>NC_142478.1:74221127-74508627 GCF_049115385.1 Moschus berezovskii | reverse complement strand
AGCGTCCCTGTCTGAAAAACAGGCGTCTGGAAGTTCCTGCCTCCTCAGGGGACGGAGGTGGGGAGATTCAAGGAGCTGACATGAGTGAGTGGCCAGCCCTGTGCTTGGCCCAGAGGCAGTGTAGGGCAAAGATGCCGGGGAATTTTGCAAAAATACCCACTTGTTCCATCAAAGATGTGAGCGCTTCCCACTGTCTGGGAAACTTACTTTCCTGAGCAGCACAGGCTTTCCCTGACTGTGCTCCAGGCGCTGCCACAAATATAGGAGCCAGCCTTGACCCCGGAACCTGCTCTCAGCGCACGGGGTGACGGGTTGCTGCTGCTGCTGAGTCCATCACTCGTGTCCGACTCTCTGCGACCCCGTGGGCTATAGCCTGCCAGGCTCCTCTGTCCGTGGGCTTTCCCAGGCAAGAACTCTGGAGTGGGGTGCCATTCCCTCCTCCAGGGGAGCTCCCTCACCCAGGGATGGAACCCAAGTCTCCTGCACTACAGGCAGGTTCTTGACCACTGAGCCCCCAGGAGGGCTCAAAGCAGAGGCTGAGTGTGGGCCCAGGGCCAGCTCTGTCCTGTGGGGCCTGTAGGCCCCTCAGTGAGACCTGACCCCTCCACCCCCCGGTTTTCTGAGCCTCTCTCAGAGAAGCGAGCCTACCTTGCAGGGCACCCCCACCCACCCCAGCCACCGGGAATAGGAGTGCGAGAGTACCCAGCCCAGCACTGCCAGCTCTAGGACCAGGCGGGCAGGGCTGGGCCAGGCGGGCGGAAGCCTGAGGGGGCGTGGTGGAGTGAGGGGACACCGTGGTCCTCTGAGCTGAGCCGCCAGAAGGAAGCCGCTGTCTGATGTGCTTTTACCTTTGTAAATAAACACATCCCGGCTGGAGACCGCCGTGGCTGGCTGCACCCCAGCTCCCCGCACCCCTGCCCCTGTTCTATCTTCCCGCCCCCGGGGGCGTGTCTGTCAGCCGGGCCGCTCCCCAGACTCTCTCCCTCCCTGGTGTGTTCTGGGTGGGGAGGGCCGCCAACCTACGGACTCGCCCCCTGGGGGTTGTTGACCTAGGCTGGGGTTCAGTGGCAGCCAGGTGACCCAGGCTGGAGCTGGGGACGCTCCAGGCATGGCAAGACCAGGAGGCACCCCCCCGCCCTGCTCGTCAGCCTCCAGGACACGAACGGCTACTGGTCCAAGCTCTGTTCTGCACGTGTTCCCAGGAAGCCTGAAGCGGGGTTTCCCAGGGGGCCGGGCAGAGGCTTCAGAGGGGGTCTCGCTCGATGTGGAAATGGGGAGGGCCGTGTCGAGGTTCCTGGGGCCCCTCGGGGGCTAAAAGACTGTTCCTGGGGCGGCTGGTGCTTCCCGGGCAGCTGTGGCCGAACTGTCTCAGGCCAGGGGGTACTGTGTCCGAGGGCTGCAGGCCCGTGTCGGGCGGTTCCCTGGGTGTGGTCTGCGATGGATCAGGTCCTCCCCTCAGCGCAGGGGCCTGGCCGTCAGGGATCACAGCCAGCCCAGGTGGAAGGTGTGAGGGTAGGCAGGGGGCATGCCAGCCCAGCGGAGACGGTGGGGCTGTGTGACGCCCCGATCTGCTCTACAGAGAAGGCCCAGCCTTCCCTTCATCGTCTTTATTGCTAAACGAGCTCACAGGTTGGGGGTGTCCTGGAGCCCCCATGCCCCTCCCCCAGGCCTCTGCCCACTGCTCAGGCAGCACCCCCTTGGACCTTTCGATTCTGTGCTTATTTTCTGCTTATTTCTTTTTAATTTTTATTGTAGTGTGGTTGCTTTGCACTGTTAGGTTTCTGCTGTCCAGCGAAGTGAGTCAGTTATACATAAATGTCCACTTTCTTTTTAGAGTCTCTCCCCACACGGGGTCATTACAGACTGCTGGGCAGGGCTCTCTGTGCTGTCGGGTGGGGCCTTGTTGGTTTTGTCTTAGAGACCACGGTGTGTCTGTGTCAGTCCCACTCTCCCAGTCTGTCCCCCACCCCCCCTTGGTGACCATAGGTTTGTTCTGTAAACGCCTGTAGCCCTCTCTCTGCTTTGCCAGTAACTTGATCTGTGCCCTTTTGCTGGATTCCCTGTGTAAGCAGTAGTCTGCAATACTTGTTTCTCTCTTTCTGACCGACTTCACCCCCGTTCCGGGCTTATTTTGGCTGTGGTTGCCGAGGGGCTGCTAGAGACGAGGCCCTCCTCGTCCGCTTCCCCAGCATCACCAGTGGTGGCAGGGCCCTTGGGAACGTGTGTCTGTGTGTGTGCTCGGTCGCGTCCGACTCTGCAACCCCGTGGACTGCACGTAGCCCAGCAGGCTCCTCCGTCCATGGAATTTTCATGGCAGGAACGCTGGAGTGGGTTGCCATTTCCTCCTCCAGGGGATCTTCCCCACCCAGGGCTCGAACCCGGGTCTCTTGCGTCTCCTGCAGGGGCAGGAGGGACCCCCAGGAGTGTGTACGTACGGTGAAGTGGGCCGTTTTAGTACTTGTGCGTGCCCGGCACTTTCTCATCACCGTGCAGCCGTCCCCGCTGTCCAGCTCCAGGAGTCGTCTTCTTCCTGAACCAGACTCTGCCCCGTTAAACTGTCGCTCCGTTCCCTTCTGCCTGCCTTCCTGGCAACCCCTGTTCCTTGTTCTGTGTAAACGAGTTGTTTAGGGACCTCATATAGTGAGTGCCAAACAATTGATGCTTTTGAACTGTGGTGCTGGAGAAGACTCTTGAGAGTCCCTTGGACTGCAAGGAGGTCCATCCAGTCCATCCTAAAGGAGATCAGTCCTGAATATTCATTGGAAGGACTGATGCTGAAGCTGAAACTCCAATACTTTGGCCCCCTGATGCGAAGAACTGACTCATTAGAAAAGACCCTGATGCTGGGGAAGATTGAAGGCAGGAGGAGAAGGGGACGACGGAGGGCGAGATGGTTGGATGGCATCACCGACTCGATGGTATTTTGAGCAAGCTCCGGGAGACGGTGAAGGACAGGGAGGCCTGGTGTGCTGCAGTTCAGCCCGTCAGTTCAGCCGCTCAGTCGTGTCCGACTCTTTGCGGCCCCGTGGACTGCAGCCATGAAATTAAAAGACGCTGCAGCTCACGGGGTCGCAAAGAGTCGGACACGGCTGAGCAACTGAACAACAGCAACGCGCGGTGCAATCGGGGGTAAATCTGCCTTTCCGGGACTGGCCGGGCCACTCAGCCACGTTGCTGCCGGCGTTGGAGCGTCCTTCCTGTCTAAGGCTGAGCAGCATTCCGCTTTGAAGCCTGTGTCTGTCATCACTCAACGGGCAGGCGTGTGCTTCCACCGTTTGGCTGCTGTGAATGTGGGCGTGCAGATCCCTGGGCGTGACCCTCCTTTGGATTCCTTTGAGTCCATACCCGGAAGTGGGGTTGCTGGAGCCAGTAGGTGTTCTGTGTTTGATGTTCTGAAGGGCTTTTTTTTTTTTTATAAACCAGCTGCCCTTCAGGTGTAAGAAGTTGGCACCCCCCGGGCTTACTCCTTTGCCTTTTTTGTGGGGTGGGGAGGGAGGCTGCCTTCTCTCCAGGCGTCAGAGAATGGATTTTAGATGCGCAGAGTGCTGGGCTGACTTGCCTGCAGAGGAGGTTTCAGGTTTCACTGTGTAAACACTTTTCCACGCTCAAGCTCAGCCGGAGCTGTGGCTCAGCCCCACTGCGTCCCTCCTCCTCCCCTCCCCACTGTGAGCTGTTCAGCTGAGCCTGCTCTCTTGCCTGGTGGTTCAGGGGTAAAGAATCTGCCTGTCAATGCAGGAGACACCAGTTCATTCGGTTTGATCCCTGGGTCGGGAGGATCCCCCTGGAAGAGGGGATGACAGCCCAGTGCAGTTATTCTCGTCCGGAAACCCCATGAACAGAGGAGCCTGGGGGGCTACGGTCTGTGGGATCGCAAGAGTCGGACACAACTTAGCGACTCAACATCTCCCCGAGACTCTAGAAGCCATGGGATCCCAGGCCAGCCAGGTCCATGCACTGCTTTCCTGGGTTTGGCTTCAACTTTGGGTCGAGCTTTATAGGACGTGCCCAGTCCTGCCCGGGGGGCCAAGCCTGGAGAGGTTTTCCCCCGGGTGTCGCTGGCAGAGGGGTGGAGAGCACGGCCTGCCTCTCTGCAGTGGTTCTGGGCAGACAGCAGCCCTTCTCATCCCGCATCACGTGCCTTAGGCTCAAGACGGGGGAACGTCGGGTGTGGAAGCCACAGAGGAAGAGGAAGGCAGGTCCCCGCATGTTCCTCAAAAGCAGGAGGCGGGGGGGCTATCCTCCTTTGACACACGCGCCTCAGAACAGCCTGGGGCGGGGTGGGAGGTCATCAAAATGAGGGGTGTCGAGTCCAGATGCGCCGGGCGGCAGACTGAGCCCTTGGGTGGGAACACGAGGGGTGGCCAGCCAGCCAGGACAGAGGCGTAAAGACACGGGTTCCTTTAACCGATGTCCATTTGGGGAGACGTGTGCAGGTGGGGAGACGGCTGGGTGTTTAGTTTACAGGGCACCACCTTGTGACCCCTGGCGTCTGGCTGCAGACCTGGCCCCTCGGACTGGCCTGGCCGGGCGAAGCTTCCACGGCAGCACTGACAGCCAGCCCCTCTTGACACGAGCCAATAGCCCCTCACTGGGGACTTGGGTTTACACCAGGCTTTGGCTCAGATGCTGTTGTGGAGCCAGCGCGTGAGGGAGTCACACATGTGAACGCTGGCGGTGCTGGGGTGAGCCCTGGGGTCCCGAGCCTGACCCTGACATCCAGGGCTCTCACAGGGATTCGGTGCTGACACGACTGTGGACGTGAGCTCAGTGCGCTCACAGGCCTGGAGGTCAGGTGACGCGCTTGGGTTGTGTTCGTCCACGAAAGGAAGAGTATGTGAACTTTTTACAACGTGGTTATTTAAAAGACACAACAGCTGAAGGTTTCCTGGGACGTGTGGATGCTGGCCATTCTGCGCTAATGGGAAGCCGGGGGCAGAGGGTGGAGCTGTCGGAGGTGGCGGGGAGGGCCGGGCGACGGCGCCGTTTCAGGGCAAGTGGGCTCTGTCCATGGTCTAGTTTGAGGGCCCGGCTTCAAGTCAGCAAACCCGAGGCGTGGGCGGCTCGAGCGCCCTGCGCCATCTCAGGCGCGTTGCCACCTGCGTGGAACCGGAGCCTCTTGAGTCTGCGGCCTTCCTCCCCACCCCCTCACCGGAGGACAAGTCCTTATTTTATTAAAAAAAATGTGCTTCCAGAAAGAAGAGGAACCCGGGATCAGACTTGTTTAGGGGGTGGGGAGTGGGCTTCGGGTTCTGTGCCCCCCTGCCCCCCATGGCCTCAGGAGTGCTGAGAGCTCGCTGAGCCTTTGCGACTTCTCAGGAGGAGGCAGCGCTTGACTGTGGCCTTGGGCTGCCCCTCGGGACGATACAGAACCCACAGTCCAGGGGCTTCCCTGGCAGCCCCGTGGTTAAGACTCCGATCTCCCAGTGCAGGAGGCAGAGGTTCCATCCCCAGTTGGCGAACTAAGATCCCACATGCTGTGATGTGCGGCCAAAAAAAATTTAAAAATTGAGACCCCCGCAGTCCAGGGGCCCTGAGGGTGACACCCAGCACAGTGATCTTGGTCCCTGAAGCCCCTCAGATGGTGGATTAAGAGGTGCCTCCGTGCAGCCCTCAGCGTCCTCTGTGCTCTCACCCCAGAAGCGGCTCCTGAGGACTGGGACCCTCCTGTCGATGCACAGGCAGAGCCCAACCTGGCCTTGGTGACTGGCCCCCGAGTGCAGACCCCAGGGCCCCGGGCGCAGCGGCGTGGCCAGCCTGCACAGCGCCGGGCCGGCGGGCGGCAGGGCAGGCTCTCTGCCCTGACTGGAACCCCTGGGGGTCCTTCGTGGCCACCGGGGCCCAGGCCACCCCCCAACTCGGTCAGTACGTGCGGGGCCCGGCTAGGTTACCCTTTCTGAGCCCCTGGATGACGCTGGCGGGTAGCCAGGGCTGAGGGCCCCTGTCGGAGGCTGGTGACCTTCCGGGAGCCGAGCTGGAGGGGTGGGGAGAGGCTGGGGCGGGGCAGGGAGCAGGGACTTCGGCCGTGCCGGTGCCCGCAGCTCGGTGGCCCGTCTCAGCCTGCAGCTAGTCCCCGCGGTGCCCGTGGAAGGCAGTGAGGCCCGTCCTCCGCTCTAGTAGGCTCTGGGAAGCCGGTGCCGGGCGCTGGGCCCGCCTGGCCGGGGCGGTCTGGGTGCCATCAGTACGTGGAGCATTTGGTGCCAGAAGTTGTCGCCAAGCGGGGACTGGCCGCCCCGGAGGCCACCTGTGCTGTCGCCTCGGGCTGCCCGCGGGTGCGTCACGGTGACGTGACGAGCCCCGTCAGGATGACCTCTCGGAAGGCCGGGGTGACCTTGGGAAGGAGTGGACGGACGGCTGTGACGTGAGGCTGGAATGGGCCGGGCCCTCGCGGGCTGATGGCCCAGCCAGGGAGTTCGCTTGGTAAGAACAGCTCTGGGAAGCGGGCTCGGGAGCCCGTGTGGCCTGTGATCCGTGGGGGCAGGGTGGGGGCAGCGCTGACTGCCTGGTGCCTGAAGGAAGAGGGTGTCGGGTGTGTGGCCAGGTGCCCCCAACTCGGGAGAGCTTGCTGTAGGATAAGCCACTCTCTGCTCGCAGGGACCCTCAGCTGGGGGATCAGGGGGCACAGCCTGTTTCCTGGCCTTGCACCTGGGTCGGTGGGGTCAGGTTGGATCCCCCCAGATGGGGCTTAAAGACATCCCTAGACAGCAGGACTCTAGCGTTTGGGGTCCACTACCCCCACCTGCGGGGATCAAAGGCCCAGCCTCGCGTCATCTGGGGAGGAGGCGCCCCACCCCGCCCACCTGGAGGGTCAGTAGTGAAGGGGAGGTCAGGCCATATGAGGCCCCTGTTGCAGGCCCAGAGGGGACAGGTGGGGAGCCCCACCAGGCTGACGGCCCTCAGCCCCTCCCTGCCTCTGACACCACCTGCTTCTCTGCACTCGCAGATGCGTTGTTCGGGACGCCGCCGGGGTTCGGCTGTGCTGCGGACCGGGTGGAGGAGTCGTGCCGGCCCCAGGACGGGCTGCCCTACATCGACGACTCTCCGGCCTCCTCGCCCCACCTCGGCAGCAAGGCCCGGAGCGGCCGGGACGCGGCGGAGCCCAGCAGAGTGGTGAGTTGGGGCAGGAGGGCAGGAGAGGCGGCCGCTGCAAGTCCAGTCTCCCTGAGGCCTCCGTCCCCGATCTGGGTGCACGGAGGGAGGGTGCGGAGCGGGGGTTGCGGGGGGCAGAGCGTGAGCGCAGGGGCCCCGGGGCTATGTCTCGGCCGGCAGGGTGCACAGCAGGTCAGGGTCCAGGGCCCCCCCGGCACACTGGCCCCCCCTTCTGCCCAAGTAGCTGCTAAGATGGCTCACCCGCTCGCCGGGGTCTTCCTCCGGGGGCCTCCCCGTTGTTAGTGACCCTCCCACTGTCCCCTCCGCTCTGAGATGGAACTGAGGCCCCGAGGTCCGTGGCTCGCGGAAGCTGGCACCGCCCCCAGGTGCCCTCCCTCGCAGGCAGTGGCTGTGGAGGCGCACAGAGCGGGCATGCAGGCCAGACGGGGCCTGACTCCGGTCCTTGTGGCCCCGCGCCTCAGGCCAGTGCCCCCGAGGGGCGTCAGGGCCCGGCTGGGCGCCCCCTTGACCTCCCGGGCCCGCCCTGCTGGGCTGCGCGTGTGTGCTGTCCCCGGGGGTGGGTCGCACCCTCTGTGTTTTTGGTCCTGTTGTCCCCGATGACAGACACCTCCTTCCTCCCACTCTGCTTGTTTCTGGGGCATCTGCACCCCGGGTTTAGCAATGAGAGCAAGGGCTGTGGTTTCCCCCGTGGCTGGAAGCACGTCTCCTCACTGCGTGGCTTCCCTGCGGGGCCAGCGCCTTCGCTCAGGACTGCCGTTTTCCTTTGGCTTCTGTGATTTCTGGCTTCCTTGCCCTCCCAGACAGTATCTGCCTGCAGTGCAGGAGACCTGGGTTCAGTCCTGGGGACGGGAAGGTTCCCTGGAGAAGGGAAATGGCAACCCGCTTCAGGAATCTTGCCTGGAGAATCCCACGGACGGGGGAGTCTGGTGGACTGCAGTCCGTGGGGTCGCAAGAGTTCAGACGTGATTGAACCACTGACACTTTGGCTTTTGCCGCTTCCGGGCAGGCTTCTCCCCCTGAAACCGGGGCGGTGGGTGGGTGCCCGTGTGAACGCATGCCTGCCTGGTGCGGCTTCTGACCCACACGGCCAGCCCCAGCGTTCCATAGAGAAGAGACAGAGGTTCAGAGCGGCGGAGTGAGTGACTTGCTCAAGGCCACACCATGACGGCTCTAAAGGCTTCCCTGCCCCTCAGCTGAGCCTTTCGGCCCCTGCCCTGCCCTTCCTGAGGTCTCCTCTCTCACCCGGCATTGCGGGTGTGACTTGGGACAGACGAGCATCCTAACGGCTGATCCCTGGACTTGGGACGGGACCCCTGTCTGTCTGTGGTCCCTGAGGGCTGTCTTCCCCTGGCATGACCTTCCGCGCCTCCCCGGGCCCCTGCCCTCAGCCCCCCAGCACACTGGCCTGGGGTTCTACCCCCCGCCGTTTACCCCCAGTTGGGGGGCCCACCGGCTGGGGAACCTGTCCAGACTCAGGAGCCCTCAGACGCGTCTCACTTTACACACCTGGCAAGAAGGCTGCACCTGCTTGTCGGGCCTGGGGGCTCCAGCCCCAAGAGGGCACCTGGCTCAGGGGGCTTTCAGGAGGCACCTGGGGGGACCGGATGAGGCATGCGTGGTTTTGTTCTGGAAGCCCTGTGGTCCAGGGCTCAGGGCCCCGGAGACCAGCAGAGAGCCCCCGCTTTCTGGTGCCCCGTTGGCCACGCAGGGACACTTCCCTCTTTCGTTTCTGATTGTGGGTCTGAGGACGACGCAGCTGGGGCTTCCTGGCGCCCACAGGAAGCGCTGTAGTCTTGCGGTTGCGGCCGCCCGATCCCGCATGCGTCAGGGCTGGGGTGCCTGCCCGTTCCCCTTGGTCCTGCTCCTCCAGGGTGGGGCTTGGCCTCTGCCGCTGAGCCTGGGCCCTTTCGGGAGGGGGCTGGGGGTCAGGAGGACCTTCCTGGGGACCCCGTGGCGATGCAGGGTCTGCTGGCCTCCTGGGGGTGAAGGTCAGCTCCAGGGACACATGCCCGCAGGGCGAATAGGGGGTGTGTGGGGCCAGGCTTCCCGCGTTGCTGCGGTGCTGTGGGGAGGAGGCAGGTGGGCAGTAAGGGTGGGTCCTGCGAACCTAGGAGGCTGTCCCGGCACAGAGCACCAGTGAGAGCCTCCCTCAGGGTCGTCTTCAGAGGGGCCGCTGGGCATGTCTGTGTTTCTCCAGAGCGACGCCTGTACAATCCCGGGCGAGGGCCAGCAGACACACGTCCTCGTCTCTGCGAGGGACAGTGAGGTTGCACATTCGTCAGCCTCTCCGAGACACTGCAGAGAGGAGTGGGCTCCCAGGTGGCCCGGACTGGGGTGCTGGCCAGCACATGTCGGGGGTGGGGATGCACCCCAGCTGCCGTCCTGGGGGAGAGCCTTTGTTCTGCAGCCGCGCTGGCCAGCAGGCTGCGGTCACCCGGGGTGGGGTGGCGGCCCTGCAGCGCTGGGCCTGGCAGCTGGCTGGCGGGCTGCCCCTCTGCCCTCCGCTTCCCCGCTCCGCTCCTGACCTTGTTGTCACACTGGGTTTTTTCTTTTTGCTGTCTTAGCCCAGGGCTTGTGTTGTCTTCCCGTCCCGCTCCTGGGCAGTGGGGGCCTCTTGCCTTTTCCTCCAGCTTCCCCCGCCCTCTGGCGTCCGAGCCGCCTGCACACACCCTTCCCGGAGCCTGTGTGTGTGCAGGGCAGGTGTCCACGCCGGCGGCTCGCCCTGCCCTTTGCCCCCTCCTCCTGTCCCTTCCGCTGTCTCTCCTCAGGGTGGGGTGGCCGGCGTCCAGGCCCCTGTCCGCTGCCCCCAGCCCTTCTGAGGCTCAGGAGAAGGTTCCAGTTAGCCCTGGTTCCCACCCAGACGGTCCTTTACCCAGTCAGGCCCTCGGGAGCGGAGAGCAGGACGTAGCTCGCCCTTTTCCTCCCGGCTCTCCAGGCTGCGGGGCTCAGAAGTAACTCTCTTCCCAGGCACATGAGCCTTCACCCGGGACACCGCTGGGGGTGCGGGCAGGGCCCCCCCACCCTGCATGTCTCTGCTGATGGTGCTGGGGGCCCCGGAGCTGGCTGCCCGGACAGTCCTGGACCCTGACTGCTCATCTCATGGACGAGGGTTCCCTGGAGGGACCCTTGCACCTTCGTGAAGGTGTGGCCACGCCAGGGCCCAGCCAGCGGTTCTGGGTCCTCTCACTGGTCAGTTTATTCCAGGGATCTTGGTGGAGAACCTGGGGTTCTGGGCACCCTGCCCCAGAGGGTCCCGCTGCCCAGTGTGGCCTGGATGGGGCTGTGGTGTGGGACAGGGTGGCGTTTCCCCAGAGTGGCTGAAAGCCAAGAATCCAATGGCTACCCCCGTATGTGCACACAGACACAGGAACACGCATGAGCGCACACACGAGCACACGTGTGCACACTTACGAGCACGCACACGCGTATGCACACACATGCACACACGAGCACACGTGTGCACACTTACGAGCACGCACACGCGTATGCACACACATGCGCACACGAGCACACGTGTGCACACTTACGAGCACGCACACGCGTATGCACACACAGGCACACACGAGCACACGTGTGCACACGTATACGAGCACGCACACGCGTATGCACACACATGCACACACGAGCACACGTGTGTACACGTATACGAGCACGAACACACATGTGCACACATGTACACATATGCACAGTCACACACAGACATGTGCACACACAGACATGTACACACAAGACACACATGTGCACCTGGCTTATGCACACACAGCGATTCCCAGAGCAGAGTGGTGGTCCAGGCAGCCTTTCTGGGTGGTCCCAGCGGGCGGCCAGGATGTGCTGTCAGTCCCAAGGATGCAGAAAGCAGACACGGGGGCAATTGGGAACTGGGCCCCCTTTCTCCAGTTCGCACCTGGGCAGCCAAGGCTCAGGGCAGGAGAGCAGGGTCCCAAGACAGTGGGGCTTGCAGCGGGCGCCTGGCTGATGGCTGCACCCCCACCCCTTGATTCAGCCCTGGGTGCTTCCTGTCAGATCTGCCATTTTTCCACCACGAAGTACTTCCCTCCTGCCAGGCCAGGCAGGTGGGAAGGGCCAGTAGGGTTGGGGGCACAGAGGGGCTACTCTGGGAGGTCCAGTTCCAGATATTATGGAAGCAAACACACAGTGGCGCTCATTTCACATGCTACCAAGATGAAGCTCAAAATCCTTCAGGCTTCAACAGTGGGTGAACCGAGAACTCCCAGATGTACAAGTTGGAGTTAGAAAAGGCAGAGGAACCAGAGATCAAATTGCCAGTATCTGCTGGATCACAGAAAAAGCAAGTGAGTTCCAGAAAAACATCTACTTCATGGACTACACTAAAGCCTTTGACTGTGTGGATCACAACACTGGAAAATTCATAAAGAGATGGGACTAGCAGACCACCTGACCTGCCTCCTCAGAAACCTGTGTGCAGGTCAGGAAGCAACAGTCAGAACCGGACATGGAACAACAGACTGGTTCCAAACTGGGAAGGAGTCCGTCAAGGCTGCATATTGTCACCCTGCTGATGTAACTCATACGCAGAGCACAGCATGAGGAACGCCAGGCTGGAAGAAGCACAAGCTGGAGTCAAGACTATCGGGAGAAATACCAGTAACCTCAGATGTGCAGATGACACCACCCTTACGGCAGAAAGCGAAGAGGAACTCAAACGCTTCTTGATGAAAGTGAAAGAGGAGAGCGAAAAGGTTGGCTTAAAGCTCAACGTTCAGAAAACTAAGATCATGGCATCTGGTCCCATCACTTTATGGCAAATAAATGGGGAAACAGTGGAAACAGTGACAGACTTTACTTTGGGGGGGCCCCAAAATCACTGCAGATGATGATTGCAGCCATGAAATTAAAAGACCCTTGTTCTATGACCAACCTAGACAGCGTATTAAAAAGCAGAGACATTATTTTGCCAACAGAGGTCCATATAGTCCAAGCTATGGTTTTTCCAGTGGTCATGTATGGATGTGACAGTTGGACCCTAAAGACAGCTGAGCACTGAAAAATTGATGTTTTCAAATTGTGGTGCTGGAGAAGACCTTTGAAAGTCCCTTGGACAGCAGGCTTGCCTGGTGCTTCAGTGGTAAAGAATCTGCGTGCAGATGCTGGAGACGCAAGTTCCATCCCTGATCCGGGAAGATCCTTCATGCCTCGAAGCAGCTAAGCCCTTGCACCACAAGTGTTGAGCATGTGCTCTGGAGCCTGGGAGCCAGAACTGCTGAGCTCACGGGCTGTGGCTGCTGAAGCCCGTGCTCAGCAACAAGAGAGGCCGGTGCTGCAGGAAGCCCGAGCACAGCTCAAGAGGAGACCCCACTCACGACAGCTTGAGAAGAGTCTGCGGGGCAGCAAAGACCCGGCACAGCCAGGAGTAAACGAGCAAGTGCGATTATATAGCAACAGCAGAGAAAGGAGGTCCAGCCAGTTCATCCAAAAGGAGATCAGTCCTGAGTGTTCATTGGAAGGCTGACGCTGAAGCGGAAGCTCCGATACTTTGGCCACCGATGCAAAGAACCGACTCATTGGAAAAGACCCTGATGCTGGGAAAGATTGAAGGCAGGAGGAGAAGGGGACGACAGAGGATGAGATGGTTCTATGGCATCCCCGACTCAATGGACATGGGTTTGAGTGAGCTCCAGGAGTTGGTGACGGACAGGGAGCCCTGGCGTGCTGCAGTTCACAGGGTCGCAGAGTCGGACACAGTGGAGAGACTGAACAGCTGACGGGAGTGCCAGGAGGCCTGCGCTGGCGTGGGATGATGGTGATGGCATTCACAGACGTTTGCCCCTGTCGTAACCGGGGGTAGGGGTCTTGCTGCTGATGCAGTGAATGGAGGCCAGAAATGCTGCTCGACACCCCGTGTGGCACGGGGTGCCCCCCCAGCACCCAGCAGAGAATCCTGCAGCCCCAGATGTCAGCGGTGCCAAGGCTGGGACCTCCCCCGTCCATTACGTCCCCCCGAGTGACCGACGGCCAGTGCTCCGGTTCCACACCCAAGGGCAGGGCTGTCTTCGCTCACCTGCAGGCTGGGGAGCCAGTGGCGGAGAGGGCAGGGCTGTGTCCTCTTCTCTGGACACAGGGACCCGGGGCCCCAGCTTCCTGGCACCGCCCTTGGGCCACAGTGGGGCTGGCCAGCACAGGCTGGGTATAGGGAGGAAAACCCCAGCCAGGTGGGGCACAGGCCGTGGGCACAGCCACCCTGACCCCAGACCGCCTCAGGCCGATCAGGGAGCAGGCAGAGTGCCTCAGCCCAGAAGTTGGTGAAAAAGCAGTTTTGTCGCCTTTGGAATCATCCTCTGCGTCAGTTTCCCGAGCGTCTGTAATAAAACACCACAGACTGTGTGGCTTAAACAAGAGAGATTGATTCTGTCAGTTCTGGAGGCGGGATGTCCGAGATGAAGGTGTCAGGAAGGCAGGTTTCTCTGGGGACCTCTCTGCTTGGCTCAGAGATGCCCGTCTTCTCCCCATGTCTTTCTGGCCAGGTACGTCCGTGTCCTGATCTCCTCCTCCTTGTCTTCTCGAGGCGTCGACTTATAACTCGGTGTTTATTGCAGGCACACAAGACAGTTGGTTGGAGATATGTGTACATTGTAAAACGATTGCTAGCTGTAACTCAGCATCCATCACCACGCCTGGTTATACATTGTTTGTGTGCTAAGAACTCTTAAGATCTATTCTTTCAGCAGCTTTGACGTATACAGTATGGTACTGACTGTGGCAACCCACTCCAGAGGGGGACGTCCATGGACAGAGGAGCCTGGTGGGCTACAGTCCCTGGGGTTGCAGAGAGTCAGCCACATCTGAGCGGCTAACACGCAGTCGCCGTGATGTCCCGTGCGTCCCCAGGACTCGCTTGTCTTGCTCCTGGAAGTTTGTGCCTTTTGATCCCCTGATCTCCTCTTAGAAGGGTGTGCCAGCTGTGTTGGACTAGGACCCCGTCCACTGACCTCGTGTTAACTTGATTACGTCTCTAAAGACCCTTATCTCCGAGGACAGTTGCGTCCTGGGGCGCCGGGGACACACCCCCGCTGTGACGCCGTCACACCCAGCGCCGCAGTGCGGTCTTGCGGCCTCCAGGACCCTACCCGCCCTGCCTCGTCTGCATCCAGGGGCCTGTCAGCTCTGTGTTCAAGCAAAGACCGCAGAGTGGGGAGGAGGGGGCGTCCTTGCTGTAGCCCACAGATGTGTGGGCCCCAGTGTCTAGAAAGCAGGCTCAGAAGAGCAGGTTTAAGGGACAAAGGCCCTCGACCCAGGAGATGGGGCTTCCCTTGGGCAGGTGGCGTCAGCCCCAGCCTCGCCCTGTGACTGGGGAGGAGGCAGGGCCGCCCAGCCCTGGCCGGTCCAAAGGTCTGGTGGCAGCGGTGCTGAGGCTGGCCGGGCAGGTGCCAGGCGAGGGGGGGCAGTGGTGGAGAAGCCGCGGTGGCCGTGCACTGGGCCCGACGCCCCCCTGCCCACCCCGGACTCAACTCCTCCAGGACGGCCGCTCCTCGGTCTCAGGCTCAAGGTGCGAAGAAGGGCTTTGCCTGCCGCCCCGCCCAGCTCCCCACTGCCCGTTGCCCGTTGTCAAGGCCAAGGGTGGCCCCCAGCTTTGCTGAATGACCAGCCAGACTCTGCAGGGCCCAGAAGCTGGGGGCTGACCTGCCGGGGGACCCCCAGGCCTCCCAAGTTTCATCCCACCTGGAACCTTCCTGGGAAGCTGGTCATCAGGTTCACGAGCCGGCTTCCTCCACCTCGGTGACTCCCCTGCAACCCCCACCCACCCCCGAGCCTGACATTTGTCCTTTTGTCCTGCAGAGCGAGCTGGACGTGGAAAAGGGCTCAGAGATGAGAAAATGGGTCCTGTCTGGCATCCTGGCTAGCGAGGAGACTTACCTGAGCCACCTGGAGGCGCTACTGCTGGTGAGGGTTGGGGGGTGCTGGATGGGTGGGGCGGGCCTGGGCAGCGCTGCCAACACCCGCAGGAGGGCGGGATGTGGCCCGGTCCGGAGGTCGGCCCTCCCCGGGGGTGGTGGATGCGCTCCTGAGACGCGGTGCCGAGCTGAGCTGGCTTCACGTTTTTGTGGCTACTGAAATTTAAAAACAGAATCGCGTGTGCGTTCACGTGACTGCTGCACACCTGGCACGTGGCGAGCCCCGTCCCCTGCTACCCCCACCACCACCCACCACATGTGCCCTCTTCCAGCCCATGAAGCCTTTGAAGGCGGCCGCCACCACCTCTCAGCCAGTGCTGACGAGCCAGCAGATCGAGACCATCTTCTTCAAAGTGCCTGAGCTCTACGAGATCCACAAGGACTTCTACGACCGGCTCCTGCCCCGCGTGCAGCAGTGGAGCCACCAGCAGCGCGTGGGCGACCTCTTCCAGAAGCTGGTGAGGGACCCGGGGGCCTCGCGGGGGTGACGGGGTGGGGAGGGAGGGTCCAGGTGCATCTCACCGCCCCAGACGGCCAGGGTGGGCCGCGGGGAGTGGGTGCTATGAAGCACCCCTGCTGGACCCCCACGCAAGGACGTCAAGCCAGGCTTTCTCCCCGCGGCCCACCCTGCGTACATCGCTGGTCCTTTCTGGCTCCACCCAAGTTCTACTCAGAGGGGCTCTCTTTGGACCACAAAGAAGCTACTGACCGGGCAGCAGGACTGAGGTTCCAGGCACGGGGACCGGGGTAGGGGAGCTGGGAGCCGCCCAAGCAGGTGGGAACAGAGGGGCTTGTACTTTGCTGCGTGTTTGCAGTTCTCTCGAGTTAAAGGATTTGTCAAGGATTTTTTAAAGAGCGAGAGAAATGTCGTTTGGGGAGGGCAGGTTGGTCACGGGAAAGCCCTTGGGTCTCCAGGGGGGTCCCTGACCAAGGACGTGGTGAGGACAGACCTCCTGTGTGGCCCCAGCTCCTGTGGCAGCCGTTTTAGGACCTGGAGCTGAAATTATCGCTAGCGACGGTGATCATGTCGTCCTGGAGACGCAGCACATCCCGTGGACAGGGGTGCAGGAGGCAGCAGGTCTGGTTTGTGTGTGGCCAGCCCAGCAGAGAGGCGGCCTCCCAGCGCTGAGAGTCCTTGCCCCAGGACTTCTCGAAGGCAGATGCCGGGCTGGCCCATGTGACTGGGGTTCCCCGTCCAGGGACCTGAAATCCCAGCTCCCAGGTTGTCCAGGCCCCCTGTGTGCGTGCTCTTTCCCTGAGAGGGAACCTGGCCTTCTGGACCGGGGTGGCCGAGCTTGCCGGGTCCCCTTCTAAGTGCCCGAAGTGCTTGGAGTCTGAGCGCCAGCCCCCAGCCCTCCTGGGCCGCCCGGACGCCCAGCTGGCCGGCCTCGGCTCATGCTGGACCCTGGCGTTCCGCTCGGGAGGAACGCCTCTTTGGTTCAGATTCCCCCGCCTGGGGCCCCTTTCGCAGGGCCAGAGAGCCAGGAGACTGGCACTTCCCATCCTCAAAGCCCCCATCTCTGAAGACCCGCATTGTGGGTGGAAACCGCTCTTCCCCAAGTAATACTCAAGTCACCCAGAAACTTAAAAAAATTTAATAGTCTGACAAACACCGTAATTTGCAGCATTTGCTCTGGTCTCCCTGGTGTCCTGGAGCTACCTCCGTGTATGAGATGCTGCAACAGGCAGACGGGGGAGGCGCGGCCCCACGGAAGAGGAGCCACCATGGGAGGTGGTTGCTGGGGAGCTCCGTGCCGTGTGTTCACCTGTGTGACCCGGGGCCGGGCACTGGGCATCCCCACGGACAGGTGGACGGGTCCCCGTCCCCACCGCTTTCAGATTAGCACAGTGGGGTCGGGCTCCCCAGCTGGGAGAGTCTCGGGACCCCCCAGGAGCCCACAATGCCCCAGCCCTGGTACCAGCGTTTCCCAGGAACTCACGAGCCACACCTCGTCACTGGGAAGCCCCTTCCTGCCGCTGCCTTGACTCCCTTCCTGTGGGTTAATCACTACCCAGTCGGGGCTTTTTTCTGGCTGAATGCTTATTAGCTCAGTTTTTTGGGTTACTAATCATTTCAAACTTGCCGAATTGTTGCAAGAACCTCACGAAGAAGTCGGTGTGCCGGCTGCACCGCTTGGAACCTTTTGCTTTGCCTTTCTCTTTTTCTCTGCCCTTTGCACACACACACACACACAGTGAGCAGTCTGAGGGCAGAGGGCCTCTCCTCTCTGAGTGCGCCAGCGTGCACTTGCTGAGGACACGCTCCTCCACAGCGCGCAGGGCAGTGCTTCACCGGAGGCGGCTCGTGTGGATGCGGCCCTGCCAGCTCGCACGCGCTCCTTTTGCGGGCCTCTGCCGGGCTAGGCATCCTGTTCCTTACCGCGCTTTTCCTTCCGAGTCAGGGTGTGGTCCGGGTTACGAGATGTGCGTGGGCCTCAGGTCTCCTTAGCTTCTTGGCCTGTGTTGGTCTTCCGCAGCCTTGACGTTTATCCTAAGGGCTCAGGCCGGTTCGGGTCGGATGTTTCTTTCAGGAAGAGATTCAGGTTCTGCGTTTAAGCGCTGCACAGACGCTGTGTCCTGTCGCCGCCTCGCACGGTGCGGGGCGGGCACCTGGTCTCCGTCTGGCCAACCCGTGCAGCTCGGGTTCTGACTGGTGCACGTGTTCTCTGTCATCCGTGCAGCTCGGGTTCTGATTGGTGCACGTGTTCTCCATCATCCGTGCAGCTCGGGTTCTGATTGGTGCACGTGTTCTCCATCATCCGTGCAGCTCGGGTTCTGATTGGTGCACGTGTTCTCCATCATCCGTGCAGCTCGGGTTCTGATTGGTGCACGTGTTCTCCATCATCCGTGCAGCTCGGGTTCTGGTTGGTGCACCTGGTCTCCATCTGTCCCGCTACCCGTGCAGCTCAGATGCTGATTGGTTGCTGAAACCAATCAGAATTGCTGAAACCTCTCCAAAGACAGGAGGGAGATGTGAGCTCCTGGAAGAGCGGGCAGGAGAAGTAACGAACGGGGGTTCTGTGTTGGTGTATTTAGGATGCTGCTGCCCAGGCGGCTCAAACAGCAGAGGTCTATCTCCTCCCACTTCTGGAGGCTAGAAGTCTGAGATCCAGACACTGGCAGGGCTGGTTTCTTGCAAGGCCTCTCCGCGATGTGTCGATGGCTGTCATTTCCCGGTGTCCTCACGTGGTTGTCCCGCTATTTCTGTGTGCTAATCTTTTCTTCGCCTAAAGACCCTTGTCAGATTGGGTCAGGCCCATTCGAACAGCCTCATTTTTTTAAAACATTCTTTTTGATGTGGATCGTTCTTACATTCTCTATTGAATTTGTTACACTATTCCTTCTGTTTTATGTTTTGGTGTCTTTGGCCTCGAGGCACTTAGGATCTTGGCTCCCTGACCAGAGGTTGAACCAGCTGCACTGGAAGGTGAAGTTTTAACCAGGACCACCCAGGAAGCCCCGTAACGGCGTCATCTTCTCCCCATCACCTCTTTAGGCCCATCTCCAGCTACAGTCACATTCTCGGTGCTCGAGGTCAGGGCTTCGACTCAGGGATTCGAAGGGGCCACACTTCAGTAGTAACATCCCCTCGGGACTAGGCTGAGCCATTGCCTCTTCAGAAGGTCGCCCCAGCCACAGTATCTACGGTAGCCCCGCTGTTCTCCCCTGCTCTGCCTTCAGCCACCTGCCACGTTGTGCATTTCTTCGCTTGTTTATCGTGTGCTCCTGCTCGCTGGCCACACGCACTGTGTCCGCATGGTTGGTGGTGGCAGTGCCTCAAGCAGGGCCTTTATTTGGGTGGGAGACCCTCAGTGAGTGGGGATGAGGGGGGGAGAAAGGCCTCTGGGTCCCACTGTGTGACAGGGGACCTGGGGTCTTGGACGCAGCGACTTGTCCAGGTTAACCCTGTGGCCGGGGCTGGGTGGGGCCTCCTCCAGCTGCTGTTTTTTCTCCTGTGCCCCCAGGCCCTCAGTGCAACCCCCACAGGGAGCAGGACCAGAAGACCAGACAGTGCTGAGGGCATCTGGGCTTGCCATCTGAAGAAACGTAAAATTCAATACAAATGCAAATGCATGTAGAAATAAAATTTAGGTTCGTCGCAGAACAATCACCAGGATCAGCAGAAATCTTGGGCCTCCGGCTCCTGGCGGGCTGCAGTGGAGACCCAGCCAGCCAGTCATGGGGTCTGCCCTCACCTGCCTGGGCTGGGGTTTCCCTGCTGCCTCTGGAGGTGACCCAGGCCCTGGTGATGGTGGTGGCCACAGACAAACCTGCCCCCGACCTTGGAAGTCTTGACTCAGCTGAGTGTTGGGGCAGGAGACCTTCTGTTAACGCCTTTGGCTGAGAAAGGACAAACGCCCCTCGCTTTGCAGCTGGCAGAGGCGGTCTCCCGCCTGCCAGCTGTGCATACCTGCCAGGTGTGCCGAGTGACACCTGAGCCCCGCCGCGGGTCTGGATGGGGCTCATATCTGGGCAATGGGAGCCCGTCTTCTCCGTGGGCAGCTAAATGGTGAATTTCTCATGTGTCTGAAGAGGTCGTAGAGGAGCAGAGCTGTGTAGCCCCTCCCTGCTGGTTGGATCTCCTTGCAGTCCAAGGGACTCTCAAGAGTCTTCTCCAGCATCACAGTTCAAAAGCATCAATCCTATGGTGCTCAGCCTTCTTTATGGTCCAAGGAGATCAAACCAGTCAATCCTAAAGGAAATTAACCCTGAATATTCATTGGAAGGACTGATGCTGAAGCTGAAGTTCGAATACTCTAGCCACCTAATGATAAAAACCGACTCATTGAAAAAGACCCTGATGCTGGGAAAGATTGAAGGCAGGAGGAGAAGGGGACGACATAGGATGAAATGGTTGAATGGCATCACTGACTCAACGGACATGAGTTTGAGTGAACTCCAGGAGTTGGTGATGGACAGAAAGCCTGGAGTGCTGCAGTCCATGGGGTCACAAAGAGTCGGACAGGACTAAGCAACTGAACAGCAGGAACAACAGTGCAGCCCCTCGGGCAAGGGATGTCTGCAGCTAGGATGAGAAGGGGCCGCCCTCTCCCACCTGCTGGAGATGCTCATCTATATTCACTGACATCCTGGAGCTTAAGCTGTTTGCTGGTGGCCCGGTTTAAACGAGCAGGGTGGGAGGATGAGGTTGCTGGGAAGAGAGCCCCTACCTGCCTGGGTCTGTGAGTCACCTCTCCACATGTCGCGTTGGAAGCAGAAGCGCACTCAGCGTGTGGGCAGGGGAAGCAGGTGGGCAGCGGTGAGCGCGCGGGGAGCTGAGGTTTCTGCAGCCCCACACCGGCTGCTGCACCTGGGCTTAGGGGAGCCCAATGCTGAGGGTCAGAGACCACCTGCCCCGCTCCTGCCCGGCGCATGTCCCACTCTCTCTGCCTTCCTCCCCGCAGGCCAGCCAGCTGGGTGTGTACCGGGCCTTTGTGGACAACTATGAAGTTGCCATGGAAACAGCCGAGAAGTGCTGTCAGGCCAACGCTCAGTTTGCAGAGATCTCCGAGGTACGCGTGACGCTGTTCGGAGAGGTGTGCCCCTCCACCTCCCTGGGTGGGGCCGGGGTGGGGGGGCGCCGTGGGCGATCGTGGGCACGCCATGACCCCAGAGAACACGTGCTGCACACCAAGGTCTGGTCGTGAACCTGTGTTTCTGGATGCCTGCGGGTGGGCTCCGTCAGCCCCAGGCGGGGGGTCGCTGTCCTGACCAGCCTCGGGAGCTCCCTGCCCTCCCAGCTGCGAGGGCCCAGTTTGGGGGTCCGTCTGGGCACCCCAGATGGACACTGTCTTGTGCTTGTCTGTGATGTCCCCAGGAACAGAGGGGTCTCAACACCTGAGCCTGAGGCCAACGTTGCACCTTGTGGGCGGAGAGCAGGTGGGGGGCCTCGTGCTCTGCTCCTCTGGGGCTTACAGCCGGCGCGGGGTGGGCTGCCCACCCACGACGGGGAGAGCTGCAGACTGCCAACCACACCAGCCCAGCAGCTCTGACCCCTTAAGCCCTGGAGTCTCAGTACAAGGTGGGGCCTTGGAAGAGCCCCCGGAGGCAGGAGACGGGCCACCGGGGGGGTGCCGGTGGCTGGGCTGCCTTGCCCATCCTGCTGTTCCCTGCAGTGGGGGTGGTGGGGGGGACACCTTCCTCTTCCCAGGGCCCATTGTCCTCAGAACCCTGACCTGCCTGCCCCGCCAAGCAAGGATTCTGCCTGGGAAGACCTCTGAGTGAGAACTCAGCTGCTTTTTAAAAAATTTCTTACCTTTTGTGTGCTTGTGGGATCTTAGTTCCCTGACCAGGGATCAAATCCATGTCCCCTGCATTGGAAGCACAGAGTCTTAACCGGCGGACCCCAAGGAAGCCCCGAGAACTCAACTCTAGGAAGAGAAACGGAAGCTGGAGACAGGGAGGGCGGCTCTCTTGCTGGGAGACTGATCGTATATGCCGACAGCCACATCTGGGCTTTGCTGCGGCGCATTCGTGGTGTTTCATAGCCTATGGGGAGGTGGGCCCTGTGGGTCCTGGCACTGACATCCCCCCAGGGTGCTAACACGTGCCACCCCGTCCCGCAGAGCCCGTGGTGCCCTCCCCCAGCCTGGTGCTGCTGGTCACGGGCGGCACACACTCAGGGCTGCGGCTGGCTGCACGCTGCCCTGCACAGCCGCCCCGGTTGGCCTGGGGTGTTGGGTCCGCTCCTCTCACTCGCCCGTGGAACTAGCAGCCCTCACGCCCGGCAGCTGGGCTGTGGGCGCCGCATCCCCAGTTGACCTTGACAAAGTAGTAAGAGTTGTAACCTCTTAAATGGGGCCACGTTCACACCCACCCAGACAGGTTTCTACAGAATTGGGATGAAGTGGTGGTGGGACGCCACCCAGGGCTCATGGGTCCCACTGACCACGTGCAGGCGGGGCTCTGAGCCGAGACCCGGGCACAGGAAACGACCGCGCTCGGGGGCAGCCGGCGGCCAGGCTGCCACGAACGTTCATACCGTCAGGCGGTGTCCACTCGGGTTCTCCGTTCCTGTTTCAAAAAAGACCCGGAGAGGGACTTCCCTGGTGGTCCCGTGGCTAAGACTCTGCTCCCAGTGCAGGGTTCGATCCCCGGCCAGGGAGCTAGATCCCACTTGTGGCAGCGAAGACCCTCTGTGCTGTGACTGAGCCAAGTAACTGACAACCAAAAACTAGGCCCAGAGACGGTAGAGCCACACGGAGCGCGCAGTGAGCCACAGGGACACGGAGGGAGCAGGCCACAGCCGTAGGGGCTGCATTCAGGGATGGGGCTCAGAGCGCGGCTGTGCGGCGGGAGCTCCGCCTCCAAGGACACGGAGCTGTGGTCCTTCATCTCTCCCTGACCAGCCTGAGAAATCCATGCTCAGCATCGTCCGGTCAGACCGGAGTTGCCCCCGCTGCGTCCCCTGAGCCCGAGCTCCCCGGATGATAAACAGGTGACAAGGGGAAAAAAAAGTGAAAATGTTAGTCACTCAGTCCTGTCTGACTCTTTGTGACCCCGTGGGTTGATTGTAGTCCGCCAGGCTCCTCTGTCCATGAAATTCCCCAGGCGAGTAGCCATTCCCTTCTCTAGGGGGATCTTCCCGACCCAGGGATGAAACCCAGGTCTCCTGCATTGCAGGCAGATGTTTTACCATCTGAGCCACCAGGGAAGCCCCTGATAAACAGGTAACGGGAGTCAAGTGAAAAGGGCTTCTGGAGTCTGGAGTCGGTTTGGGAGCTGCGGGGTTAAACCAAACTTGTACCCACCCCCGAGTCCCAGACGATGAAGGGGCCCACGTGCATCGTGCCTCCAGGGCCGCCAAGCGTGGGCTGCCGCCCCGGCTCACCAGAGCAGCACCTGAGTTTTGCAGATTTGAGCTCTCATGCCCGCTCCCCACTCCACCTCCCCTGCCCTCTGGGATCTGCTGAGGCAGATGATGGAGGAGTCCCTGGGGAGAGCTAAATGCCCAGGGGCACCTGGGCATGTCGGGTGCCTGGCCCCGGAGGTTAGGAGCGCAGTCTCCAGCTGGTCCTCGTGCTGGGATTAACCACAGCGTCTTTCCAGGGACGATTTCAGGCACATAGGGCCCTTTCATTCCATTTCTCTTGGTACCTTGGACCGAATTGGCAGCTCCTGTGATGCCGTTAAGTGGAAAAATGACCCGCCCACTAAAAAAGCTCTGCTTGCTTCCCGGGCAAGGACTTTTTCAAAGTCTGGAGAGGGTTCCTGCAGGGGGGCCGCCCCGAGGCGGGATGCTCTGACCCCAGTGCCCTCGGCCCCTGTGTCCAAGCATGCTGTTTAACTGAGACAAGGAAGCCGGTCCACGCTCCTAGGAGGGGTCTGGGTTTGCAAGATCCTCTGCGTCAGAGTTCTCGGCCAGGGCCGATCATGTCCCCTGGGGACGTCGCGGCAGGAGGAGGGGCTGTTCAGCCTCCAGGGCGTCTCACAACAGAGACTTTACGATGCTGATGTGGCCCCGCCCCTCACGCTGTGACCCAGACACACCCCTGAGGTTTGCGGCGTGAGAGGAGGGTGAGGTTTCTGCCCGAGGTTCCTGGGGGTGAGCTCGCTGCAGCTATCAAGGCCGCTCCGTTCGCCCCGTGTGGAAACGTGCTTTTCTCTCTGCAGAACCTGCGAGCCCGGAGCAACAAGGAGGCCAAGGAGCAGACGGCCAAGAGCTCTCTGGAGAGTGAGTTCTCGGCGCTGAGGCCCCGCGTGTCCCTGGGGCAGCTGTGGGGGGGTGGCCGCTGCGGGGGCAGGGCTCCCAGCTGGGCCCCCCTCTGCTGCTGCAGACCTCCAGTCGCGAGGAGGGGGAGCAGGGTGTGGGCAGGGCCTGTGGCCGCCACCAGGGATCGCGCGGGACGCCCTCCAGGCCTCTCCAGCACCACGGTGTTGTCCAGCGACCTTGGAAGGGGATCGGATCATCCCTTCTTCCAGATGATGGGACGGGTTTAGGATGGAAGGGACCGTGTAGAAGGCAGGTCCCGAGTGGCCGGGCAGGGGTCAGAGGCGAGTGGTGAGGCCCCCAGGCCTGTGTTTGCCCTCTTCCCTCTGGGCAGAGTGGGCTCAGGAACGAGAAGGCCCTCCTTGCTTCTGGCTGTTAGGGTCTTGGAAGGATGTTCACTCACAGAGCACAGCACGCGTGATAGGAGCCGGGGCCAGAGCTTTACCCTGCTCTGAGGTCTCCTCATGTCTGTGAAATGGGGGGGCTATACACTTTGCACTGCTCAGGGGGGGTCATGGCAGAGACGCCCCTGACACAGGAGAGCACATTACGTTCTGTGCCCGCCATGGGCCGTGCCGGCCACGGAGAAGACGGGACAGCCCCGGCCACTGGGGCTCCAGGCCGTGCGTCCAGGGGTCCAAAAACATCCGTAAGGCTGCTGAAGATACTGCTCGCCGCAAAAAAGATCAGAAATCGTGCCTCAGCCAAGACCCAGCACAGCCTGCATACATGAATACTAAAAAGCAAACAGGCTGACCCACTGGTTCAACCGGGAGCCGTTTCTCAGTGCCAGGCCTGGATCCGTGTGGAGACCGGCGGGCTGCTCTGCCCTCAGGGACCCTCGCTGGCCCAACCTCCCGGGGACCCCCAGTGGCCCATCCTCCCAGGGAACCGGCCGGCTCCCTGACCCCAGCCTTTGAGTGCTTGCTGCCAGGGCAGCCTCGCAGGCTTGGGTCCTGGATCAGCCCTGGACCCAGCGCTGATGTCATGGACTGAAAGCTCACAGCCATGTCCCCAGCCTTCCATGGCGCCGGGCTCCCCCCGGCCCCCGAGCAGAGGGGAGATGGGGTGGGGCTGCCCCCCCCAGCCCTTGCAGCGAGGGCGGGAGGCCGCCTCCGCGTGCAGCCTCTCAGCCCCTGCCTGTCTCCCCTCAGCCCTGCTGTACAAGCCCGTGGACCGGGTGACCCGGAGCACGCTGGTCCTGCACGTAAGTCCCTGGGGCCCGGGGCCTCTGCGCCCTGCAGCTCTTGGCTTCCGCTGTCCTGGGCTGACGCCACTGTCTGCCAGCCCTGCTCACCTGCCCTCTTTCCTGCCCTGCGCCTGTACTGGGCGTGCAGAAGTGAGGCGCCGCTCATTCCCCGGCTCCGGGAGTGGGGGGTGGTCTGGGGCTGCTGGTGCCTCATCAGAGTGGGCACAGGTGGGGAGGGGCTTGAGGACGGAGACGCTCTCCTGGGGGAGGGGACAGGGCATGGACGCCAGGTGCACGCCTGGGCCGCGGTCGGACCACACCCTGCACCAGATGGACGGTGCGCGGGGGCGCCCGCCCGGCAGGGCTGCTCCTGAGGACAGCGGGGAGTCACTCACACGTTATTAAGTGGCTGTCGTTCAGTGTGTGTGTGTGCATGTGTGTGCTCAGTCATGTCCATCTCTTTGCGACCCTCTGGACGGTAGCCGCCAGACGCCTCTGTCCGTGGGTTTCCCCGGGCATGGATACTGGAGTGGGCTGCCCTGCCCTCGTCCAGGGGAGCTTCCCGGCCCGGGGAGCAAACTCAACGTCTCTTAGGTCTCCCGTGTTGGCAGGCGGGCTCTTTACCACTCGCGCCGCCTGGGCAGCCTGGTCATCTTAATGCCGAGAAACGAAAGCAGAGGGAAAAAGACCCCCAGCCCACTGCCCGGTGACCCTATCCAAAAAATGCGCGACTAGCTCGCAGAAGCGTGTAAGGTGTGCGTTTCCTGTCCTGCTCCCTCCACACAATGAACCCACCACCAGGAGGCTCTTTACTCACAGAGACGTGCTGGGCCTGCTCCTGGTGGCCTTTGGCCCCTCTGTGCTGAGTCAAGGCGGTTTGTGCCCCAGACGTACCTGCCTCACTGTCCTCTGAGCTGCGTGGTTTCCCGCGCAGTGCACGTTTCGTAACGTCTTCAGTCACAGAGACTTCGTGGATGGAGGGAGATGAGCTGAGATTTGCGGTTTGCACACGTTTGCCAGGCTCTGGCGCTGGAGCTCTGGACGCCTTTCATTTGACCGCCTGGCAGCAATGAGGTCACGCCTGGCGCGGGGGCTGGCCTGGGACCCCCCACACCAGAGTCTCCCCTGACTTGTCTCGTTTCCCCAGGCTCTTGTTGCTGTAGGATTTGGGAGCCAAGCGGGTTCTGTGTCTCTGGACCATTGGCTTTGCGCTCACATTACGGGCGTCCCCCGTGGAGAGGAATTCCCAGGCTCTGGTCTAAGAGGGCAGGAGTCGGGAAGGTTGGGGGCTTTCTCCTGGTCTCGCGCAGACCAGCGCGCCGGGGTGGTCTGGGTGGGCACGAAACGCGTCCAGAGGCGGTTTCGCTTGACGCCACCACACATGAGGGGCCCCACTGGCATTGAGCAGGCAGAGGCCAGGGATGGCGCCAGCCTCCTGCAGGGCACAGGGCCGCCCCCACCCAGAGGTGCCCAGCCCTGGCTGGAGAAACCTGCCCCAGAGCTGCAGCGTGCCAACAGCATCAGCTTGTGGGCTTCGCTCGGGACCTCCCCTAGGCACGGTGCTCCGCCCTGCAGCCCCGGCTGTCAGAGGGGCGGCCGGTTCCCCACCACCGCCAGCGCGTCTGCGGCTCCCGCAGCCACCGGGGCCAGCGGCTCTGACTCGACCCTTCCCCGATGCAGGACTTGCTGAAACACACGCCTCCCAGCCACCCTGACCACCCGCTGCTGCAGGACGCGCTCCGTATCTCGCAGAACTTCCTGTCCAGCATCAATGAGGAGATCACGCCCCGCCGGCAGTCCATGACCGTGAAGAAGGGAGAGGTGAGTGCAGAGGCCACTGCCCCTGCGGGGGACGCCAGGCCCCGCCGTGTTCCTGCAGCTCAGCCCGGCACAGCAACGCCTGGCCCTGGGGGCCCTTGACCCTGGCAGGGTGGACCCTGGCCGGTGGGCGGGGCTTCCGGGTGGCGTTGCAGGGATGTGGTGGCCTCATTGCAGGGGTTGTATCCTGAGCACCCCCCGCTTTTGCCAGATTGGGGTCCCAGAGATGGGCTAGAAGGCAGACGGTATTGGTCTGCCTGGAGACCGCTTTGTACCCCCCTGATTGTTGTTTCACGATAAGACAGTTGACAGTGGGTTTAAGGACTTCCCAGGGAAGAAAAGGAGCGGGGAGTGGTGTGTCTGTAGCTCAGAACGGGGTTGACGTCGTCGGGGGGTTCCCCTCCACCCCCCGCACTGAGAGCCCCTCCCGCCCTCCATCGCCCCTGGAGGAGAGGGTGTGGCACAGAGGGGCCAGGTGCCGCCCCGGCTGCCTCTGCCCTTCCCATGCCAGGCACCTTGCAGTGAGATGACAGAGGTGTGCCAGTCAGGGGGCTGGCATCCAGCATGAGTACCCTTTACTGGACGCGCTCTGGGGCAGGTGCAGGCAGGGCCAGGCCATGTGGGCCAGGCGGTGAACCTGACCATTGCTGCCGCCGAGAGCTGCTTCCTCCCCTTCCTGCTCCTTTGAGTCCCCGGGGCTCGGTAGTGCCCAAACTGACCCGCTGGGCACTCGGGGCGGCCAGCAAGCGGCTCTCGGCCCAAAGCTCCTAACCTCTGGGGAAGTCGTGCCTGAGTGCCCAGCCTCCTTGGTCCCCAGTTCATGCGACCGCAGCAGATATGGGAGTTTCTTCCGCCAAGACAGCCTTCCTGTGGCTCCGTCTCCTCTCCCAGGAAGCGGCTTCAGGGTGCCTTGAGTCTGTGCCATGCCTCCCACTACAGCGGGCATCCCCAAGGAGACGAGCCTTCCTGCTCCTCCGATCGCTGGAAGCAGCTGCCTTTGGTCAGGTGTCGCCTGCAGTTGGCAGCCAGGCCCTCATTCCTGCATCTCTCGTCACAGGCCTCCTTCCCCTGGGACCACGGCTGGGGTCCCGGGGCGCCTGAGCAGGACAGAGTGTGGAGGGGCTGGGGCTCCTTGGGGGCCAGGCTTCCGCCTGTCTCCCGACCTCACCCCCACCTGCGTCTGGCCCTGGTGGCCCATGGTGTCTGCTCTTCGAGGGGAGTCATGTGGGTGCCTCGGCCGCAGAAAGCGGGGAGGAGGGCCAGTGACCCTGAAAGGTCGTGATCTGCCTCGCCATGGCGCTCCGCTCAGGGCTATCTGCTGGGAGCACAGTGAGGGACGTAGGTGGCGGCTGGACCAGGACGCAGGCTTCCCTGGTGGCAAAGAAATCTCCCTGCCGAGTCAGGAGAAACGGGGTCCATCCCTGGTTGGGAAGATCCCCTGGAGAAGGAAATGGCCACCCACTCCAGTATCCTTGTCTGGGCAATCCCACGGACAGAGGAGCCTGGGGGGGCTATAGTCCACAGGGTCACAAAGAGTCGGACACGGCTGAGCGACTAAACCATCAGCACCAGACCAGGATGAAGGCAGGCGCACACCTGTGCCCTCGCCACCTGGCCGGTCCAGGGCAGACAGGACTGACGGATCAGTGACTGATGGATCAGGGAGCCCCCTCCCGGGCTGCCCCAGCCCTTGCTGTCTTAAGGACGCCTGTCCTGGGTTTCCCTTTGCCGAGTGCAGTGACTCAGCGGAGCCCTCTCCTGGGCCCACCCCGGTCCTGGCCTCCAGCACCTCCTCCTGTCCTCTCTGTGGCCACTGTCTGTCCTCCCAGCGGCTCCCTTGGGTGCGTGTCCTTGTCAGCTGGGGCTGGGGGCAGGCAGTAACGAAACACCGTCGCCTCAAGGGGCTTCCGCCCCAGATGGTTCCTCACTGCTCCGGAGGCTGGAAGCGGAGCTCAGGTGCGGCACGCTGGGGGGCCGGTGGGGGCTGCCTCCTGCTCTCACACGGCCTACGAGGGGCCGTGCTGTCCCGGAGGTGGCTGGCTGGCCTGGGCGAGAGAGGCGCTGCTCTGAGACACACGACGTAACCCCTTTGTCTGTGGAAATGGGGATGATGGTGTCTCCCCTGCAGAGGTGGTGTGAGGCTCAGGGGGACCTAGGGATGGGGAGACTGTGGACCAGGGCCCCAGCCCCCAGAGGACTCTGCACAGCGGGGCCGGTGGCCCACCGGGGAGGTCTTTTCGTCCCCGACTCGAAGGACACTGAGGCTTGGGGAAACCAGGCCACCGAGCCAGCAACCCCACTGCAGAGAGAGGAGAGAAGGGCGGTGCGGACTCAGGACCGGCCCGGCGGACGCGGTCACCTGAGGATGAGGCCATGTGTCTTGCAGGAGGCGCCAGTCCACAGCCTTGGCACCTTCCCTGCACCCCCCCCTCCACCGCGTGCACCGGGCCGTGGGCACGTGGGGACTCACGCAGACGGGGACCACCCGCACACCAGGGGGACACACACACACACAGTGGCACGGCCCTGCTCAGGGACACACACAGACACACAGGCCGTCGCGGCCCCCAGGGTGAATGGGGAGGGGCCTGGCTGCTAAGTCTGGCCCTCAGAGCCCCCCCACCGCCCCCAGAGCCGGCATCCACTGACACGGAGGGGCGGGTGCCGGGACTGATGCTGGTGGCCCTGGAGGATGCAGGTGGAGCCTGGGGCGGGGAGAGGGGCTGTTCACAGGGGTTCTGTCGGGGCCGGGACCCCGGATGACCCCTGCCTTCAGGCCCTGCGGCCCTGGGGACAATCCGCCTCTGAGCTGGAGGTCGGGCGCCCTCTGCTGGCAATGGCCAGAAGCTCAGCCCCTTCGGTTCCCCCTCCAACTCACAGAAAGTCCCCGGGTCCTGCCTCCTGGGCTGGAGAACCTTCTGCCAAGTCCCTGTCGAGGGAACATTGCCCCGTTTGTTCCTTGAGGACTGCAGTGTCCCGGGACCTGCCCCCCGCCCCGGCACACACCCCACTGTCAGGTGCCCACGCCCCCACACTCCCCGGGGGCGCGGGCAGGCGGAGGGCGGTGACCCCGTGTCGTGGCCTTGTCACGCGGGCAGACTTCGCACATACGTTGCAGTTGGCGTGGGCAGCACCCGTGTGAACCATCCGCGCTCCGTGCCAGAGCCTGGCGGGCTGCCGTGAGCCCAGCCTTACTTGACGGTGATGTGGGCCTGGTGGGCCGCCCGGCCCAGGCTGCACTTGCTTCTGGGGGGGCTCTGGCCTAGCGCTGGCAGGGGGTTCAGGGAGGCACAGCCTCCCCAAGAAGAATCTAGGATGCAGGTGGCGCTGGAGCCGGGTGCCCGGAGCTGCCGGGGGCAGCCGTGGTGAGGCGGCTCTGCGGTTCTGTGTGATGAGTGGCCCTGACACTCTGCACCGTCCCACAACCCCCGCAGCCATCGCAGGCTGGAGGGGCATCGTGCTTTCTGAGGGGCCTTCCCTGAGGCTGAGTGGGCAGGGCCCCTCTCCTCCTGGGCACGGACCCCTGATTCCCTGCTTGCTTTCTGCACTGTCGGGGGTGGGTGGTGGAGCTCCCTGTCTGTAAAATGGGCACAAGGCCCCCCCCCCGGGGTGTGGTGGGGTCCGCCTCCAGTGACCAGTGACCTGGGGCGTGCGAGGGACAGCATGTCCTCAGCACGGGACAGCCTTGGTCCAGGTGACGAGATGGTGGCTACTGGTTGTCAGCGGGTGACCGACCTGCCGCCACATGCCCTGGACCTGTGTGAGTTGGGGAGACCCACCCTTGTGTTTCAGTGAAGCCCCAAGGGCAGAGGCACAGGGCTTGCCAGGGGACTGGTGCCTCAAGTCCCTCTGCTGTTCAAGGCCTCCTCAGGGCTCGGGGCCGGCATCAGAGACGTGACCCCTGTGTGGGCTTCTGTCCGTCAGCGGGCTGTGACCTGAGAAGGACTGGAATGTGGGATCCCCTGCCCAGCCTTCTGATGCCCGCAGATCTGGGCCTGGCCCTGAGCGTGACCACCCCCCTCTCAGAGTCCTCCCAGCCCGGCCCCTCTCCGCTCACTAGGCAGCTGTCCACGCTGAGCACGGGGCCCTTCCCACCGGCATGGTGGCAGTCCCCACACGAGATCGTCCCCTCTTCGGGCCGGCCTCCCTCCCATGTCTCCAGGGCTGTCCTGGGGAGGGAGGCACAGGCGGGCCCTTGCTCAGATGGACTCTCCATCCCCCGGGTTGCACCATGCCCTCCAGCCTCCACGCCAGCGGCCGGGACCCTGTCCACGCACCCTCCCCCACAGGCCATGTGCCCCGGGCGCCTGGGGACTTTAATGGACAGAGGGCGAGGGTGTGAGGCATTTGCAGGCTGAGGGGGCGCTGGGACGGAGGCCCCGACCCCTGCCCTGACCTCCCCCTCTCGCCCTGCCTGCAGCACCGGCAGCTACTCAAGGACAGCTTCGTGGTGGAGCTGGTGGAGGGGGCCCGCAAGCTGCGGCACGTCTTCCTCTTCACCGACCTGCTGCTCTGCGCCAAGCTCAAGAAGCAGAGTGGGGGGTGAGTGACTGCGTGGCCCCCCGGCCCAGTGGAGGGTCCGGGGCGCCCTTGGCGGTCTCTACAGAAAGAGACCGTGTGTTCTTGCCAGTCAGCTTGCAGAGGTCATCCCTCTGTGGGCTAGGCCACCCTTGTTAAGCTAGTCTGTTTCCAACTGGTGCCAGGTTCACGGTCAGAGGTCATCACTAGTAGATGTCCTGGGTCAGCGTGAGTGACTGGGCTGTTGACTCTTAACAGGAACAGGGGAGCCTGACTGTGACTTCGGGGGGGCTGTCAGGTCATGCCCCAGAGAGGTCCAGGGGTGCAGGGTCTGCTGCAGGTGGGGCATGCACGGTGCCTGCCTCTCCCTGGCCCTTGGCCGACATCAACAGCTGATGGCCAAGAACATGGTGGCTTCTAAGTGGCTTCTCAACCCTGGCCTACAGACCCCACCCAGCCCCTCAGGGATCAGACCGCCAAGGGTGCAGGGGCAACAGTGAAAGAAAAGACAAGTCACTGAACTGGGCTCTTCAGCCCCTCTGACGTCGCCACGCTGAGTGCATTTAATCGGAAGAAAGCTTCAGTTTCCAAGTCTGTCAAGGAAAGGGGGATACAGTGGGTGGATTTGCATCCCTGGGGGCGTCTGCAGTCCTGTCCTGACTGTCACTGGTGGCCCAGGTGGTCTCCCGCGTCAGGAGAGAGTGGATGAGGGCATGTCAGACCCCTGGGGCCTGTGTTCCATGTGAGCAGTGCTCCTGCACAGGGGTCACCGGGGCGGGGTCGCCAGTGTCCGCCTGTGACCTCATCCCAGCCTGTCTCTGGGACCACGGGCAGGGTTTGAAGGTCGGGTAGACGTCGTGGCCGTGACCTTAGGGCTCCCAGGCTGGAAAGCAGTGATTTAAGTGGAGGAAGGTGGGCAGCCTGTTAACGTGCCCCCCCACCTCCCAGCAAAACCCAGCAGTACGACTGCAAGTGGTACATCCCGCTCACGGACCTCAGCTTCCAGACAGTGGACGAGTCTGAGGCCGCGCCCAGCATCCCCCTGGTGTTGGACGAGGAGCTGGACGCCATGAAGATCAAGATCTCCCAGATCAAGAGTGACATCCAGAGAGAAAAGGTGCATGGGTGGGGGGAACCAGGCTGGCTCTGCACCTCCCAGTGGGCAGGTTCTGCTGGGCCTCTGACCCACTGCGGGTCCCTGGGACCTGCTGGGACCCCAAGAGCGCTCGGAGCACCGGGTGTCCCATCAGACACAGAGCCATCCAGGATCGGGCAGGGGCGGGAGGCGGTTGCCCCACTGTCCCTGTTACATCTGCCCCGATGGGGAGCGAGTCCCAGGTGGGGGATGCGGCCCCTCCAGAGAGTCTAACCTGCACCCAGCAGACCCCTGGTTGTTTCTGGAGAGGAGCAGTGCCCTGAGGGAACAGCGAGGGTGAGCCCCCAAGCTGTAGGGTCTGTAGGTACTGTGTGGTGGCCAAAGACAGGGTGGGTCCTCAGAAGGTTGATGTCCAGGGACACCAGCTGCTGTGGTGGGTGCTGTGGGGCAGGCGCGCCTGCCCCTGCCCACCCTCCTGCACCACAAACCCTGGAGGATGGGGAGCCCTGGACCGGCGTGAACTCTGGGTCATCTGTCTGTCTGGCTGGGGCAGAGTGTCCCAAGGGCTGTCGAGTCCTGTCCACTTCTGTGCGTGGGCAGGCTGTGCCCCTGGGACAGAGGCTTCAGGAGGGCAGTGCATGGCAGGGAGAAGGGAGGGTTTTCCCTGCCAGCGCCCCTCACTTCCAGGGGACGTGATGCCAAAATGTGCAGACCCGGGAGCAAGGAGGAGCCCTCAGGGTCACGACAGGCCCCTGGACGTTGTCCTAAGTTTGGAGAAAGTGAAAGAAGGGAGGTCCGTGAGAGGAAGGATTTACTGTCTCAAGGAGGGTGGACTGAGCACGTCTGGCAGCCCGGGCCTGGCCTGGACGGGGTGGCCGAGGCCCTGTCCACGGCTGGCTGTCCTCTGCGGACCAGGGCCCAGGCCCACGGGCAGGCTGAGCAGGAGTGGGCAGCGCTGGGTCGGGGCTGGACACATGGCCGCACCCTCTCCCCGCAGAGAGCGAACAAGGGCAGCAAGGCCATCGAGAGGCTGAGGAAGAAGCTCTCGGAGCAGGAGTCGCTGCTGCTCCTCATGTCCCCGAACATGGCCTTCCGCGTGTGCAGCCGCAACGGGAAGGTGGGTGCTGCCGGCCCCGCCCCGCAGGCCCCGCCCACCCGCAGGTCCCGCCCACACGCTAGCCTGGTCATGCCCACAGGCCACGCCCCCACTCGCCAGTCACGGCCTGCTGGCCACGCCCCCCGCCGGCCTCGGCCCTACCCGCCGATCACGCCTGTAGACCACGCCCTCGCCACGCCCCCCGCTGGCCGCCTGCGGTCCCTCTTCGGCCCCAGAGACTTGTGCGGCCTGGCACACGGGCCCGAGGGCGCACCTCTCTGGGGCTCTGGCCCGGACCCCCACAGCTGGGAGGTGACGGGGCCTCCAGGAGCGTCTCCGTAAGGTTGGGGCTCACAGGCTCTCAGGGCAAGGATGCAGCTTCGGAGCCCGTGGGCCGCAGTCGCTGCTTCACTTCTACCCTGAGGGCTTTTCTCTGTGGGCATCACGTGCCTGCCGAGGGGCTCTGCGGGGGCCCCTGCCTCCGCGTCGGCTCCCGGGCTGGTGGGCATCAGCCTTCTCCTCGTCACATCCGTGCTGGGGACCCAGCGGCCCCGTGCTGCGATGCGTAGCCCTGACCCAGGTGGCCAGGGGGTGCAGGAGCAGGGCTGCGAGCGCACCCCGCTACCCGCCCAGCTCTGACGCCGGCAGCGCGGGGCTGTGGGTTCCCTGGGCGGGTTCACTGGTGGCTGCACGTGGTGGCCGGGACCGAGCCGGTCTGCTGGGTGCCGGGTCAGCGGGGTGGCGATAACGGGTGTGCTCTCCCTACTGCCCGCAGAGTTACACGTTCCTGATCTCCTCCGACTACGAGCGGGCCGAGTGGAGAGAAAACATCCGGGAGCAGCAGAAGAAGTGTGAGTGGCCCCCGGGCCGGGCCATGGGCTCCAGATGTGGGTTCAGGGCATTGGCACTACGGTCTCTGACCTTTTCCCCAGTGGGCTGGGCCATGGAACTCATCCAAGTGAGGTGTGCCGTGGAGCCCTGACGCAGGAGATGCTTGAGGAGGGGCTGTCCTGAAAGGACCCCCTGCTCTCCGTAACTGCCCACCGCCAGCCTGCCCTCTGACCTGCCCCCGTGAACCCCTCCTGCTCCCTTGGCCTTCCCTGAACTCCCCCACCCCCACCTGCCTCGTGGGTCTCCTGCCTTGACCCCTGCCTGCCCCTAGGGCTCCCCCACCCCTGACTCGCCTGCCCCCAACCCGGCCACACACCCCAACAGATGGTGGCACCATGGGGCCCTTGGCTGAGCCCAGCTGGGTGGCCACACTCTGCTGGCCCTGCTCCCCTGTGCTTGACCGCTGTCGGGACAGGGTGCCCACCCCGCTTCAGGCCGGGCCCTTCTCTGGGCGCTTCCCCCTGTGTTAGCAGGTCTCTCTGTTCAGCTCATAGCTGTCCTGTGCTGCCTGGCTGCCTTCAGGGCTGGAGGGCAGACCCTGCCCGGGACCTGGGGCTGCGGCTGCCTGCTTCCCTTCTCCACTCCCCGCCACCCCCGACCACGTGGCTTGGGATCCCCGAGCCGTCCTTGCTGAGAGGTTCCTGCGTGTGCCTCTTGCAGGGGGAGCCAGGCTGAGCCCAGTATCCCGGGTGGGTGGGGGGCTCCACACACCTCTGCCCTGTCCCCCCAAGGCCACCGTCTCTGGGGACAGGGTGTTCCTGGTGGCCCTGATGGCCGGTGCTTGGGACCCCGCCCATGTTCCCATCACGGGTGTCCTGTTGTAACCAGGGGCCCAGACCACTTACAGCGTCTGTCCTCTGCTCAGAAGTGAGCCCCGTTCCCCCACCTGGTGGAGAGATGGGGACGCAGGGGACAGAGCTGCGCTGGGTGTCCGGGGAGACCCCACAGGAAGCTTCCCCAGGTCACCCCTCACAACTGCCACAAGGCTGAGCCGAGGTGGCAGGCAACCCTGTGTTTGTGAGCATCTTGCAAAGATTCCCTCCACGCTCTCTGGGCCCAGCCCGGGCCCCCTGGGCCATGCCCCTCCTGTCCCTTAGTGGCTCCTCCCTGGGAGCACGTGGACCCTGTGGGCTCCTCACCGAGGTGTGCTGAGGGCCCGCTGCGAGGGTTGTCAGAGAAAACACTCCAGGGGGTCCCGGGGGTTCCGAGGAGCCGGTGGACTCACCGACTGACGCCCCTGTGCCCCCTTCTCAGGTTTCAAGAGCTTCTCGCTGACATCCGTGGAGCTGCAGATGCTGACGAACTCGTGTGTCAAACTCCAGACCGTCCACAGCATCCCGCTGACCATCAACAAGGAAGGTGAGCCGCCCCCCGCCCCGCCGCGCCCCCTCCAGGCCGCCGTTCCTTTCTGCTGTTGGCTCTGGCCTGGGGCTGGGGAAACTCCTTGCCCGGAGTTGTGTGTGCCCCTGTCGGCTTCTCCCTGGAGACGGGACAAGCTGGGGTGACTCAGGAGACCGGAGGCTTGGTGCCGAGTCCCGAGCCGCCCCTCCGACCCTCTGTGCTCCGGGTCTGGCCCTGCTCCCCGTCCCCCCACCCGCCCCCACGTGTGGGCGTGCTGCACCTGCATTCACTGTCACGCTCATCCACATGCGCTTGCACACAAGAGCGTGCTTTGCACACCGTGCGCTTCATCCGTGTGACGTGCTCCCCGACCGCTCTCCTGTCCTGAGAACCCGTCACGTCTCGTCTCCATCCCTGGTCTGCCCACGCTGTGAACTTAGGACTCGATCCTAAGGTCCCCGAGTACAGAGGCCACAACGATGTGTTTCTGCTCACGCTGTTGCCTTGTCCCCGCTAAGCAAGCGACAGTCGCGTAGTGCCCCTCCCCTGTGAGGCCCTTGAAGCAGAGCCCGGCCTCTGCCCGCCCCTCCTGGGAGGACGGGCACTCACCTCTCTGTCTCTCCCACAGATGACGAATCTCCTGGGCTCTACGGGTTCCTGAACGTCATCGTCCACTCTGCCTCCGGCTTTAAGCAGAGTTCAAGTAGGTGGCTGGTGTGGACAGTAAGGTGGCCGGACCCCGAGCTGGAGGGTGTGGGGACCAGGGAGGTGGCTGCCCGCCCGGAGGTGTGGTGCTCGCTTCCGGGGTGGACCTTGCGCTTGCCCATGCGTGGCTCTTCAGACTCTGGGAGCTGCCCCTGCAGGTGGGTCATGCAATTGTAGAGGTCAGGTTTTGCTACAGAGAAGGAAATCAGTCCTGAATATTCATCGGAAGGACTGATGCTGAAGCTGAAACTACAATACTTGGGCCACCTCATGTGAAGAACTGACTCATTGGAAAAGACCCTGATGCTGGGAAAGATTGAAGGCAGGAGGAGAAGGGGACGACAGAGGATGAGATGGCTGGATGGCATCACCAACTCTGTGGACATGAGTCTGAGTGAACTCCGGGAGTTGGTGATGGACAGGGAGGCCTGGCGTGCTGTGATTCATGGGGTCGCGGAGAGTCAGACACGACTGAGCGACTTGAACAACAATAAAATGCAGCCTAGGTCTCCAGGAGGCTGAGGGCTGGCACCCTGACCCTGGTCCGGGGGAGGTTTTGCTGCTCTGATGTGCCGAAGGGATACCCTTTTAATCCTTCCCCTCGGGGCCACCTGTCCCAGGCACTCTGGAGTGGTGAGGGTTGGTTGCGTTGTGGCGCAGGCTCCGCGCACACTCGCCCGCCAGCCTGGCCCCCAAGCTCTTAGGGCCCCTTGGAGGGGGCGCGGGGCAGCCACCCTTCATGCTGGCCGTGCTGCCGTTGCTGCCAAACTGAACGTGAGTCCCTGGTGAGCCCCGGAAGAGAAGCTGTTTCCAGGCTGGGTGGATGTGCTCAGGGCTTTGTAGCCAGAATGTATCGAGAAGGCTTCCAGTGCCATGCCTGAGACAGCCCAGTCTTTAAAAATGAGCAGAAGATTGGGATAGACGGAGAAAGCAGATTCATCGATTTGTGGTTGAGTGGGAAAAATGGGCTGAAGAGATCTTTTAGGAGTGACGGAAATGCACTGAGATTGGATGGCAGTGATGCCTGCAGAACTCTGTAAACTCACCCAAAGGCGCCCAACTGGACACTCACAGTGGCTGACCGTGAAGGGACAATCATTCATCCCTCAGTAGAGCCGTTTTTTAAAGGAAGCAACACCATTTCTGTTGGATAAGTTAAAACTGTAACTAGATTTGAATAAGTGTGAATACTTATTCAGATACACATTTCGCTTTGCCCTATAGTAACTTTATTAATAGGGCTTCCCTGGGGGCTCAGACAGTAAAGAATCTGCCTGCGATGCAGGAGACCCAGGTTCGATCCCTGGGTTGGGAAAGATCCGCTGGAGAAGGGAAAGGCTACCCACTCCGGTACTCTTGCCCGCAGAACCTCATTAGTATGCCGATGAACCGGGTCCCCTCCGTGGCCCTACACCACTGCTGTCCTAGCGCCGAGCTCCTGTCCGTGAGCAGGGGAGTGAATGTCGTGACAGGCGCAGGCTTCTAGCTGCAGTCTTGTGACGTGAGACTGTCTTGACAGCACTGCTTTGGTGCCTTGTTTTAGGAAGAAAACCGAGACCTTTTCCCGGTGGTTCAGAGATCAGGATTTGGCCCTTCCTCTGCGGGGGGCGGGGGTTGGGGGACACCGGTTCCGTCCTGAGTTGCGGTCCTGAGATCCCACAGGCGTCACAACACTACAAAAAAAAAAAAACCCAAGACTGTTTTTTTTATGATTTAGAAAACACCTGCTTTTATGAGAAATATGGGTGACAAAGGGCCATGTGGTCAGTCCCACTCTCCTGTGCCTCGCCCCCCCCCCCCCCCCCGCAGGTCTGTACTGCACCCTGGAGGTGGATTCCTTCGGCTACTTTGTAAACAAAGCCAAGACGCGTGTCTACAGGGACACAGCTGAGCCCAACTGGAACGAGGTGAGGCCCCTCTGGGCATCCGCGGGGTGTTCCCCCCCGAGGGCTTCCCCACCCGCCTCCGTGCCAGCAGCCGTTCCGGGAATCTCCCGGGGGAGCAGGCGGGCCAGGAGATTTTATCTCCGTGTTCCTGAGAATTCGCCTGCACACCAATACCCCCCCCCCCACCCGACCCCGCCAGTGACAGAGACACTTGTTTTGCTGGCAGAGTGTCTGGAAAAAGAGCTTCGAAGGGCTTCTTACCATTAAGTCCCCTGTTGTTGCCGAGTATTTATCTGGGAGGTTTCCATGGTGTTTTTGCTCGGAAATTGGAATGAGCCTTGGGTGCCGTGACACTCCTGGTGCCCAGAAGCTGGGGCTCTGCTCCTGGGGCGGGGACGGGGGGTGCCTCACTGGGCTGGCGAGGACCCTGGTCTTCTCCCAGCATCACTTTCGTGACAGTTGGACGTGCCACACGGTTCCCTCAGGCCGGGGGCCCGGGGAGCCACCGGACCCGCCTGGTTGTTAGAACTCCGCGCGCCCACTCACTAAGGGCTGTCCGGGGCGTGTCAGAGTCAGGCGGACCCATCCAGCAGGGCGTGACACCGCCGAGGGGGCTGCGGAGATCGAGCTTGGGCTGAGGGCCTTCAGGGCAGCCTGCCACCCGGGTTGCATGTGTGGCTCATCTCGGTTCTCCTAGGTTCCCGCACACACACCGTCCCCACTGCCCCCACTCAGGCTCAGAAACACCTGCTCTCCCGACCCCAGGTTCCCCACCAAGAACCCATGCCGGCAAAACCCCTGCTGGGAAACACAGGATTTCCCGAAGTGTTGTGGGGGTGACGGAGGAGGAAGCAGGCCCCACACACCCTGTGGCAGACACGCTGAGAGTCTGCAGAGAACCTCTCCTCCCAGGTCCCTCTCTCGCCTCGCCTGGGGCGCCTCCCTGGGTTGATGTTTCTTTTCTCCTTTCAAGTAGACTGTCCTCGGAGCAGCTTGAGGCCTGCAGAAAAGCTGAGTGGAAAGGACAGGGCTCTTCCGTGTCCCCCGACCCCAGCCCCCCAGTGCACCCACCTGGTGGGCGCTGGTCGTGATCAGTGGGCCTCCAGAGACACATCCCCAGAGCCCACCGCGGCTCCACATTTGTAACCAGCCTCCCCGGGGCCTCTGCTATAGGTGGTTTGGGGACCACCCTGTGCGAGATGCTGACTCCCGGAGCTTGGGTTAGGCGTGAGAGGTGCCCGGAGCTCCCGGAAGCTCCCAGACTAGCCGGTGGTGTGATGTTCTTGGGGCAGCGGCTGCCAAGGGTCTGCATCGGGGGCCGACAGTGGGGAGGGTCTCGCCACGGGGCCTCAGGGGAGCTGTCTGTGCAGGAAGGGGCTGCGGTTCAGGGGCCCCTTAGGCTGGCAGCGCTGACCGCCCCTCTGTGCAGCCCGCCTGGTAACCTGGGGGCTTTCCTCCTCTCTCCGGGGCGCAGGAGTTTGAGATCGAGCTGGAGGGTTCGCAGACCCTGAGGATCCTGTGCTACGAGAAGTGTTACCACAAGACCAGGCTCACCAGGGAGGACGGCGGGGAGACCTCTGACCGGATCGTGGGCAAGGGCCAGGTGCAGGTGAGGCGGCCCCTTCGCCCCCGTGGGCTCCGGGGGATCCCCCCGCCCTGGACCCACGCACCCCGCCTCCGGTGCCCCGTGTTCTTCCCCGCTTGACGCTCAGGGGCACCGAGGCAGGGGTCGGGGGGCACACAGTGAGGCAGCCCGGCTCTGAATCGTTTCGGCCCTGGGAGACGTGAGCTGGGTCCTTTCCCACCCCTGCCTGCCTGTCACTCAGCGTCTTGTCCCTGAGGGAATTCCAGCTCTACCTGTTTTTCCAGGAGGCCTTGTGCCTCCCTGGCCTCTGGAGAGCCCGAGGTGGCGCCCTGCAGGGTTGCCCTTGGCAGTCAGGAGCCGCCTCTAATTGGAAGAAACCGAGACTCTGAGTCTCTCTGCCTGGTGCCCCCTCTCTGGCATGTAGACCCCGCTTCCAGGCCTGCAGCTGCCTGCCTCCGTGGGGCAGGCACCGGTCGCCCCCGCCCGGAGCTGGCAGAGGAGCCCCTGGTGGGTCAGGAGGAAGTCTCTAGAGGACCAGCAAGGGGTCCCCAGGTCCAAGCCCCGGGGCCCTCAGCCTTCCAGGGACAGGGCGCCCCCAGCTCTCGCAGAAGCACCTGCCTTGTCTTCACAGCCTCACCTGCATGGCTCTGCACCCCAGCACCCTCTTTCCTTACGGGCAGCTGTCCCAACCCAGATAAGGGGGTTCCTGCCTGTCCTGCCCTGGAGGTGGGCCCTGACTGCTCCCCCAGTGCCCCGGGAACCCACCCCCCTACAATGAGGCCTCCTAGGTGGAGTGGCTGGACTTGCCGGGTGGCCGTGGGACAGGGCTCCCCAGGAAGCCCTGCCTCCCTTCCCCGGTGCAGGAAGTGAAGACCCTCCAGGCAGAGAGAGTGACTCACACCCCACAGAGTTCCTCGTCTCTGCTGCAACCCTGGGGAGTCCTCGGCCGGCGGCTGGCTGGCTGGCTGGCTTCCCAGGAGGGGCACGGTGCCTGAGAAGCTGCTTAGGGAACTGGCCGGCTCGGGGTCTCCAGGGACCCCTGTCCCTTGGGACTGGGTCTGAGAGCCAGGGTGCCCCTCTGATCACTTGCCAGCCAGCACCACAGGGCAAGGGTGCCAGGGTAGGGGCAGTCCTGGCTGTGCTGAGACCCAAGGACAGGAAGCTGACGGTGCCTGGGGTTGGGTGCTCCTCGGGTGGGGGCAGCCCAGGGTGGCTGTGACTCTGCGTGGAATCCCAGGGATTCCAACCTCACTGCTGACCATCTGTTTTTGTTTTTTTAAGTGGTTATTTAATAATTATTATTATATATACGTACGTATGCTTTGCTGCGCTGGGTCTCTGTCGCAGCGTGGGCTCCTCTCTAGTTGCAGGACAGGGGCTACTCTGGTTGCAGGGCGCGGACTTCCCTCCGCCGCAGCTCCTCTCGTCCCAGGGCAGCGCAGACTCCAGGCGTGGGGGCTTCAGTGGTTGCGGCCGCCCCGGGCTCTAGAGCACAAGCTCAGTAGTTGTAAGCAGCTAGCATGGAACACGTTCCTCCGCAGCAAGTGGAGTCTTCTCAGACCAGGGATTGAACCTGTGTCTCCTACCCTGGCAGGTGGATTCTTCACCCCTGAGCTCCGGGGGAGCCCGCCTCGGTCTGTCCTTGATGGATGCTGGGGTGTTGCCCAGACGCGGCTTTTCCGTGGGCATCCCAAGCCGGATGCCTCTGAGCGCGGCGGTGTTCAGGCAGCTGCCTGGCGCTGGTCATCACTCGGGGCCTCAGTCGTCACCTCCTCGCTCGAGGACGGTTGGCCTCCTTTGTACCCCCCCATTCCGTCCTGCACCTGCCCCCTGCCCCAGCGTCTGTCCCCCACACCCAGGCTCTGCCCACACCTTGTCCAGCCCATGGTGAGCTGGCAGGCTGGGCGCCCGATTTCTTTTCTCGACTCTGGTTCCTCCAACCTTGGTCTTGATGTCATCTGCGTCCTCCTGCAGAACTGGGGTCCCTGGGGTGGCAGGGTCTGAACCGGGGCCTCCAAGCACTGCTGCTTGGTAACCGGGAGTCTCAGACAGGAAAGGGAACACTCATCTTCCTCCTTTATGGAGTCAGGCTCTCCCTCTGCAAAGAGAGATCGAACCGGGGTCTCCTGCGTGGCAGGCAGATTCTTTACCGTCTGAACCACCAGGGAGACAGCGGTAGCAATCAGATAACAGCGAGACCGAGGGGGTTTCTTCCTGAAGACAGGCCTGGGTCATTTGGACGTCACCAGGGCAGGCGGGGATGAACAACGTGGTCACATGTTGAGGATGGTTAAATATTGAGGGTGGGGGATTTTTAAAAAAATTTTCTTAAATATTATCCTCTATATATTTGGCTGTGTCGGGTCTTGGTTGCAGCACAGAAGAGCTCTCATTTCAGAGCTTGGACTTGGTGTTGTGACCCTTGTGGATCCTAGTTCTCCAAGCAGAGATTGAACCCATGACCCCCACACTGCAGGGCGGACTCTTAACCACCGGACCACCAGAGGATTTTTGCTTAACTGACTTAGCAGGGTTCTTGCTAAAACCATCTGTTGGGGACAAGACCTGCAGGCACACCTCAGAGGTGCTGCAGTGAAGCAGCTCACGTGACCTGCTGGTTTCCCGCCGCATCTAAAGGGTATGTTGACACTGTACTGAGGTCAGTGTTCAATAGCGTCACGCCTAAAAAAAGCAGTGTGAGTGCCTTAATAAAAAAAACAAAGCTTCATTCCTAAGAAGTGCCAACTCAGGGTTGCTCCAAACCTTCAACTTGTGAAAACTCAAAGGGCGGAGCACGGAAACATAAGGGCTTGTCTGCAGCTGGAAAACAGGTCAGAGGAGCCTGCAGACTGGGGTCCCCCAGCCCTGCTGCCCCTCCCGGGAGCTGGGGTGACTCAGAGCTGTCATCAGTCCCTGGGACGTCCCAGAGGGGCAAGAGGGGGTCTGTGACTCAGGCTGGGGGCGGCCGGGCTTGTTTACGAGTCTGGATCCTCAGCAGGAGGAAGGAAGGCAGTCAGGGGAGGCTGGTCATTCTGACGACAGCCCGGGACCCCAGCCAGCCGCCTCCCGCCCCCCCCCGCCCCTGTGGACACATATCTCTGTGGGGGGCACCTCAGGGAGGCTGTCGGTGACTCCCAGGCCCAGCCTGCCTAAATGGGGGCTTTCCCAGCAATTCCAGGTGGTCTCCCAGCTGGGCCACGTGCAAAAGTTGTGTGGCCCTGCCTGTCCTGCTGTGGGGGAGGGGGTGGCTACACCACGCCCTCCCCGAGTCCTCTCCCCCTCCCTCACGCATGTCTTAACTCAGAAGCTGGGTGCAGAGCCCTTCCCATGAGCAGAGGGCAGGCACAGCACCCTGCAGTGTCCAAGGCGGGTGCGGGGAGAAGTTGCAGCCAGCCACGGTCAGCGGGCCCCAAGGGGCCAGGGGCGGAAACCGAACACCAATGTCAGGGCCAGAGGCGTCCCAGTCATCTGGGGAGCCAGGTCCTCACCCCCCAGGTCAGGGTTCTAGATCCATCCAATCCTGGGGAGTCCTGGGTTCAGGAACCACTGGCCTGGGAGCAGGGGGCATCGCAGGGTCAGCAGAGCCCAGGGAAGGTGGAGCCTCGAGGTGTCACGGATTCTTTCCTTCCGTTTTCCCTCTCGCCTCTGTGTGCAGAGTTCCGGCTCTTCCATTCAGAGGGTAACTTTACATTGTTGTTGTTCAATGTTCAGTCCTCGGGGAACTTGCATTCTGCCCCCAACCCCAACCAGCCAGAGTGCGGACGGGAGCCCTAGAGACACACCGGGCAGGAGGGAGACGGGCAGGGGGCGTCAGATAAGTGTCAGAGTCCCCAGGCCCACCTGCCATCAGGGTTATCTCAGGGCTGGCGATGTTCTGCTCCCCATGGTCACTCACTGGGCTGGGGCCACTCGGGTGCTGGGAAGTGGGGGGTGCTGGGGGTGGTCAGAGACAATGGCGTGCAAACCTGTCTCAGGGCATCAACGGTGACAGCCCCTTGGAGTGGGCAGGTCCACGGGTCTCCGTCCCCATGAGCGTGAAAGGGGTGCAGATGCTTGTTAACCGTTTGAGGCCGGTTTTAGGCTGGCTGTAGAAGTTGTGTGGAGCCACAGAGCCCCTCCGGGATTCAGCTTCCCCGGGACTCGTCCCAGAGTCTCTGCTGCTGTGGGAAGTGGTGCGGAGCTTGCTCTAGTTGTGGTCCTGTTTGGGACCCTGCATGTTTTTTCTCATCGACTGACATCTACCGCATCCCTTTCAAGTAGAGAAGAAGTCAGTGAAACGTAAAAGTGTTAGTCACTCAGTCGTGTCCGGCTCTTTGGGACCCCTTGGACTGTGGCCCGCCAGGCTTCCCGAACCAGGGATCAAACCCAGGTCTCCTGCATTGCCGGCAGATTCTTTACTGTCTGAGCCACCAGGGAGATAAGTCAGTGATCTTAGTAATTTATAGTGTTTTACGACCGATAACAACAATGTGTTTGAGGACATTTCTGTCCCCTCAAAGCTGTCTCCCTGTTCTCACGCCCAGGCCCAGGCCGATCCGCTGTTTGTGCACGGATGTGCTCAGTCTAAAGAACCGGCCTGCAACGCAGGAGATGCAGGCTCGGCCCATGGGTCGGGAAGCTCCCCGGGAGGAGGGCGTGGCAACCATCTGCGGTGTTCTTGTCTGGAGAATCCCACGGACAGAGGAGCCTGGCGGGCTAGAGTCCGTGGGGTCGCAGAGAGTCGGACATGACGTATCGACTCAGCAGTTGCTCACACCGCGTGTTCTGTGTAAGCAGACTCGCGTGCTGTCACGCGGTTTCCGTGACTGGCTTCCCGGCTTAGCACAGCGTTTCCGCAGGCCACCCGCATCGCGGTCACCACGTTCCCTCCTGTGGCTGGGTCCTGTCTCGCCCATGTGCCCACGGGCCACGCTTTGCGCATCCGTCTGTTCCCGAGTTGCTGGACACCTGGGTTGTTGCCAGTTGGCGGCTGTGATGGTTAGCGCCGTGTGATTGTGTCACGGTCGGTGTGATGACAGACGGTTTCCTCCTTCCTGTGTGGAGAGCCGTGGGGGAGTCACTGGGTCGGGCAGCCAAGGTGGGCGCTGTGAGCTGTTGCCCTGCTCTTCCCGAGCGCCTGCAGTAGTTCACGTCCCCGTGGAGGTGCCCGAGGGCTCGTCCCTCAGCATCCTCGACAAGCCCTTGTTACGGTTTGCTCCTTATTTGTTGGGGTGCATCAGGCCTTCGCTGTGGCACTCGGGGTCCCCACTACGTCATGCAGGCTCTTTCGCCACTGCGCATGGACTCCCTAGGTGTGGCTTGAGGGCTTAGTTCTCGAACCAGGGCTCGAACCCACGTCCCCTGCCTTGCCTGGCGGATTCTCAACGACGGTACTGCCCGGGGAGGTCCCCTGTCTTGTCTTTATTTGATCAGGGGTCTTGGGGTGATTCTGGAGCCTGGTTGGGGTCGGGGGAGGGCAGGAAGGAGTTAAGAACACAGAGGTCAGAGCTCCAGGAATGCACGAGAGAGACAGGCTAGAGGGCAGCGTCCGCTCCCGGGGGGCAGGGGCGTCTCTGGTCCCCTCGCAGAGGACCGCTCCAGGGAGCCGGTTACAGCGCAAGACACACGGGGCTTGGTCCAGAGGGCCGGGGGCTTGGTCCGGAGGGCCGGGGAGGCCCCGCTGGCCCGTCCTGGGCGCTGACCGCGTCCCGGAGGACACCACAGCCTCCACAGCGGCGGGTGAGGAGGGGGCCACGTCCCTATGCTGGTCCTGCCACTGCCCAGGGGGCCGGACGAGAGGATGCTCTGAGTGTGTCCATCAGGTCGTCCATCCCTGACCGCCAGGCCGCCTCGGCCTTCCAGGCAGGGCTCGGGGCAGCCGTCTGCCAGGCCTACCATCCACCCTTGTTCCCTGGAGTGCCCCGTGCCCAGCCCTGGGGGAGGCAAGTGGAGACACAGACCTCCCTCGGGGGGGTGGAGGCGCCCCGCCCGCCCAGCCCGGTTGTCCGAGCGGCTGGCGTGTTCCTTCCCCGGACCTGGATGCGCCCTGGGCTTTCCCGAAGGCGCTGGCCCTTTCCTGGTCCCCCCACCGTGTGCTCCGTTCCCAGCCTGGGTTCCCCGCTTGTTTACTTCTGTGCTGTAAACAGCCCAGGCCGGCGCGCGGGGGCCGGCCTCCCGTGGCTTCCGCCCACTCTGCTTGTTGGAGCCAGGTCAGCCTGTGGACGGCCTCCCCCGACCCCGAGCAGGAGGGCAGGCAGGTGGAGGGGGTGGACGGCGGCACTGAGCCCCGGTCCCTGGGCCGGGCGGCCGTGGCTCTCGCAGGACCTAGAAGCGGGGGCTGGTCCAGCCCGTGTGGCGGGCTGGCGGGGCAGACACGGGTTACTCAGCGTCTCCAAACTGCCCAGCAGGAAACCGGCCACTTGAGAAGGAAGCGTGGCTCTTCTGGGCTCTGGAGGGAAAGCGTGACGCATTGGGGTTCCCGTAACCAACAGGCCGCTGGTGGGGGTGTTTTTCTCACACAAAGGAAAAGGAGAACCCGGGGGATGGGACTGGGCGAGCCTGCAGGGGCGGGGCTTCCTGAGAAGCCGGGTCAAAAGGCGGCCGGGCCGGAGCCGGCACACTCCCGCCCCATGCTGCTGCCCGGCCACTGTCCCATCCACCGTGCCACTGCCCTGCCGCCAGCCCCTCGGGCAGCGGGGCCAAGGATGCGGGAGATGCCGGGCACAGCCGCCCTGCAGACCCTCCTGCGGTACCTCCACCCTGGCCTGGCAGGTCGCAGCCGGGCAGCCTCGGTGGAGGAGCACACATGTGCTTGCAGCACCACCCTGTGGACCCACATCCGAAGCCTCGTGCGCAAGGGCAAGGTGGGCCTGTGGGGGGCCGGGGGCCCCTGGGTTGGGCGGCATTGGGCAGGGGCTGGGCTCTGTCCCCCCACCAACTGTGTCCCCCTGCTGGCTGTGCTGGGCTCAGTTCTGGAAGAGGAGGGGATGGATGGGGCAGGGCCCAGGGGTTACCAGCCTCTGGAGGGAACCAGAAAGGCTGTCTTTCTGCTGCTCTGTCTCCCCTTTTAAAGCTGCCCGTAGGGATGCCCCGGGTGGTCCAGTGGTTCGGACGCCATGCTTCCACTGCAGAGGGCAAGGCTTCGATCCTAAGCAAGGAACTAAGATTCAAACGCTACACAGCATGGCTAGAGAAGTTTTTTGTTTTTAATTAAAATAATAAAACTGCCATCAGTGGAGGGACCCTGTCCCTTGCCTTGGGAGCAGGGGGCACTGAGCCTGCCCCCTTGCTTCCTGGGTGGCCAGGACACAGGAGCCTCCCTGCTGCCGCCACACCTGGCCTGGTCGGGACCCGGGAGCTCCACTGGCCCCAGAGCTTCGAGGGCCCTGGATGCCCCCCTGCCCCCGCCTGCAGGAGGTGTGACTGCAACGGGCCAAGAAGCCCCACGGGCCAGTGATCTGTGCCGGCTCTCTGCTTGCAAACCCACGCCTCAGGCCAGGGTCCCCGCAGCCCCCGAGTGTGGCTCCAAGAACCTCCCAGGAGGGGGAGGCCCCGCCGTGGGTGGGCCTAGCCTGGACTAAAGACCCCGCCTGCACAGGCCCCCACACCAGAGGGCCACCCTAAGGGGAAGACAGGGTCCCTAGCGCTTAGATGACACATCACACATCCCCCTTGCCAGAAGATGCTGTTGAAATCAGGCTTCCCAAAGCGTCGCCTACATGACTGGGCAGCTTTCTCTGAGCTGCGTGAAGCCCCCTGTGATGCTAGGGATTGGGGGAGCAGGACAGCTTCCAGTCCCCCAGGTGTGAGCACCACTGGGAGGATTCCTGGGGGAGCAGGGTGCAGGGCCTGGGTGGTCGCTTACTCACCCCCTAGCTGAGCCTGGGCTGCAGGCAGCGAGGGTCTGGGGGCGGGAGGGCTCTGAGGCTCCAGGACTTTTCTAGCGGGTCCTGACCTCTGGAGAGAGGTGCCGGCCGAGGCCTGCCACTGATTCCGCTTGGACGCGGAGGAGTCGCGGGCTTGGGCTCGCTGCCCGGCCAGGCCTCTGCTCGGATGCCCGGGGCGCCCGGTAACCACGACCCCTTGCTTTCAGCTGGATCCTCAGACCCTACAGGGCAGAGACTGGCAGCGGACTGCCATCGCCATGAACGGGGTACGTGCCCCCAGCGCTGTGCTGGCTTCCGCTTCCTGCAGAGGGGTGGGGTGGCTCCAGTCGCTTCTGAGACCCTCGGGGCTGCAGGAGGCAGAGAAACCACAGCCTGCGGGCCTGAGTCCACGCAGGCCGGAGTCTTGTGGCTGGAGTGCAGGTCACCCGCCCGGCACTTGGGCGTCCCTCCTCAGGTGGGGGTTCAGGGACATCACAGGGATGGAGGGGGCCCTGGACCCGGGGGTCTGCCCGTAGAAACCGAGACCCCTGGTCAGGCTCCAGTGCCCTGTAAGAGCTGAGACCTTGAGAAAAAGCACTGCCACTCACCAGAAAAGCTCTGGGCACGTAGGACACACCTGGAGGAGGCCGTGGCCACCCGCTCCTGTATCCTTGCCTGGAGAACTCCACGGACAGAGGAGCCTGGCGGGCCCCAGCCCCTGGGGTCGCACAGAGTCGGACTGCAGCAGTTAGCATGTAGGACACGGTGCTGACGTTTGATACGTGATTGGTGACTTTCTTTCTGTTACGTTGTTCTCTGTTTTTTCTCTAGTGTATTTTTGTCTTTGTTTCTTATTTTGTATTGGGATATAGCCAGTTGACAATGTTGTGATGGTTTCAGGGGAACATAGAAGGGACTTAGCCACGCATATATGTATATTCAGTCGCTCAGTCGTGTCCGACTCTCCAACCCCATGGACAGCAGCACGCCAGGCCTCCCTGTGCATCACCAACTCCCGGAGTTTGCTCAGACTCATGCCGGTTGGGTCGGTGGCTACATATACGGATACATAGATCCATTCTCCGCCAAACTCCCCTCCCATCCAGCCTGCCTTGCAACATAGTGCCTCGTGGTTCTTTTTAATCAGGATTAAATGAGAAACAGAAGCCACAGGGTCGTGGGGGGAGGTTGTGCAGACCGGGTTCTCAGACCGCCCTGGCTGTTCCCGGCTGCCACTGAGTTGGACCAGGGCCCGCCCCCCGACCTGAGATCACAGGGCCCTGGGAGCAGGCTCTGAGGGCCAGGAGGCTGAGAGGGTCCTGCCCACCCCGCCTCCCCTGCAGATTGAAGTGAAGCTATCAATCAAGTTCACCAGCAGGGAATTCAGCTTGAAGAGGATGCCTTCCCGAAAACAGACGGGCGTCTTCGGAGTCAAGATCGCCGTAGTCACCAAGTGAGTGGCTGGGGCTCCCGTGTCTTTCATCCCCGAGGGCGGAGGGCGCCCCCTCCCCAGGCGTCTCTGCAGGAAGGAGCTGGCGGGGGTCTCCCTCTCTGTGCCCGGTCGCTGCGCAGGGACCCCTCGCAGGCCCGTGGGGTACTCTGTGCGTGGCTGCCTCCCATGCTGACCACGAACAAGTCCCCAGCAGCTCAGGGCTGTCCCGCCCCCTGCCCCTGCCGCCCCTGGAGCCGGGCTGGCCAGGGTTCCCTTCCCTCCCTTGGAATTTGTTAGGATCTGAGCTTCTGTCCTGCCCCCCCCCGCGCGTGTCATGGGTCGGTTGTCAGGAGACGCTTGTGTGCAGGTTCAGGGCGGGCCTTGGGGACACAGCCGCTTCCTCCAGAATCCACTTTCCCTGGTTTGGAGCCTGGCCCGGCCCTGACCTCACTGATGGTCAGGCGGAACACCTGGCTACAGCCTGTCCCCCGGCTACACCCCAGCCGTCCCCCCAGCTCCTCCGGGAGGCTCTGGGTGGGAGCAGGGACCCCTGAACGAGCACCACCCATGGGAGGGGCTGGGGACAGGATTCTGCTGGGTCCTGGATTCAGTCGCTAAACTAGACTGAACCAACCCTCTAGACAGAGTTCTTACTCTGAGGAGTTGAAGAGTTTTTACTCTGGCGTCCTGCCTGCAGGGGCTAGAATTGACCCCTTAGGACACAGAAGAGAGAAGTAGCGTCACAGGATTCCGAGCTGAGCGCAGGGGCGAGGCGGCCCCGTGGCTCCGTCCCCGGGCGCGGGGCTCCCCTCTGCCTACGGCCTGGAGGGGTCCCCACCCCCGCCCGACTCGGAGACCAGACCGCTTCCCAGGACCCTTGAAGTCAGTCGCCCGTTAACCCAGGGCCCCGGGAGCTCCGGACTGACCTCCGGTAGCCCACCTCTCTCAGAAAGGCCCCCCGACCTTGCCCCCAGGGCGGGTGTGCTTGGAGGGTGTCCAGCCCCCCGGGACTGCTGGAAAGACCCTGATGAGATGGGGGCCCACGGTGGGCTCCGGTGCTGGGGCGTGGGGAGGAGCGCTGGGGCGGCCTCTCGGAGGGGCGGGGCCGCCGGACGCTGAGTCGCCGCCCCCCCCGCAGGAGGGAGCGGTCCAAGGTGCCGTACGTCGTGCGCCAGTGCGTGGAGGAGATCGAGCGCCGTGGCATGGAGGAGGTGGGCATCTACCGCGTGTCCGGGGTGGCCACGGACATCCAGGCCCTGAAGGCGGCCTTTGACCTCAGTGAGTGTCTCCGCGGCTGGGCGGGAGGGAGGGTGGGTGTGGCGCGTGTGCCCCTGGGGAGGGTGGTTCTGCAGAAGCCGGTTCCTAACCCGTGCTGACCACGCGGTGGCTCTTGCCAAGTCGGACCAGGGGCTTCCCTGGGGCGGCCCCCTGCTCTATCCCCAGGGGCTCAGCTTGCCTCCCCGCCCCAGGCTGGGTGTGACCAAAGCCCAGGGGTCAGTGAGTCTGGTGCCAAGAAGCTGATGGAACCGCCCCGATTGCCAGATACGGGCGGGAGACCCCAGAGTTGTCCTCGATGGATTTCTCCTCCCGCCGCGGGGGGCCTGCAGCCCTGGATGTTGTGGCGCGGGGTGGGAGTCACCGCCACTGTAGTTACAGCTGCCATCAGGTGACCCGCACAGGCCGGCTGGGGCTCAGAGGGTGGAGCCGACTCGGGGTCTGCGGTGGGCTCGGCTCCACTTCCACACTCTTCCCCAGACAACAAGGACGTGTCGGTGATGATGAGCGAGATGGACGTGAACGCCATCGCCGGGACGCTGAAGCTCTACTTCCGCGAGCTGCCCGAACCCCTCTTCACCGACGAGTTCTACCCCAACTTCGCCGAGGGCATCGGTGAGCGCGGGGCGTCCCCCGTCCCCCCTCCTGTCCGCCTTTGGTTGGGGGGGAACCCAAGTTTCAGCACAAACTCTGCGAGTGGCGGGGGACCGGGAACCCAGCCGCCCTGGGAGGCCTCCACGGGCTGACCTCCGTGCTCGTCCCTCGAGGTCGCTGAGAGGGGGGCTGCCGCTGTGGACATGCCAGTGCGGGGTCCGAAGGCCGCTGTCCTCCTCACAGGCCCCAAACCCTGGCTCATGAGTCAGGGTTTTCGAGTACACCCTGACCCCGGGCCCACCTGGAGGGTGGGGCGCGCTGGCACTCGGGGTGGCTGCAGCCTCTGCACCCACACTCCCCAGGGCTGCTCAGTAGAAGACCTGCCCCCACCCACCGCCACCCAGGTGCAAAGGCTCATGTGATGGGGGGCCTGTGGCCCCCGCTTCCCCTGAGCAGGACGTGGGCAAGGCCGAGGGGCCAGGAAGGCAGCTGTGCCCGGCACCCCCGCCGCTGGCCCCTGTGGTGCCCTCGACCACGCTGAGGTTCAGAAAAGGTGTCCAGGGTGGCCAGGCTCCCACCCAGGGCCCCACCGGGGGCCAGAGTGGCAGGCAGGGCAGTGACCGGCCCGGGGCCTGGGGGCGCCTTCCAGCCCCGGGCCGTGACTGAGAGCCACACCCGCCCCCACAGCGCTCTCAGACCCCGTGGCGAGGGAGAGCTGCATGCTGAACCTGCTGCTGTCGCTCCCCGAGGCCAACCTGCTCACCTTCCTCTTCCTCCTGGACCACCTGAAAAGGTAGTCCCCTCCTCTAGGGTGCTCAGGGCTCCAGTGGGTCCCCTGCGCCCGTCAGACTCCCCGGCACCCGGGGCCTTTCCTCTGTAGTGCTCCCCGCTGTCTGTGGGTGCCCCTCCGGGTACCAGCGCCACTGCCACCCCCTGCCGGGGTGGCCTGGGTCCCCGCCCACCTCCATGCCCCCATCCCCGAGGTGGCGTCACGGCAGTCTCCCCACCTCCCCCACACAGGGTGGCGGAAAAGGAGACGGTCAATAAGATGTCCCTGCACAACCTCGCCACGGTGTTCGGCCCCACGCTGCTCCGGCCCTCGGAGAAGGAGAACAAGCTGCCCACCAACCCCAGCCAGGCCATCTCCATGACTGACAGCTGGTCCCTGGAGGTCATGTCCCAGGTGCAGTGGCCTCGCCAACCTGGCCTGGACCTGTGGCCCCTGCCTGCCCCCCACACCCCTGTGTCCTGCCAGTGGTTCCCACCGAGCCGTGCAGGGGAGGTGGCCGAGGCCTGGGGACAAGGCCGCGAGCAGATGGGTGGGGAGGGCGGGCCACGGCTCTGCTCTCTGCTCTTGGCTGGGGCTCCCAGGACCTGCCCCCCTGGCAGTCCCTCGGGAGGGGCTCCAGGCCTCCTGCTGTGAGGGGCACTTGTCCCCCACAGGGCCCTGGGTCCTGCCGGGTTGGGGAGGGCCCCCGCTCTGAGCTGGGTCCTCTCCCGCTCTGCCCTGCAGGTCCAGGTGCTGCTGTACTTCCTGCAGCTGGAGGCCATCCCCGCCCCGGACAGCAGGAGACAGAGCGTCCTCTTCTCCACCGAAGTCTAGAGGCCCCGGCGTGCCCGGAGAGAGCAGAGGACGGCCCGGGACCCTGCCAGGGACACGGGCCATGCAGCCACAGAGCGGGAGCTGAGCCTCCTGGAGGAGTCACTGGGCCCCCCCACCCCGGTCCCACGTTGCTGCCAAGAGACAGCGACCCCTGGCAGAAGCGGCCAGGGCGGTCCCGCCCCGCTCAGCGGGCCCTGCGCCGGCCTCAGACTGCGCCCGCGCCACCGCCAGAGGGCGCCCCGAGCCCGCGCGCCGCCCGGCCTGGGCGGGACCGGGCGAAGGGAGCGGCTTTTACCGGGAAACTGAGAGTTGGAAGGTTTCCGCTGGGTCACCTGCGCGTCTCGGGGGAGGAGGGAGCAGGCAGGAGTGGGCTCCTGACTCCCCGATCGTCGTCCTGAATAAACACCAAGGCCGCTTCACGCCCGGGGGCGCGGGTGGGAGCGAGTCGGTTTACCAGATCGGAACGCCTGACTTGTTTTGTGACCGGGTTGGAGGAGCCGAGTCTGCGCCGTGTAGCGCCTGGCCCCCTTCACCTCCCGGCTTCTGTTTCTCTGCAGAAGGCTCTGCGGCAGACATGGGTCTCTCTCCTGCTCTGTCCTCCGTTGCTTTGTCTGCGCCCATCGCGTGGGCATTGCATGGGCAGACGCCCACCGACCCGTGTCACGCGCAGGGCCCGGACACCAGAGCAGGGGCCCCTGGGCTGCGCACTTTACCGCTGCCAGTCGGGGGAGGGCGAACCCGCCCACTGTCCAGACCGCCCCGCTGGGCGCATGCTGGCCTCGCCGGCTCACAAGGCTGACCTCCTCCGACCCGTGGCGCGTCTGCCCCCTGCCCTCCCGTCCCCCTGATCATGCCCCGGCCCCCATCAACCCCGGACACCCAGATCGGCTGCATCCCCTCGCCTCACGCGCCCCAAAGACTCTTGTAAAGGTTTTCCTCTGTTGGTGGCAGCGGCAGCTTGCCGACAGCTTGTTTTCGACTTTGATCCAGATAGCCTTTTGATACTTGAATATTTTTAAGTTTTATACAATTTCTAATTTTTTTTTTTCCTAACAAGATTCAGATGCCCACTGAGATGTTAGAATGTACTCTGTGGGCAAGCAGTGTCCACAGTGGCATCTCGTCGTCCTCCACGCGCCAGCCCTCTTTCCATCGGGAGCTGCTCCGGAAGTCTCCTGGGCACCCGAAATTGGGGGTGGGGGGGTTGGGAACAGGCCGAGGGTGGGGGCATCCACTCCAGAGCAGGTAGAGGGAGCGCGCACACACTCCACGCCCCTGTGCTGAAGCCGAGACGTGTCTGGTTACCCTCCTGACCATCTGACTTAGAGGAGACAGAACTGGGGACACCTCGAGGTATTTTGAAGACGCGCATCTGAAGAATTGCATTGCTTCTTTCTAAGAAGGGGCGGGGGCAAGGAGAAAGAAACAGGCAAAGCTTCCAGGCTGGACTTGCGGGAAGAGAGGATGCGCTGAGCCAGAGGAGGGAAGCGGAGGCACGACTCAGGAAAAGGCGTTTGTTCGTCACACGATTAGACCAGTCACACGGGGCACTGCCCGGGCCCCGTCTTGTGTCCCTGGCGGGGTGGGAGGCTCACCCCCGCCGTGTCGATGGGCAGGAGCTCCAGGCACGTGGGTGTCATGTGCCCCTCCGCCTGTCTGCTCGCAGACCTGCTGACACGGGGGATGGAAAAAGAAGCCACTCGAAGGGTCCTCGTACTGTCTTTATTTAGTTCTTTGGTCTCGTGGGGAGAGCCATGGTCCCCCTGGGGGATGAGGGTGTAGCAGACGGTGGCAGGGGGGTGTCCTCTGGCCCGAATGTTCTCTGGACTCCCTGGGTGTCCCCGGCCTCCGGCCCCTGACCTCTTTTAGCCTGGATTCCCATCCCGTCCAGCCCGGCGGGGGGAATGTGCTCTGCCTGGAAAGACCTAGGCTGGTCTCTGTTTCCCTGGAGCTTTCATGATTTGTGTCCACCACGTTGAAACTGGAAAGCCGTCTCTCAGCATCTGTGCCAGTTCCGGTTCCCTGCCATACCTCCTTCCCCTATTCAAGCTTTTTCTCTACTTGGGATGCGCGCCGTCGCATGGCAGGATGACTGATTTTTCTTCCACAGCCGTCGAGGCGCTCCTTCACTGGCCCACCATGGCGGTGGTCACTCTGAGTCACTGGGCATCCCCGTTGCCCGTCTGACGCTCTGGCCCTGACGGTCAGCGAAGCCGGCGAGTGGGTGACCGCCTGGGGGCCAGACATGACCTTCCACACGGCTCAGCGGCTGGACTCCACCTTGCCACCCGGGGCCCTGCATCTGGAGCCCAGCTGCGCGCTGGGGCTGGTGGTGGGTCTCTGGGCGGCCATGTGTCTGAGTTCCAGCTCAGCCGTCTCTCCCGCCGTGGCAGGTGGGGAGGGAAAGACTGCTGACACTTTCATTAAAGTTCCTTGAGACGACTTTTGTCCGTGGTGGTGGCTGCTGTAGAAACGCCAGGACCAGGGGCTCCAGGAGTGCCCCCGACGGGGCCGATGGGTCAGGGCTAGGGGTGGGCGTCGGGGTTGGAAGGGCAGCAGGTGGAGCGGACAGGCAGGCATCCAGGAGGCCTTCCCAAGGAGGTGGGCACCGCTGGGGACGGGCCCGGCCTGGGACATCCACTTGCCCACACGCCACCTCCCCGGCGAGTGCAGGGCCGTTGGGTTTGGGGTGGACAGCTGCAGGGACACGGGCATTGCCTGGTGCCAGGGCGGGGGGTCCGGACACACTCAGCCCAGCCTGAGCCCGGCGGCCTCCGTGGTCTCCACTGATGCTCCCAGGCCCAGCCTTTGGGTTGCCGGCCGTGGGGCGTGGGTCCCCTTAGCCACCGCCAGCCTTGCCTCCAGAAAAAGCCACCCAGTGTCCAGGGAAGCCATTCCCCCGTGGAGATGGGCGTGCCGGGTGGGGACAAACTGGGCCACAGCCATGGGGACCTGCATCACTGTCCTCAGCGTCTGCCAGCATCATCCTGAGGCTCTTCCAGGGCCCCTTCCTTGAGGCGTAAGGGTTGGCATTTGCAGAGCTGCATGGATGCTGTGCTGCTGCCCTCCTGACGCCTGCTGACAAGGAAAGGGCTATTGCAGGCCCCCCACCGCAGATCTGGCCCCCAGAAGGCAGTTCTGTGTGTGCGTGCACGCTCAGCTGTGTCTGACTCTTGGAGACTCACTGGCCCGTAGCCTGCCAGGCCCGGCCCCTCTGTCCGTGAGATTCTCCACGTAAAAATACTGGAGTGGTTTGCCATTCCCTCCTCCAGGGGGATCATCCTGAAAGTCTAGTTACATCTCTCTATCCCTGTCTTCCGGGTCCTATTTGAAAACCTTTAATAAAAAGAAAAGCTCTAATGCGTCTCTCTCCTGAGGAATCGATCTGGGGATAGGCTGACGGTTCCCCACTGCTGCTGAGAGCAGGGGCTTTGTCCAGCCCGGCCCAGGCCAGTGGCGTGGCCGGGGAGCGGGACTGCTTGCTGCTGTGAGGTCTGAGGCCTTAGACTTCAGAGGCCCTCGGGCTCAATCCCTTTGCTTGGTAGGTGGGTAAACGGAGGTTACACGGAGGCTCCCCGCAGTCTTGGCTGTTTGGAGAGCAGAGACGGGCTGGGGACGTGGTGTCTCCACGCTCCCCACAGGCCGGCTCCCCCTCCGCCGGACTGGACGTGGCCAACCGTGCTGGCCTCGAGCCGAGGCCTGGCGTCATGCACGCGCCCCGGGCGGATGGAGACGGGCAGTGTGGAGCCTCAGCGGAGCCCGTGTGCCCCCACCCCCAAAAGAAGAGGGCCCCAGTGGCCGGAAAAGGAAGTATTCCCACGATGGAGCGAGTGATGGGCTGTTCCCAATAGCTCTGAAAAGATAAACAGAAAAAGTGCGGGGGCGACCGACACAGCGGCTCTTGAGGAGGCCCAGACGGCCTCCCGGAGCGGACGCCCTGGGTCAGCGGGCAGGATGGGGGCCGCGACTCAGCCCTGGGCGAGGGAGGGCACTGTCAGACCCGGGGCAGGGAGCCCTGCATCACCCTGCTTTCCTGGGGCGGCGGGGAGACCACAGCAGGCCGAGCGTGACAGGCTGGCGGCCACGGTCGTGGTCCCGTAAGACGGGGCCCTGCTGCATCTGAGATGCCCCCAGGCTGGGAAGGGAGACTGCTTGGAGAGGGGCGGAGTCGGGGGGAGGCTGTTTGTCCATGTGTCCTGTCTCATCACAGGCCACGTGTCCCGGGGGACAGACCTTCCGGGAGCCTCTCTGGCCTGTTCAGCCAGATCACTAAGGGCTCGGTCCGCACACCAGCTCCCTTCCGTTCCCCTCCTGTGGTGGACCTGATGGGGAACTCTCCCTTGGGATTTTCAAGTCCCTTGGTGGAGGGGAGCCGGGCTGCTGGGATAAAAGCTCTGTTCACGTGCTAAGTTCCTTCAGTCGTGTCCAACTCTGTGACCCGGTGGACTTGGAGCCCGGCAGGCTCCTCCGTCCATGGGAATTCTCCAGGCAAGGCTGTTGGAGTGGGTTGCCACGTCCTCCTCCAGGGGATCTTCCCAGCCCAGGGATCGAACTCATATCTCTTGCATCTCCTGCCATGGCAGGCAGATTCTTTTACGAGGAGCGCCAGCTAAGAAGCGCAGCTGCTGGGGAAGGGTAGATTCAAATGGGATTCTGGCTGAGGAAGGGGCCTGAGGGGTGGGGTTTACATGGGAGCATCGCCTCCCCACCCCACCCCCTGGGGCGGTCAGGGGAGGCGCAGCCTGGATGGTGCCTCGAGGGTGTGAGGCTGTGACACCTGACTTTTGTCTGTGTTCCCCCGTTAAAATAATGCACCCCTGAGGGGCACTCCCCACGCAGGGTGCTTTCATATGGTGACGGCCAGGAAGAGACTCCGGGGGCTCATGGGCAGTGGGTGGCGGCCACAGGAGCCTGTCTACCCGGCAGGCTGGCCTCGGGCTCGTTTGAGTCTCAGGCCACCTGGTGTAACCCCGCTTCTGACCCCCCCAACTGTGCACCCCGGGAGTTCCAGACTTCACCACTCCAGGTGGTTATAGATGGAGCTGGGCTCCCAGCGTCAAGTGAAGGCCCAGCAGAGATTAAGGGTGAAGCCCTGATTCCACAGGCCTGATGGCTTCCTAAGAAGAGGACGAGAGAGGGCTGCCTGGCCATCCAGTGGTTGGGACTTTCAGTGCTGAGGGCCCGGGTTCGATCCCTGGTTGGGCAACTAAGACCCCGTAAGCCATGAGGCATGGCTGGGGAAAAAAAAAAGAGAGCGCGAGGCCAGAGCTCTGTCTCCGCGGCTCACAGAGGAGAGGCTGTATGAGGGCAGAGAAGCCGCCAGCCAGGAAGACATGCCGGCGGAGGAGCCGACCCGGATGGCACTCTGACCTTGGGCTCCAGATCTGTGGACACCCGTGCCGGCTGTGCAAGCATCTGGCCCGTGGTTTTCACCGGCACGGCCGCCCGGGCCCACCGGACGGCGGCCTTTGGCTGTTCTGACCCTGGGCTGTGGACCCAAGCCTGGGACCCATGTCCTCCCCGTGCCGCTCCAGGCTCACGGCCCTCTTGCCGGGTCCCAGGGTGGGTGAGTGACCGCACCAAGCACAGGGAGTGCCCACCCCCCGGCCCAGGCCGGGCCAGCGAGCCTCATGGCCAAGCCCTGCCGCTCACCCTGGGCTGGGGCTCTGGCCACCAGCCCCTCCTGCCCACAAAAGGCCCTGGGAACACAGGGGTCCCCTTCCCCTCCTGGGCCCCCAGCTCCCTGGTCTTCTGGGCCTCTGTCCCCCCTCTGCAGAGGTGCCCCCCTCGGCTTGGCACCCCTGCGCCCCTGCCCCGGAAACCCTCCTAGCTCACCCTAGTCCCCGAGAGCAGGGAAAAGGTAGGCTGTCTCCCCCGAGACCTCCCAGCTGTGGCCCAAACACCTCCTTCTCCAGCAGGCCTCCTTCCCTTGCTGCTGCCCTCGCGCCTTGTGGCCACGGCCCACCTCCCTCACCAGGCCCAGGCCAGCCTGCTTCTGGCTGGAACCCCGGGCCCCTCGAGGCCAAGCAAACCCAGTCCCGGCCCCTCTTGCTGCCACGGGCGGGCCTGCTGACCCAGTGTTAAACGAGCCCCCCAGGGCGGCTTGTGTTTTCTCAACAGACTGGCCGTTCCTCCGGGTCTTTTCAGAACTCCTCGGAAGCACCTTGGGGCTTCCTGCGAAGGCGGCGTGTTTTCAGAGCCCTGCTCTGGGCCCCGCAGGGTGAGGGGCGACTCTTAGGTCCACCCTCTTTACTCCTTCACTTAACGTCTCCCCGGAGCGAGAGCCACACTCACGGGGAGAAGTTTTCAGAAAAAGGGTTGCGAGCCCCGGATTGATTCTCAAAGAGGAGACAGGTGTGTTGGGAGCCTTGGGGTGTGTGCAGGCTTGGCGGAGGCTAGTTTGCAAGGGGGGCCATGGCGGCTGAGGGAGGGCCCAGGGCCCACAGGCCAAGACGCGGGCCCCTCACATGGGTCCTTGGGTCTCACTCTCCTCACCGGTAAAGCGGGTTTGTTTGGGGTTTTTTGGCTGCGCGGTGGCTTATGGGATCTTAGTTCCCAACCAGGAGTTAAACCCAGGCCCTCGGCAGTGAACACGCCGAGTCCCAACCACTGGACTGCCAGGGAGTTCCCTCCTCACCTGTAAAATCGGGATTTAGTCAGACACCTTGGCATGGGAGAGGGCCCCAGGCAGGCAGAAGAACATGAGTGGAGGCTCAGGCACGTTTCGACGGAATCCCCTGATCCGGTTCAGTATCCTGCCACCTCTTCCGTGTGGCTGTTTCTTGGGGTCCTCGTGGAGGTGGAACCAGGAGGCTGCACCAGAGCGAGTGCTTTCTGTGGATGGGGACCCAAAGCTCAGAGACAGTCAGTTCAGTTCAGTCGCTCAGTCGTGTCCGACTCTTTGTGACCCCGTGGACCACAGCACGCCAGGCCTCCCTGTCCATCACCAACTCCTGGAGTTCATTCAAACTCATGTCCATCGCATCAGTGATGCCATCCAGCCATCTCTGTCGTCCCCGTCTCCTCCTGCCCTCAATCCTTCCCAACATCAGGGTCTTTTCCAATGAGCCAGTTCTTCACATCAGGGGGCCAAAATATTGGAACTTCAGCTTCAGCATCAGTCCTTCCAATGAACACCCAGGATTGATCTCCTTTAGAATGGACTGGTTGGATCTCCCTGCAGTCCAAGGGACTCTCAAGAGTCTTCTCCAACACCACAGTTCAAAAGCATCAATTTTTCAGTGCTCAGCTTTCTTTACAGTCCAACTCTCACATCCATACATGACCACTAGAAAAACCACAGCCTTGGACTAGACGGACCTTTGTTGGCAAAGTAATGTCTCTGCTTTTTAATATGCTGTCTAGCTTGGTCATGGCTTTTCTCACAAGAAGCAAGCACACGTCTTTTAATTTCATGGCTGCAGTCACCATCTGCAGTGATTTTGGAGCCCAGAAAAATAGTCAGCCACTGTTTCCATTGTTTCCCCATCTATTTGCCATGAAGTGATGGGACCAGATGCCATGATCTTTGTTTTCTGAGTGTTGAGCTTTAAGTCAACTTTTTCACTCTCCTTTTTCACCTTCATCAAGAGGCTCTTTAGTTCTTCTTTGCTTTCTGCCATAAGGGTGGTGTGATCTGCATATCTGAGGTTATTGATATTTCTCCTGGCAATCTTGATTCCAGCTTGTGCTTCATCCAGCCCGGCATTTTGCATGATGTACGCTGCATATAAGTTAAATAAGCAGGGTGACAATATACAGCCTTGACGTACTCCTTTTCCTATTTGGAGCCAGTCTGTTGTTCCATGTCCAGTTCTAACTGTTGCTTCTTGACCTGCATACAGATTTCTCAGGAGGGAGGTCAGGTAGTCTGGTATTCCCATCTCTTTAAGAATTTTCCAGTTTGTTGTGATCCACAGAGTCAAAGGCTTTGGCATAGTCAATAAAGCAGAAATAGATGTTTTTCTGGAACTCTCTTGCTTTTTCAATGATCCAGTGGATGTTGGCAATTTGATCTCTGGTTCCTCTGCCTGTTCTAAAACCAGCTTGAACATCTGGAAGTTCTCGGTTCGTGTACTGTTGAAGCCTGGCTTGGAGAATTTTGAGCATGACTTTACTAGCGTGTGAGATGAGTGCAATTGTGTGGTAGTTTGAGCATTCTTTGGCATTGCCTTTCTCTGAGATTGGAATGAAAACTGACCTTTTCTAGTCCTGTGGCCTCTGCTGAGGTTTCCATATTTGCTGGCATAAAGGAAGCATTTCCAGAGCCCTGGCGTGTGCCAGGCCCTGCCCTTGGGACGCTCACTCTGAGTCTCCAGGGCCGCAGACATTACTGTTTACTAGCCGTGTGACTGTGTGTGCAGAGAAGCATGGTGTGCAGGGGGTGTTTATTGAGGTTGGGACATATTATTTAGTTCTCCAACATCCATGACCGGTGTGGGAATACTGGTATTCTTCAGAAAAGAACTGGAGGCAGAGAGGTTGAGGGCCATGCTCGAGGTCACACAGCTGTCCCAGCCAGAGTTTGGGCTCAAGTCTGGGCGCCAGCAGAGCTGTTACATAGGCCCCCTTCTTGCTGGCATCAATCTCCCTGATTGTGAAGTAAGGGGCCTCTTTCTTTTTCTGGCTGAGCCAGGTCTCAGTGGGAACACATGGGATATCTTCGCAGCCACGTAGAGGACCTTCCATTGCGGCGTGGGGGATCTACTTCCCTGAGCAGGGATCAAACTCAGGCCCCCTGCGCTGGGAGCATGGAGTCTTACCCCCTGGACCACCAGGGAACTCCCTAAGAGGGTTTCATGATCTCCGCTCTTTGTGGGACATGAGGAAGGGTGGCCACCTTGTCCTGAGTCAGTGTCCCTCCTGTGTCTCCTCTGGACTGCCCCCCGCCCCTCCCTGCTAGACTGCAGAGTGGCCGCCGGGTACCCGAGGCCCTTCGAGGGCCAACACTGCAGCTGCGGAGGCCAGGCAGCCCGTCCCGGTCTGCAGACACCTCTTTGCTCCGCTGACAGCTGCACATTTCCTGGGACCGGAGCACCCCTGGCTGCTGGAGAGGCATGTGTGGAATCCCGGGCCTGCTGTCCTGGCGTGCGAGGAGCTGACGATTTGCCAACTGCTGGGGACACCTGTTTTCTGATGAAAACTTGGCCCGTGGGCCCTCCCTGTTTGGCTCCTTCAGCTGTGGAGCAGACAAAGCAGCTGGGCCCTAGTAGGGCGGGCGGGGTTGGAGTTGGTGGGGTTGGGGGTGGGCGTCTGGGGGAGCCGAGTCGGTCAGCGGGAAACTAGAGCACAGGGCTCAAGGGGGTTCCAGGTTGCAGAGCTCCCCCCATCTCAGCAAAAACAGCAGGGCCTGATGGGGGGGCGATGACCGCCTCTGATGCTGGTCATCACAGCGTCCCAGACCCTGCCACCTGGTGGTCTGGGGCAGTGGAGGCTGGGCCCTGGGAGGGGCTCCCATGGTGATCGTGTTATAGCTCTCAGGTCTTGAACGGACCGTGTTATAGCTCTTAGACAAATCGTGTTATAGCTCAGTGTTACAGCTCTATTTTATTCAGAAGATAGCAGGAAAATCCATTTTCGAGGCGTTAGGGCACGTCGATCCAAAGACACGAAGAGAAGAGCACCCCAGCGCGCTGGGGAGGGAGAGCGAGCGAGCTTTCGCTCCTTTTTTTATGTGTTTTTTTTTTTTTTTTTTTTTTTACCCCTGGGCCTGTCCTATGTAAACTGGGCCAGCCAGGAGTGTTGTTTGTTCTACCTGGGGTCTTCACTCCGGTCCTCGGACCTTCTTTGTTCTATTTGCGTGGGCTTTCTCTTCCTTGTCTTTTAGCTACAGCCATCCTGGACTCCTTTTCCCTATTCTACCTACCTAACAGTGACAGACGTTCTGGACAGCCCATGCTTCTGGCCAGCAGCAGCCCAAACTGCCTGCTCTTTCTGTGCCCTCCGCTCCTGATCAGCGAGGAGGAGGAGGGAGCGAGGTGCGGTGAGGCCCAGCTGCAGGCTGGGGTGAACTCTGGCCAGGTCTGTGCGCCCCACCCGCAGGCCTGTGACCTGTCTCCCGGCCCCAGTGCCCCGCCAGGCCTCCCGGCTCTCAGGGCCCGCCTCCCCATCCTGCATGCGCCACGAGGCCAGTCTTCCTGAAGACGACCTCACCACAAGTCACTTCCCAGTCCCAAAGCTGCAGTGACCGGCTTCTGTCCGCAATACAGAAGCCAAGGTCGAGGTCTAGTGGGGAAAGCGCCCTCTGCCGCAGATCCTCCTCAGTTGCCATCTCCTCCTGGAATCCTGCTGATGCCTCCAGGACACCTGAGCCCCATCTCACCTCATTCGGGACCAAGTTACACGGCTGCCTATCCAGACAAGGCTGTTGGAGGCTAGGGGCCTGGTCAAAGCCGTCTCCCTTGCCCACAGGTGTGCAGACCTGGTTGCTACTCAGGAAATGTCAGCAGCCCCTTTTACTTTGGAATTTCAACAGCAGAAAATCTAGCTTCGTTGTTTTGGCTCATGAAAAGCAATTTGCTGTGTATCAGAAGGTTCATGGGAACTTGATTCCTAACGTTAAACGGTAATTTTTTCAAAAGTAAAATCGTGACTCTTATACAAATATAAAATAAACATATATCAAACAGTCTACTGACCTCATTCATTAAGTGAGGCAACCGGCAAGATGTTACCATCAGTTGAAAGGAGAACTCCAAGGTCAGACACATTTACAGAACAGAAATGTTGAAATGAACTTGGAGGCAAAACTGGTTTTTCCACTGTGGGGGAGGGTTGTCCCAGGACAAGAATTATATGCATTGCTATCAACCTTCTACTATATTGCAAAAGAGCTCAAAGATAATATAAGGCCCAGGAAGTAAAAAAGTGAGAAGATGTTAGTGGCTCACTCCTGTCTCTTTGCAACCCCAAGGACCGTAGCCCTCCTGGCTCCTCTGTCCATGGAATTCTCCAGGCAAGAATATTGGATTTGGTAGCCATTCCCTTCTCCAGGGTATCTTCTGGACTCAGGGATCAAACCCAGATCTCCTGCACTGCAGGCAGATTCTTTACCACCTGAGGCACCAGGGAAGCCCATAAGGTCCAGAGCCCCCCAGAATTCAGAATCAGATAACCTAGAAGGGTGTGTACCAAGGATGCATATAGCTTCCCATTGGCGACTCCAGGAATGTTTTTTTTTGCTTTAACCCAGTTTTCATTCCACAAATAGCTCACAACTGGAGACAACCCAAATGTCCATCAACAGAATAGATAAACCACGAATGGTAGATTCATACAGTGCAGTGATATTCATTTTGCATGCCACAGATGCGTGCAACAAGATGGATGCATCTTGCAGACTTAATGTTGAATGAAAGAGGGTGACACAGAAGGATACTTGCCATCGGCTGAATACTGTCCCCTGAAGATATCCAGTGCTTCCCTGGGACCTGTAAATGTTAGCTTATTTGGAAGGATCATGAGATGGGGGGTTTATCCCGGACTATCTGGCTGGGCCCTAAACACCATCATGAGTGTCCTTATGTAAGAATCAAAGGGAGGTTTCACACAAACACGGCAAAGACCATAGACCAAGGCAGAGGTTGGAATGAAGCGGCAAGCGGAGGAGCATCAAGAAATGCAGGCAGCTGGCAGAAGGCAGAAGAGACAACGGCCTTCCGAGGAGACTCAGAGCTGCTGACGCCTAGGGGTTGCACTTGCCGCCTCCAGAACTGTGAGATGATATGTTCCTGTAGTTGGAAGCCACCCAGGTTGTGGAAACTTGTTACTGTGGCCCTTGGAAATCAATATGATAGAACTCCACTTGTTTGAAGTTCAAAATCGGCCCATATTCATCCTGAGTTAGAGGTCGGAATGTGGTGACCCTTGGGGAAGTTGCAGTGTTGGAAGGGAGAGGGAAGACTTGGCAAACAGCTCAAGTTCTTTCTCCTGACCTTCAGGTTTCTGTGTTTCATTGAGTCGTATACTTATTTTGCGAACTTTTATAGCACAGTGTCTAATACATTATATTAGTCTTTTATATTAGAGTGTGTTGTCCTCTGTGCAGTTCTTACAGGGCTGGCGTTAGGTCTAAAATGATGTTGAGACCTGTTTGAACTGTAAAAGCCAAAACGGATGCAACGTGAATGCCCTTCACAGTCACCAGGCATTTGCTGGCTGCTGGGCATCATGCCAAGCTCCCTTCATGCATCATCCCACTTAATCCCCCAAACCCATAACAGCTCCCATTTTGTAGATTAAGAAACTGAAATGCAAAGACAAATGGTTAGAAAGTGAGGAAGCCAGGATTTAAACCCAGGCTGTCTGGTGATGAGGGCCATGTCTCAAGTCCTACACACATGTTGAATTATCTCCAGGCTGTTAAACCACTGTGGCTATTCTGATATTTTTAAAAAAGGTACAGATCATCGTGTATAGTAGGCCATCAGGGAAGCCCATAGTAGACTACCATTTGTGGTATATATAAAAAGAGAATCGGAAGAACCAATCAGGTTATTTTGGATATTTGCTTATATTCATAAACATTTTTTAGGAGCATATCAAGAAACTCAATGGATTTAGTTGCAGCTGGAAAGAGGAAGTACAGCAAGGGAGCTGGGGTGGAAAAGGAGCTTTCTGAACTTTTAAACACGTGAACGTATTAGAAATTTGTTCAGAAGCAAAAAGGAACAAAGATTTACGTGAATACAAAGCACCAGAGAATTACGTGAACAACTTTACGCCAATGGTTTTGAAAACATGAACACTTTCCTGCAAAAATATAATTCTGTAAAAATGATATGGGAAGACAAATTATCTAGACTTAGAACGGTTAATGTTGTGCTTATTTTAAAACCCGCACCCCATCTCTTCCAAGACCTCCGGGGAGTACTGGGAGGGCAGGGCTTCTGTGTTTTTCTCGCCGCTGTCCAGCTCAAGCCCAGCAGTGTCCGTGGCACGCTGCAGATACGTGCCGCATGAAGGCTGGACCTTTGGGCTAAGCCGAGCTTTGGGACGGGATGCGGGGAGCGCTCACTCATCCCTCGGCCACGCTCGGAACAGCAGCCAGGAGGATCCACCACCCGGAGCGCCCGCGGGAAGCCTGGCGCACGCGCAGTGCTGCCCGAGGCCAGTCAGGTGTTACGGCGCCTGCGCGATTCCGGGCCGGGGGGAGGGGGGCGCGAGCCGGGCCGGCCAGCGCCTGCGCAGCGGCGCGTGTGGGCGGGGCCTGCGCTGCGCCTGCGCAGTCCCGGCGGCCGCGGGGGGCGGGCCAGAGGCGGGCCCGGGGGCGGGGGCGCCGCGAGGGAGGCCGGGCCGGGCCGGGCGGACTGCGCCGCGGGGTTGGCTGCCGCGCTGAGGCCGGACTCAACGGATTCGGGCCGCGCCAGCGGGCGAGCTCGCCGCCCGGCCCAGCCCGCGGAGTCAGCCAGCGAGCGAGCGAGCGAGGCGGCGGCGCGCGGTAAGAGCCTGCCCCGGCCCCTCGGCGCCAGCGCCTCTCCTCAGCGCCGCCCGCGCGGCCCGGCCCCGGCGGCCCCGCGGCCCCACGGCGGCCCCCGGCGGCCCGCGCCTGCGCCGGCCCCTCCCGCGCCCCCGGCCCCGCGCGCGCCTGCGCCTGCCGCGCCCCGGCCCCCGGCCCGGCCCACAGACCCCGGGCCGGCCCACGGCCCCCGGCCCCCAGCCCCCGGGCCGCGCCACAGCCCCCGGGCCGCGCCACAGCCTCCGGGCCGCCCGCGCGCCCCGCGACCACAGCCCCCGCCGGGCCCACAGCCCCGGCCGGACCCACAGCCCCCGGCCCACAGCCCCCGGGCCGCCCGCGCGCCCCGCGACCACAGCCCCCGGGCCGCCCCACAGCCCCCGCCGGGCCCCGGCCCCCGGCCCGGCCCACAGACCCCGCCGGGCCCACAGCCCCGGCCGGACCCACAGCCCCCGCCGGACCCACAGCCCCCGGCCCACAGCCCCCGGGCCGCCCGCGCGCCCCGCGACCACAGCCCCCGGGCCGCCCCACAGCCCCCGCCGGGCCCCGGCCCCCGGCCCGGCCCACAGACCCCGCCGGGCCCACAGCCCCCGGGCCGCCCGCGCGCCCCGCGACCACAGCCGCCGCCGCGGCCGGCGCCCCGCTCTCTCCCTGCGGGGCCAGCCCGGGGCGGGCGGGCGGCCCTTAATTCTCCAAACCCGGTTCGTTGCCTCCGGTTGAACCTGAATGCGCTTGTGCTGTTGCCGAGGACATCTTTGCATTTCCCGCAGTCCGGTCATTGTATGGCTTCCGTGGTTAACGCTTAAGACATCAGAGTTGGTCTCTGGGCAGCTCCCCTGGAGATAGATAACTTGGGAAAAAGAAATCAGTGTCCACATAGTTTCGACCTGCTTAACAAAACCGAGGAAGAATCCCTGTGATCAGTCAAACGCAAGAGAATCTGGGTTTGCTGATGGCCTTGGTAATTCGCCGGCAAGCACGCCAGGACCCGAGGAAAATGACCATAAATTCGTCGTCCTGTATCGATTATGGGGGAAATGTCTGTTTTTTTTTTTTTTTTGAGACATCTCCAGACGTTGATAATGTTTCGTAAATTTGCAAGAGATGCAAGAAAGTACAGATAATACTTGCTGTCACCCTGGGAGCTGCATCTTGAGATGAAATGAGAGCCTGGGGGCTCAGTAGATACCAGCAGACATCAGTACCTATGGATAGCTTATCAAATAAAACCATTGATGAAGGGTGTACGCTGTGAGGAGAAGTGGGTAAGAAGTGGGTCCTGGGTAAGATTTTCTTTTTTTTTTTTCTATAAACAGATAGCTGGTCCACTAATTTTTTTTCCTCTGGAAAGATGTCTCCTTTCCGCTTTGATTGCACTCCAAGCAGTGTTTAACAACTCAACTTGAGACAGGTGGAGGACACTCTTTAATTGCCTGTGTGCATTCTTGGCGTGTAGGGATTTTCTTGACATTCATTTTTAGTAAGAAAGTGAACATTGTGCCATGGTCAGGCTCTATCACTGCCCACCTTGGCAACAGTCCAGATACCTGAGTGGCCGATTCTGCGTCATAGTGAGTGGAAAGTGATTACAGCGGTTGTGGTGAAGGTGAGGCCTGTATCAGAATTTCCACTGTAAGCTTAACTTTTGGGAGTGTGTATCTGCCTTGTGTCCTCTTGAGCTGGGACTTCTCTGAGGCAGAGCTTCTCTTTATAGCTTACCCGACCTGGTACAGCCTGTATTTCAGACGCATGTGTGCCTGCTCAGTCGTGTCTGATTCTTCACGACCCCGTGGACTGTACCCGCCAGGCTCCTCTGTCCATGGAATTTTCCGGGCAAGAATACTGCCATGGGTTGCCATTTCCTACTCCAGGGGATCTTCCCGACCCAGGGATAGAACCCCTGTCGCCTACATAGGCAAGAGGATTCTTTACCACTAGCGCCACCTGGGAAGCCCGTGTTTCAGATGACACAGATGATAATACTGCTTTGGTTCAAAATAATTATCAGGGTTGGGTTTCATAATGCATTAAGACTTGATATATAACCATACACATATTTAAATCACGTGGCTCACTTATGCATAGTTATTATGCAGTAGAGGAAAAGTGACTAGGTGTCAGGCGAGATACATTCTCTGTGGCTTTGGGCAAGTCGGTTTTCCTTGCTGGGCTGCATTTCCCCGTGTGTAACGGTGGGGTTTGGACGTGGAGATGGAAAGACTCTACCTGAGGTGTCAGTTTAATGTCCAGTGGCTCCTTGCCTACTTCGTCCTCTTCAGCCAGAGGTAGAACTGGGCCTTGCCACGACATTGTGGTCCTTCCTTAAAGATTGGAGAGGTGGTGTCGTAAAGGTGGTGTGAACAAACCTGAGACTCTTGGTCAGGCCGTGAAACCAAGTGTTGAGTGGGCTTCAGTGTATTAAAAAACGAGAACAATATAGAGAGTTTTTTGTAAAATTAAATTTATTCAACCAAAAGGCTGTTCTTTCTAAAAATGTCATTTTCTTGATGTTAAAGCATCTTTTATGGTATGATGGTGATAGTAAATGGTATATGGGATTGTAAATGGCAACTACAAGGTTCATTTCCTTATCACAATAAGATATTTTTAGAAAAAAAGAGAACCTAGAATCTATTGTTTTGCTATTGCAGTAAGGGAGTTTAGGAAAAAGTTCCTGGGGCTTTTGCTGCTAAGAAGATTAAAAATATAGATTACTTTTTTAAGAGTAAATATGAGCTTACTTTGTGGTATTTCATTTGTCACAATCCACAGGCAATTAAGAAGGCTCTGTTATGTGTTAAAGATACTTCTGTTCTGATCACCCTTTCTCCCAGATATAAACTGTCAGGATGTCTGTGGGTGTGTGTGTGTAAGCCCAGGCAGGGGAATTCCTCCTGGCGGTTGGAATTGTTAGTATTGAATAAACCGGCTGCTGAGCTAAAGAACCCCTGTGGGGATTCGCTGTCAGCCGGGAAATCTTTCAGTATTGTGGCCCCAGTCTTTTGCTGTGAAACACCGTGACCATCAAGAAATTAGGCTATGCTGATGGGAGAAGTGGCTGGCTTCCTCTGTTTTAAAGTGGATGTATAACAGATGACCTTTCTGTCCATGAAATCTTAAAAATTGGTCAAGATTTAAACACTTAACAGATTTAAAGTTATTGTAAATTTTTTAAAGTGTCTCAACATATTATAATCCCTAATTCTTGAAATGCTCAGTTTCGCCCTGGAGGATGGACTGCTCTCTCTCACCTCTGAGTGCTCCAGTTTCGGAGGACAACGCGGTAACTAAAGGACATTTGTCCACAAGAAAAGAGGGCAGATGTGTTTTTCCTGACCTTTCCTCACATCCTCATTGTTGTCCTGTGTTTATTTTTTTGGTTGAATCCTGAGGTTTGCTCCTGCCTGTCTTTCTAAAATGTTAATCTGCTCAGAGTTACTACCCCTCCCCTGGCACAATTTAAAATCCTTCAATGCCCCCCCATCCCCCACCGGTACTCACAATCAGATCTGTCTGTAGCTAGCCACCATCACTGACCACGCTCCCGCCCTGCCCCCGCCTCTCTTTAGTCATCTCGTCCTGAGCCTTGTTGAGCTCTTGGTCCCTGAGGCTCTCGCCATGTCCTGCTGGAATGCTCTTCTTTCACTTCGTCCTTCAAAACTCAGCTCAGAGTCCCCTGCAGGGACCTCCCTTGCCCTGTCTCCAGCAGGCTGGTCCAGCCCCCTTGCCTTAGGGTTTGGCCCCTGGTGTCTGACGCAGAGCAGGGTGCAGAGACCCTCAGGCCAGGCCCCCGAGGTCGGGGCTGACTTAGCCCCTGCCCCTCCAGAGGTCCACTGGCCTTGCCAGCCCTGCGACACCTCCCAGCCACGCACACCAACTTGCAGAATGCATTTAATTGTGTCTTAGTGTTCCGTTAAAATCTTACTTCTTGGTAGAGGAGACTCTGTAACGTCTGTTTTATCAACCAGAAGCGAGGTGGGCATCATCTTTACTTGTTGTGTATTGTCTCCTTTTCCCCTCCTCGTGTCCCTTCTGCCTTGTGATTTTTAAAAATCTGATGTTATTGAATGGTAAAATATTAAGAAATGAAGATATCAAATTCCAATTTGTCTTTTGTGCATATAGCCCAGGGAAAACAGGAATGTTAAAGGGGAAAAAATACTTCGTCTCTTAAAAAAAAAACACAACCAAAACCCATATTGCACTACTTTTCAAAAGAACTGAGTTTATCCAAAAAAAAGAGAGAGAAATCCTGATTAAGTTTAGAAACCAGGCAAAGAAACTGGCAACAGGGTTAAACTCTGTCCGGAAATACTTGTTAAAAGTGGAAGTTGCCCCTTTCTTCCCCTCTCCCTTCTCGTGTTCTTGGAGAATGTCCCAACTCGGCCATTTTCCCTGGACACCGTGTCCCCCAGGAAGTCCTGAGGCAGTTTGTTAAGGCTGCTGTTTTCCATAGCAGTCACAACTGGACTCCTTTCTCCTGTGAGGGACCCTGTCCTCCCACGCAGGCGACGCCAGTGTCCCGAGTCCCATGCCTTTCTTTCCCTGGAAGCGTCTCCCGTCATAGTTTGCTCTGTTCACCGGGCCCAAGAGTTCTTGAGCTGGAGATACTGAGTTTTCTCCTTGCATACTTTCTTTAAAAACAAAAACAAAACCTTGATGGGTTTGTCTGTCTTTCCCTGGCCTCACAGCTTGCCAGATCTTAGTTCCCCAACCACAGATTAAACCAGCAGTAAAAGCACCAAGTCCTCACCACTGGACGCCAGGCAGTCCCATGGTTCAGGTCAGTCTTAAGTCTTCGGCCCCGGCTTCTTATTCTCTCTTTCTGGTGTCGGCATTTTCTGCGGACCCCATCTCGTCATTGCGCTTACTCGGGCATCTCTCGTGTTACACGTTATCTGCTGGATTTTCAACCCTGGTTCCTTCATTTTTATTCTTTTTCTGGCCGCACTGCGAGGTTGGCAGGCTTAGTTCCCCAGCCGAGGGTGGGACCTGCACCCCTGCCTTGGAAGCTCAGAGTCATAACCACTGGACCGCCAGGGCAGTGCCTGGTTTCTTCTGCTTTTGTCAGTTTACGGGTAACGCTGCTGTGAGCCCCCGTGTACAGAGTGTTGTGTGGACAGCTGTGTTCTGCTGTCTGAGATGTGTCCCTAGGAGTGGAATCGCTGGCTCGTACTGAAGCCGTGTGAAGCCTTTAGAGTCATCACCAACTGTTTTCCACAGCCGCTCCATGTTACAGCCCCTCCAGTCCTGTGTCGCGCTCTAAGTTCTCCACTTCCTAATCAGTGCATGGGTGCTCAGGGGGGACTTTTAAAAACATGGGACGATTTTGGTTCTTCTGCTTTTTGTTTTTCTCACTCACTCGATACTTTTGGAAATTCTATTACATTAGCTCGTACCATTCTGACTCAAGATGATGAATGGCTTCATAGTATTGATAATATTCCAAGGTGTAAATATACTGTGTGTTCATCCAGTTCAGCAGATAGTGAGAGGCTGCTGTGTGTCAGGCACCGATTTAGGCTCGGAGGCGATGAAACAAGATGCCCTGTGCTCCTAGAGTTCACTTTCTAGTAGGAGTGGGGGTGGGGCATCGAGAAATAACAGGTAGCATAGCCTAGGGCTTTACCAGGGCAGCTGAGTCTGTGGCAGCTTTCTGAGGAGCGCCTGTGAGCTACCAAGGCTAGACGGCCCTAGATGTTGTTGCAGGTTACTTTAAGGAGAAGGTAGAAGCATTTTCGTGAAATAAAAAATAGAAAATAAATAAAAGACTCAACTGGTTAATGTGGTGAAGAGTCCTGGGAGATCAACTGACAAGTTGGTCAGTGTAGGAGACCTTGGTGGACGGAGTTAGCACATTTGTGAATTGCATCCAAGTCCTCGTATTCCAATACTTTGGCCACCTGATAGGAAGAGCTGACTCACTGGAAAAGACCCTGATGCGCGAAAGATTGAAGGCGGGAGGGGAAGGGGACGACAGAGGATGAGATGGTTGGATGGCATCACTGACTCAATGGACATGAGTGTGAGTGAGCTCTGGGGTTTGGTGATGGACAGGGAGGCCTGGCGTGCTGCAGTCCATGGGGTCGCACAGAGTCGGACACGACTGAGTGACTGGACTGAGCCTCTTACCCTGGTGCTGAGTAACAGACGCCCCTCCGCAGGGGCCAGGTGAAGGGTGTGGGGGCGCTTTCTGATGGGTGCCGCTGAGAGGACTTCTGGGGGACGTGGCAGAACTTCGCACCCCAGTCTTGTTTTCTTCCTGAACTTTCTGTATTTATTATGTGGCCCTTTGAATTGTTGAGGTTGTCCCTCCAGTAAACCCTACTCTATTACTCACGGTGGAGCCTAGGGAAAACTGTTTGGATCATCTGAAATGGTGAGGCCTGGAGGGCATTCCCTCCAGCGAGGGCAGCTTTGTATTGACATGCAGCCTAGCTGGGCCTGCACTGATCCTTCTGTGTTTGCCCTAGGGGTTACGCAGTTAAATGTTTTGGTTCAGATTTTGTTTTTTTATTTGACTTTGAAATGAAGTTAGAAATGCACATTTAGATGCACAGTTACTCACCCTTCATGTTACCCATCCAGGCAACTGGCCAGCTCCATCGCCATGGGATGCTGGTCACCTGTGCATAATCAGAATGTCACTCTAATGAATAAAATATTATCCCGCAGAAGTTTTTGGGGGCAGTTCAGTTTCTAATGTGCTTGTGTTTTGGAAAAGCAATGAAACAAAACGTGGCCTGCAAGTTTGTGCTGAAGTCATATTTCTGAAGGTCCAGTGTAATGTAAGTGCCAGCCCCACTCTGCAGGGGCCTTCCTCTCCTCCTCCCCTGGTTCTGCTTCTGGCCCCCCTTCCTACCCCCACCACACATGTGCTTAGTAGGGTTGGGTTCCAGCACTTTATTTATAAAACTAATTTAACTCATAAGATTTATGAGGTTTAGATTGTTAGTACTGTGGAATCTAGTGAGCCTCCATGGCAGCGTGGTTGGAAAACCATACATTTCACGTGTACCTTTCATTACATAGGGTCCTCTCGCAACACATTTTAAAGTAGTTAGCACGACTGTTATTTTCCTTATTTTATAAATGGGGAAACGAGGTTAAGAATACAGTTAAGCAGGGGCCACGCTTGACTTTGAGCCCAGGTTTCCTGTGTTCTTTTCACTGTAATCTGCGTTTCAGCTGGAATGCTCTGCCCTGCGGTTGAAGGAGTCGCAGTGCCCTCTGGCCTGGAGAGCAGAAGGCGGGGCTGGGCACTGTTCCTCTTGCGGTTGAACTGTTTGAAGAGCCTTCTCGTGGAGAGAGTGCTGGGTTGATTGTGTGCTGCTTTGCCCCTAGTAAGTGGTAGTCCCCGTCACAGTGACGTTCGGCTCCACGTGTGAGAACCTGCCCGAGAGCTGAAGGGGCGCCTGGTGACGAAGGCCGCCGGGTGTGTTGGACGCCGGGCAGGGGCCGACCGCGGAGCCTCCGGCCTGACAGGCCTGCCCGCTTCCTCTCCCGAGCCTCGCGCCTCTTCTCCCAGCCGCCCCTCGGAAGTGAGTTTTAAATCCGGGTGGTTATCTGATAGTAGTTGCTGATGACTTTGGTTCATTTTTCTCACATGTGCAGTCTGTCTTCACTCCTTCCATGTTTTAAATAAAGTTGACAGGTATGAATTTGGAATTTGTCAGTTTTTTCTCCAATGCTGTTTCAATAGGGATTTTTTTTTTTTTAAGGTGGAAATAAAAATTGAAAGCGGGGGGTTTATTGTATGAGGGTCTCTGCTGAACGGCTAACGCAGGGTTTCCTTTCTCACCCAGGGTTTATTATCCTCAGAGCTAACCCCCCAAGGCCCCTGTGCTGCTCCATTCCTCGTCGCACGTGATTGCCGATTCTGTAGGCACTGTGTTTGTCCGGCCAAGGCGCCCTGCAGGTGGGGAGAGGGTGGTCAGCCGCAGCCGCATCTGAATTGAGGCCACAGAGTGACTTCCGAGAAGGGTTCTCCGTCCCTGAACTGCTTTGCAGGTGAAGCTTCAGAGCATAGTGAGGCCAAGGGGAGAAGGCCTGTCGCCTCTCAAACAGCTGATGAATCTCTGCACAGCAGTTACTGTTTAGTCTTTTGTCTGCCTTGTTGTCGGGAGCCTGGAGCTTAGACATGTTCGCCCTGCTGTGTCATCAGAAGTGAACTGGGGACGTTTCAGGTGACTGAGGCTGGAAGGGGTGCACGGGCGACTGCCCTGAAAAGGAGATTCCCTCAGGAAACAGGCCCGTGAGAAAGTGAGCCCAGCGAACTCCCCTGCGAAAAGTTTCCCCTGTGATGCTCGTGAAAACCGGTGATGTTCCCCCACTGTTCCCTGGGTCCCCGGGAGCTGGAGTGTGGTGCCTGTCCGAGGGTCTCACTAACCCAGCTTAGTGCGGGAAGCCCCCGTTCACCTGGTGTCTGCTGGTGACCTCCCGGCCCAGCCCCACACAAGTGGGAGCCTTTGCTGAGCGGAGGGCCTGAGCGTGCAGTTGGCGTAGGGGCCTCGCTGATTATTAGCCGCCTCGGAATCTGTTGCTGGATAACTTTGACTCACTAGCGCTCTTCCTGCCTTCTGGACTTTTTGACATTTGAAAACAGCTGTTTGGAAAGAGGACTAAAGAAGTCGGGATGAGGGAATCGCCTCTGTGGGGCAGGGAGGGGGTCTGCGCAGCTCGCCCTTTGGTGGGGCTCACGGCCTCCACCCAGAGGTGCGAGAGCCACCTCCTGGGCGTGAGTAGCGTGTCCAGAGTCATGTGGCTAGTGTGCGGTGAGGCTGGCACTTGAGCCCCAGGTCCACCTGCGTGACCCGAGTTCTGTCCCCTCGTGTACGCTCTTGCTTGTGTTCTGACGTCCTTAGAAGGATGACTGTTTCTTAAAGCTGAGATAGTTAAATTACTCATTTACAGTAAATGAGGGTAGATAGGATTTGCTCCTTTGGGGGACATGTTTTGACTCAGACGCTCCCATCACCTTGAGTTTGGGCTGAGCCGCCGTGCCCTTCGCAGGGATGTCTCTTGTCCCTGACATCTGTTAGTAGTAACCCGGAGTCTGCTGAACCAGGTGATGTCATTCTCAAGTTTTACTTGTTAAGAGTTAGAATGAAGTGTTAGGAAGAAAGATTCATTTCGCACGTTCTGTTTTCCTGAAACACGATTGGTTGTGTCGTGTTGCATTTCTGATAGGTGGTTGAGTTTGGTGTTTGGGCGGGTAGCCACTACTCAGGCAGCACAGACAAACCGCCTCAGTTGGCAACAGAAGTCGGTGTGATGGAGGTACACGGTGCGTCTCAGCACTTCACAAGGAAGTGTGCACCGTGACATTTGGATCGCAGAAGGAAGTGCTTGCCTCGGCTTTCCTCTCTTTCCCTTTTGCATCCTCATCCTGCCGCTGATAAGCGCCCGAGCAGAGTCCTTCGCGCAGTTGCGCCCTGTGTCACAGGGGTCTGGAGAGCGCTTCCAGGATTTCCCCTCACACGCAGGTCCTTCCAGCGGTGGATCAGGCCCCTCGGGCCCTGGCTTCGATTCCCCTCTCTCTCTGTGGTCCTTACAGGATGCGCGTGGCACTGGCCCTGCGTCGCCTCCTGTGTGCGGGGCCGGGAGGAACCTGCCCACGCCGCCCTTGTGTTGCCGGTGGGGAGGCGCGCCTTCCCGCCACCCGGGCCCTCTGCGCTGCGCCTGTCCTGGGAGATTGCCTCCAAGGCGGGGGCCTCGCACCCGGCGGCCCCCCGCTGGGGGATGACGGCCCGGGGGCGGGGGGCGCTGTGCGAGGCAGGTGCAGCCCCCGGGCCTGCTGTCGGGGCGCGGAGGGCCCGGCGCGTGGCCGCGGACTCTGGGTGCGGAGCTCCATGGAGACCTGGCTGGCCACGCCTGCCTCCCTGCGGGCGAGCCTGTGTGCCCGGCTCCGGGTTGCCAGGTGAGCGCCAGGACGCCGGGGAGCGCGGCCAGGGCAGGTGGCCGCGCGGGCTCTGGCCTGGGGCGTGCCGGGGAGCGAGAGGCGGCTGTGGCACGGGCTGCGGGGCAGAGACGGGGTCTCCAGGCTGTGCCGCTCCGCCGGCGCGGAAGCCGGAGCAGGGCTGGCGGGAGGGCTGGGCACGGGGGTGAGGGCCGTGTTGGCCGCGACCTGTCTTTGGGGGCCGTGCTCGTCTCCGCGGCCGCAGCTGGGACGGAGGAGGGCGGCCGTCGTGGGAGCCTGGTCGGCCGCGCACACCCTGCCCTCGGCTCAGGCCTGCTCGTCTCCGCTGGAGGTGGGGAGGCGACCTCGTGCGTGGAAGCCCCGCACAGCGCCCACAGGCAGTGGGCCCGCAGGGTTTGGTACCTGCCTCCCCTCCCGCCGGTGAGGTGTCGTGGCACTGGACCATAGTGGCTTTTCACCGTCCGTTTGGGGCCGTGGGTCTGCCCGGCAGCGAGCGAGGAGCCCACAGGAGGCACAGGTCAGCGCGAGCCCCTGCGGCTCCTCGCGTCTCATTCTGGGAGATCAGGGAGAGCCGCCTCCGAGCGGCTGTCCTTTCCCAGAAAATGTGGCTGGAAATCAGGGGTGTAACTGGCCTGTGTCATAATTGTTCCCTGTCCTTCCAGCCAGTTCTGTTAGGTTGGCTTTCTCAACAGGATGTCTGTGCAGATGAGACCCTATTTATGGTCTGCTGCACAGAGACGAGCATCTCCCTTCTCTCCTGGGTTTAAACCAATCTTTTTGTGCCAAAGTTTTTCAGCCGTGATGCTGTTGATTTTTTGTGGCGAGGAGTGTCCTTGAATTGTAGGATGTTTAGCAGCATCCTAACTGTGACAACCAACAATGTCTCCTAACAGTGCCGAATGTCCCCTGGAGGGCGGAACTGCCCACGTGGTGACCGCTGCCTTATCCTCCATGGACAGAGAAAATAGTGATCCTTTTGGTTTTTTATGAATTCTCATTTTATCTAATCAGCGTAATACTTACTGAAAAAAGATTTCATTTTTATTAAACTGAACTCAAGTTCTAATCTATTTGAATTTAATTTGGAAAGACTTTCTTTGTGCCTTTGGCAAAACATTTCTCAAATCTAAAATTTTTAGCTTTTTTTAAAAGGGATTTATTATATTGTTACATTTGAATAATTAGTGAATTACAAAAAATGTTTTTCTGTATTTCAGAGTTAAAAATGTTCAAATATATCGAATTGGTATTTTTAATTAAAAGTATGGCTGACAGTTAATTTTATGAATACAGTGTTGTGCAGTTTTGTAACTGCCTGCCAAAAATCTGAGCATAAAGCCATGGTTTGAAAGGATCATGAATAAACATTTTCTTTTTGTAAATATTCAAAAGCCTTGGCTGAGCAGGGAAAGGAGACTCAAAATTTCTTGCATTCTGGGAGTTTGAACTTTGGGAACTGATTTGTTTTGGACTAAATCTGGAGAAATCATTTGTGTAATATAGCCAGAAATTCTTTTAGGCTGTCTTTTTCCAGCCTTGTCACTTATCTGGAATGTTAAGTATTGGCAGTAGTTTAACGGTCTTTTAGCAGCTTGTATTAAAAAAAAGAGGTCTCCAGAAATGGATCTGAAGAGGTCTTAGTATAAGATTAGGGTTTGTTTGTTTTTTGTTTTTGTTATTCTTTGCAAAACAGTAAGAAGGAGAAGACTTATAGTTCTAAATTTGAAAAAATGCAGGGAGCTTCTAGTTGTTTCCAGATATTCCCTTGTGTTAAATCCTGCAGAATAATAGAAATCGTGAATTAGTGTGAGTGACTTTTTCTGTGACCGGAGCAAAGAGGAACAGATTCGCACTTTTGGATTTTTGTTGCTGGTAGTTGGCTCCTTTTTCCTAGTGTCCTGTCTGTCAGTAGTCGGAGTTTAGTGACAAGAGCTCAGACTCTGGGCAGACTGCTTACCTACCACTCTGGCCCCAGTCTCTTCTTTACCAGGCACGTAGGGTGGCTTCTAATCAAATGTGCTGGTCTGGGCAGCACAGCCCTCCCCCGGCAGCCTGCTCTGGGCTTTAAACGGCAACACCAGCAAAGCATCTCACCCACCTCGTTACTGTCTGACTCTCTGCCCTTCACAAAGCTGCATTTTTGAAATGTTCCTCATCCTTGTCTCCTACTCAACCGTTTATCCCATTCCAGTGACATCTGACTTCTCTCCAGCCTTCCCCATGGAGCTGTGTGGGCCTTGCTTCCATCGCCCCATTCTGGCCGACTTCAGCGTCCACTTGGGAACATGGTCCTGTGGATTCGCCCCCCAGACCCCTCCCCGCCAGCGTGGCCGGGCAGAGAGGAGGTGTCTGAGGGGCGGGGGTGGCAATGGGAGAGGGGCTGCTGTTTCCTTTCCCTTCCTCTGTGGCCAGGAGAGCGTTTGGCGGGGAGCACACGCTTGGGCTGGGTGGTGGAGAGGGAGGAGGGGTCCGTCGGAAGGGCCTTTCCTTCGGGCCAGAGTCTGCGTTGCTGGTTTCTGGAGCAGGGAGAGCACCTTGTTAAATGTCCACATCAGTCGATGCTCACACCCTGAGTTCAGGCACGCAGTAAAATCTGTCCTGGAAATACCCTTCCCCTTCCCTCTCCCCACTGCCAGTCATTGGTTGGTTCTCTCTGAGTCTCGTAAATGTTCATTTGTTTTATAGCATGGGGTTGCAAAGAGTCCGACACGACTGAAGCGACTGAGCGGCAGCAACATAACCTTTACAAATTGTGGATCACGATACTGTACACCTGTAGTTTATGTAATGTTCGAGCTAAGTCGCTTCAGCCGTGTCTGACCCTTTGAGACCCCATGGACTGTAGCCTGCCAGGCTCCTCTGTCCATGGGATTCTCCAGGCAAGAATACTGAAGTGGATTGCCATTTCCTTCTCCAGAGGATCTTCCTGACCCAGGGATCCATCGAACCCACATCTCTTATGTCTCCTGCATTGGCAAGCAGGTTCTTTACCACTAGTACCACCTGGGAAGCCAAACTTATATAACAGTAAGTGGCAGCTTTTGCTTGCTTCTATTAAAAATGGACTTGAAGGAGCTTCCCTGGTGGCTCAGTGGGTCACAGTCCAGCCGCCAGTGCGGGGACGCGGGTTTAACCCCTGGTCTGAGGAGATTCCACGTGCTCTGAAGAAGCTCAGCCCATGCGACTTGCCTGCACTTTGGAGTCTGAACTCCAGCACTGCCAAGCCTGTGGCCGCGCCCACTGGACCACCAGGGGAGTCCCTCCAAGTCTGTATTTTTTTTTTTTAATGTACATCTTTAAATGCAGTTTCTGGTTGTGTGTTAAGAATTCACAGAAAGATTTTAAAAATGTATATGTTGAGGAATTCAGAATAGAAGGTCTGTTGCATTATGATTTGTTTAATTAAAACATTTCTAATTGAATTTCTTGTCGTCATTCTGTTTGATTTTGTAGTACTCATGATTTTATCAGTTGGTTATTTGTTTTGATATATTTAGCAACATTTGCTCACAGGCTTCAGTTTAGTTTGCTAAATCTCCATTTTCCCTTGACAGTGATTCCTTCTTAGTGTTTTAAGTCTCTTTTCTTAATTTGAAATTTTAATATTACTACATTTTGAATGTGGAGTTTGTGAAGTAAGAGAGAGAAATGTATTTAGACTGCTTGGATTGAAATCTTTTTTTGAATTTTAGTGGAGTGTTACCAATACATAACATAAAAACACCATAGCTAATACCAAACAGCATAAATTAAACACCAAAGCAGTTTCCTTTTTTTTTTTTTAATGGTTCTGATTCCTGGTTCTGAGGGTGTGAATTAGGAGACAGAATGTTTGGATTCCCAGTGCTCCTAACCCATCCTCCTGTCCTTGCCAGCGCGGCCCCCAGAGTCAGCACGGCTTTCTCAGGGCTGTGCAGGCAGGCCTGAGGCCTCAGTCTGGGTCTCCTGATCACCTTCCAGGGAAACCCCACCATGCACTTTCCGTGGTTCCTGGTATGGAGTTTTCAGTGGGAGAGAACCAGAGCAAGTGTTGTTTGTTGGCATCTGTGTACCACAGTGTGTAATTTAATGAAGTAGTGAGTAAAGATAATCTTTAGTCATTCCTGATGAAGGGTTTCTTTGACAGAGAGTCCTTTGAGTTGCTGCTTTTGTTCTAATAAGGCATTAGTCATACTTGGGCATGCAGTGTGTTGTTATAAATTATGACAGCTCACATTTGTGCCATCCTTGCTGTGGGCCACCCTGCTAAGCACTGGGGGTTCATTATTTCATTTGCTGCTGCTGCTGCTAAGTCGCTTCAGTCGTGTCCGACTCTGTGCGACCCCATAGACGGCAGCCGACCGGGCTCCGCCATCCCTGGGATTCTCCAGGCAAGAACACTGGAGTGGGTTGCCATTTCCTTCTCCAGTGTATCCTCCCCAAATCCTTACCAGGTGGGTAGTATTATTACCATCCCATTTTATGGATGAGGAAACTGAGGTTTCAGAGAGGCTAACTTTCCTGCTTCAGGATACAGATTTGATCAGACACCACAGGTGGGGCAGTCTCCCAATGGTGTTGGTTTGGTCACTAAGACATGTCCGACTCTTGCGAGCCCAATGACTGTAGCCCTCCATGCAGGAATACTGGAGTGGCTTGCTGTTTCCTTCCCAACCCAGGGATCGAACCCACATCTCCTGTGTCCTGTATTGCAGGCAGATTCTTTACCAACTGAACCATCAGGAAAATCTCGCAATACTGTTTTTTAAAATAACACAGTGGATTTAAAAAATGATCTTTTTTAGGGACTCCCTGGTGGTTCAGTGGTCAGAACTCTGTGCTCCTGCTGCTGGGAGCATGGGTTCGATCCCTGGTTGGGGAACTAGGAAGCGGTGAACCTCGAAGTGTGTCCTAAATAAGTAAATCAATAGAAACTAAGTAACAATTCCATTTTTCTTTACTGAGCCATGCAGCATTTGAGATCTTAGTTCCCCCAACCAAGGACCAACTAGGCCCCCTGCAGTGAAAGTGCAGAGTCTTAACCACTGGACCACAGGGAGGGCCCCACAGTTCCATTTAAATAGTTGTAGATACCATGCACTGGGTGTAACAGGGCAGAAGGGCTCTGTTCGGGGGACTAGGAGCTGCACAGAGGCCTTCAAAGGGAGAAGTGGTGAGGGGCCGGGATCCTGGCGTGGCTCCTGTGGGAGGCCGGCCGCCCTGTGGTCACCACGCGGGCTCCTGTCGGGCACCGTGCTGGGGCCTGGCGGTGCTTCTCCCCAGGGGTGGCCTCAGAGCTCCCTCGTGGTTTCCAGCACAGTCCTGGACAGTCCTCTCAGGGAGGAGCCTTCCTGATGCAGTGCAATGACAGTTAAGGTAAATTCTTCTTGTCCTTTTGGCATTATTTCTGAAACTTGGTTAGTGTGTTTTCTCTGGGTGGATGGTTGGGGAGGGTGGAGTTTCTGAATCACTGAGAAAAACTGCCATCCCCAGTCCTGGGTTCTTGCTACACTTTTCTGACCTTTGAGCCCTGGTGAAATAACTTCTAGAACAAGTATGGTGGGATTTTTGTTCTCTTTCTTGATCTGCACATGTTACTTTGTATAGTAACTCTGTAAATTAGGTTTTACCAACTCTTCTTTATAGGAAAGGAAAGGAAACAGCCGGAGCGGGAGCCTGGCTGGAAGTGCAGTGCTGCTTTGAGGCCCGAGGTTGGGGGCGGGGGGCCGTGATTCATCCTGCAGCCTTATCACTGTTTTGTTGTCTACCACTAACACCGTCATCAGTTGCGAGAATTGCATTAAATCAGAAGGATTCTGGAGTCAGGAGGTAACCGTCGCAATTCTGTAAAATTCAGCCTCCTTTTATTTTAGGTGAGGATCCTGCTTGGACAAATTACTTAGATTGAAATCAGTGCTGTTTACAGGGAGAACTAATGGGTTTCAACTCAGAGTCAGAATTTCAAAACATCTCAAAGGCTGGACCTTCAGCTGAATTTGACCAAATGATAGCTTTAACAGACGCAAGTATAAGTCTTTTTCAGAGTAGAAATTACACAGCTATGAAAAGGAGACGGTGGAGTGTTTGCTGTTCAGTGTTTTCATTGTGTCTGTGTGTTTGGAAGTGTTCATACTAAAATGTTATCAGGGAAAAAGGAAAGCAACTTAGCAGGAGTTTGTGTGAAAGGGCCTTGTAGCATTGGGCGACCATGAACTGAGCCTGAGCCTCTGGTAGCTCCTGGCCAAGCAGGGCTTTCTCTTAAGTTAAGCGAGGCTCCACATCTGGAAAGGGGAGGTAGGAGCAGACCGGGCTCTGCTTGCAGACCGTGTCCTCTAGCGTCTGGGAGGTGGGGGTGCGGCCCATGAAGGGAGTGCGTGCCGGCCCTCAGGTCTGGGCAAGCTGTGGACTGAGGGCGCTTCTGAGCGTAGAGCTCGCTCTGGGGCGGCGAGGCCCTTCCAGCCCCAGGCCCCTCCGTGCGCCCTTCGGCATGCTCTGCTTGGCCCCAGGTTTCTCTGTAGGAAGGACCCCAGTCAGGGCAGCGCCGCCTTCAACCCTCAGCCCCCTTCTCTGTTCTGAGCAGACTCAGGTCTGTGGGGGCCTGTGCCGTCGCCATGTCTGCCCTGCACCTCCCTCTCTGCTCCCGCCACAGCCTGCCCATGTACAGACCTCGGGTTTCAGTGGGATTTGTAAAGGATGGGCATCTGTTCACGTAGGCGCCTCACTCGTCCCCTGGACTGTGGGCCCCTGAAAAGTAGGTGCAAGTGAAGTCGTGTCTGCCTCTTTGTGAGCCCATGGGCTGTAGCCCACCAGGCTCCTCCATCCCCAGGCCAGAATACTGCGGTGGGTTGCCGTTTCCTTCTCCAGGGGACCTTCCCGACCCAGGGGTTGAACCCGGGTCTCCCGCACTGCAGGCGGACACTTTCCTGTCCGAGCCACCAGGGAAAAGTAGGTGTTTGAGTCTTCGTCGGCTCAGGGTGTCCGTGTGTTCACTTGTGGCTCCTTTCACTTGCTTCCGGTGGCGACCGAGGAAGAGCAGAGAGCCCAAGGAGGGTCCTGGAACGACCCGAGGAAGAGCAGAGAGCCCAAGGAGGGTCCTGGAACGCAGGGACAGAAAGCCAGACCCTTATCGCCCTCCCCTCCCGAGGAAGAGCAGAGAGCCCAAGGAGGGTCCTGGAACGCAGGGACAGAAAGCCAGACCCTTATCGCCCTCCCCTCCCGAGGAAGAGCAGAGAGCCCAAGGAGGGTCCTGGAACGCAGGGACAGAAAGCCAGACCCGTATCGCCCTCCCCTCCCCCGTGCTGTGACCGTCAACGGACCAGCATCAGGCGCCTCCCCTCCTACCCCCAGGGAGGTGTCCGCCCTGCTGGTCCCCACCCGGCGTACACGCCTCATCTGGTCAGCAAGTGACCCGCAAGACCCCAGTCCCACTCCCTGTACCCTGGGTGTAAAGTGGACTAAGGACCCCTATTCAGCGTCGGTTCTCCCTTGAGCTGGCCCGCTGTTTTAACAGCGTCTCCCCCTCTGATAAACTTTATTTCCCTCTCATTGAGTCTCATATCTGGAGATTCTTTTCCAGCCTGCACCTGGACCATGACACTTTGCAGAGAACCGGTGTTTGGTTCATCTTGGCACAAAACACATGTTCGGTGCCTGTTGAGGAAGCAGTGCCTTGCCTCCTGACTTAGTGGTTAGCACCCTCCGCTTTCTGGTGGGGGCCAGGGGGACACGCTACATGTGCGGTTTCCTATAAGAGGCCTCCAGGATACTTTGCATTTTTAAGAGCCGCAGTTTGACTTGTAAGTAGTGTTTGATCTGCCGCTTGTGGAAGGCGGGGTGGCCCTTTGTTTTCCTTCGGTGATTCCTGGTACCTGTAGAGGACACGCCCACTTCCTGTGTGGCTGGGGATGTGTAATTAGCTTTAGGCCGGGCTCCTGGAGCGGTCAGTCCTGTCCGGGGACATCCTGGTGAGAGGTCTGGCCACCCAGGCTGAGCGCGGGCCCATTTCTATAAATGGGAGCAGTTGTATCTCTGCCCTTGCCTAGCAAAGAATTCTTTTAAATGAAAAAGTCGCAGGTCTCTGCAGATTAATAGGATCATGGCTAAGGTTTTTACATTTACAGTTGTAACATAATACATACTGATTTGGACCTGGTACTAAGTTTTCTAAAATCTCTCCGAAAGGTCACTTTTATGTTAAATAGCATAGTAAGTAATTACACCTTCAAAATGAAACAGATGGGTCAAGAGTACCAGTGCTGACCCCTAGGACGAGTAGATGAGTCCAGAAGGGGCAGACTGAGGGTGTAACTTCAGGCTGTTACGTTTTATTCGTCTCTCGCAAAGTCTTCGTGAAGATAAAAGTTGCCTGTTTCTGAGGAAGCACTGTGTATGGTTGCCTTGGAGGCCGTGTGGATTGGTGGGCAGGGTGAGGGGTTTGGGCGGGGACTGCTGTCACTTAAGAATGGCTGACTCGGGGAGTCACCCCATCCGCCCTGCCTGTGGGCCTCAGGGACTGTGCCGGGTGCGGTGCCTGCCCACGGGGGCTCGGGACGCCAGTGTCTTCCCATTTCGGGGGCAGTGCATATATTCTGATGTTTTTATCTTTAAGAAACGTTTACTATTTTAAGAAACAGTACTTGAGAAATACAAGTGACACACCCGTGGATTGTTGTTATTTGAGCTTGTCCTGAGCGCATGCAGAAACTCAGCATCCATCCTGTTCTGTGAGGAGAGTTGCTTTTTATCCCCCCACACTTGTCTTCGCTGGGCTGGAGCTGGTGATGCCCTGTGGGGGGAGGTGCCTTGTCTGTGCACGGCTCTGGGGCCCTGGGGGGTGCTGTGTGAGTGTGCAGGGTGCTGCGAGTGTGTGCGGGGTGCTGCGTGTGTGTGCGGGGTGCTGTGTGTGCGGGGACCTCACAGCCGCTTCGTTGCTCCCCCAGACCCGGGCTTCCGGCGAGCCATCTCTACTCCTTAGCCTGGTGCAGGCGGCCAGGGTCTCTGGTCAACCTGTTTTGGAGGATCCTTGACCTTAATAGAGGTCATTTTAGAAAATTGTAGATGTTTGTTTTTTTTCCTGACCAGTCTCAGTAATTGGTGGACACTGTTGACATTTTACCGGTGGGGGCCCTGGAATTCTCGCCGCAATGAAGTGACAGTTCTGCGGTATACAAACTCCTCTTGAAGCCTGAGAAACTTGGGAATATCTTGCTAAATTATTTATGTAGATAGAAAAAAACAAACTTACGACTGAGTCTAGAATCTTAATTGCACAAAGAAAGCTTTTTTAAAGTATATTTTTTGGTATATGTGGAAGTTTCCAAGATTGCAATTACTGTAGACACTGAGGGGAAATTGTTCTGTTCTCAGCTTTTTGAAGTATGTTAGGGTTCTCCGGAGAGAGAGATGGAGAAGGAAATGGCAACCCACTCCAACATTCTTGCCTGGAGAATCCCATGGACTGTAGCCTGTCAGGCTCCTCTGTCCACTGGGTCAAAAGAGTTGGACACGACTTAGCCACCGCCACCAGAGAGCAAGCCAGTAGGACAGAAGGAGCCTTGTTAAAACGGGTTGGCTTCCGCAGCGACGGGGGCTCAGGCGTCCCAAGGCTTGCAGTTGGCAGGCTGGGCCCCCCCCAGAGAGTTGGTAGCAGAAAACACCAACTTCCCACCTCAAGCCAGCAAGGAAGAGTTCCATCGGACTCCAGCCTTTTTGTTCTATTCACGTCTTCACTTAGTTGGGTAAGGCCCACCGACATTAAGGAGAACAATAAGCTTCACCCACCCAGTGAATTCAATTATTGATCTCAATCAGAAATGCCCTTACACCCAGAATACTGTTCGACAAAATGTCTGGGTGCCCCGGGGCTTAAGTTGACAGAAGATCAGCCATGTCCCACAAGTGTGGCTTTCCCTTTCAGACAGTGACGTTGTTGAGAGCACGTGTGGGAGACGGCGTGTTGCAGGACCTCGTGCCCAAGTCACGGCTGTTTTTGCCTGTCACAGTGATTCAGCGTAGAGCTGTGGATGTCCGACTGTTTAATTCCTAGTACACTCTTGCTTGAACAGTTATATGTAGAAATTTATGTGTGTTTTACTGTAAATCATTTTCACATTGTTGGCACATTGTGTAGACATTTTTAGAAAGAATGCATGTAATAAATATGTTGTCTTTGGATTTCATTTCAGCAGTGAAGGTGTGCTTACATATTTGTCAGAGAGAGGGGACCGGTGGTGAGAACCGCTGGTCCGAGAGGGTGCCCCGGACTCCACGTTGCCAGTCCGCCGGGCTGGTCTGTCTGCGTCTCGGCGCCCTGAGAGCTGCCACTGCGCTTCTGTCCCCTTTCAGACACCTGCATGACCGCAGCCCTCCTCTTTATCTGGTCAGGTACTTTACAGCACTGGGGTCTGCTTTCTAGAAGTTCTGGTTTGATGTCATCGGTTTCCCTAAAGAATAGCACTATTCAGAAGTAATTCACGTGCCGCGCAGCTCACCCACTAAAATGTAAAATTTGGGAGTTATCGGACGATTCAGCGTTTAGAACTGCATGCTTTCACTGCCGAGGGCCCGAGGTCAAACCCTAAGCTGGGGAACTGAGATCCCGGAAGTCTCACAGTACAGCCAAAAAAAAGATGTACATTCAGTGGTTTTTAGTATATTGACAGGGTTACCACCGACCCAAAGCGAGTTTAGATGTTTCATCCCGTTAGCAGTTAGGACTCCGTCTCCTGCCCCTCGCAGCCTGCGTTCCGCTCTCTGCCCCTGGGTGGGCTTCCCTGGGAAGTTTGTGTGAGTGGGTGCCGCAGAGCGCATGCTCCTGTGCATCTGCTTCTGTGACCTGATGGTGTTGTCAAGGCTCGTTCATGTCGTGCCACTTACACCCCAGCAGTAAATAGTCCACTGGACGCATAGACCGCGTCTGTGTGAGTGTGTGTGTGCGCTCGGTCGCGCGTGACTCTGCGGCCCCGTGGGCCGGAGCCCATAGGATTCCCCAGGCAAGAGTGCTGGAGTGGGTTGCTGTTTCCTCCTCCAGGGGGTCCTCCCGGCCCAGGGATCTAACCCGCCTCTCCTGCATTGGCAGGCAGATTCTTCACCGCTGAGCCTCCGGGGAGGCCCTTACGTCCTGTTTGTCAATTAAAGGACATTTAAAATGGAAACGAAAGTTATTTTGTATGCAGAAAGCGTGTAAACAGAGAACTATATGATAATGTATATCCAATAAGTAACAAATCCATGCTAATAAGCAAAACGTTATTTAAATGCTAGCAAAGAATTCTGCCCTGGTTTAATTGGTCATTTTTCAGGTTGTTTGGGTCTTTTCCCTTTTTTTGACCATCATGCATAATATTCCGTGGACATTTGTACCTGAGTTTTTGTGTGGACAAATGTTTTCATTTCTCTTGGGTATATATCCAGTAGTGGAATTGCTGGGCCTGTGTTTACCACTTGAGGAACTGCGAGACGGTGTTCCAAGGTGGCGACTCCGGTTTGCGTTTCCGCCAGCAGCCTGTGAGGGCCAGTCATGCCACATCCTTGCCAGTGTTTGTCAGGGGCGGTCTCCCCGCTCGTTAGCCACCCTCGTGAGTGGGGAGCGGCTGCTCACTGGCTGTAGCTCTGGGCAGAGACGGTGACAGTCTCCCCGCTCATAGCCACCCTCGTGAGTGGGGAGCGGCTGCTCACTTGGCTGTACCTCTGGGCAGAGATGGTGACAGTCTCCCCACTCATAGCTACCCTCGTGAGTGGGGAGCGGCTGTTCACTTGGCTGTACCTCTGGGCAGAGACGGTGACAGTCGCACTAGGCGGATGTCAGGTGCCCAGGAGCCGCCTGTGGGCAGCACAGGTGGGCACAGGACAGCTTCATTGTTGCAGTAAGTTTCCTTGGGTTGTGCAGACCAAGGAAAAGTTTAGAGAATGGGAACAGGGCTGAGTGGTGTGGGAAGGAGGGCTGCCCTGGAATTTGGAGCAGAGAAACTTCGGGGAACCATTGACAAGACAAGAGACTTAGAAAAGAGAAGCTGATACAAGAGGAAAGTGAGAGGCTGAAGGAAAGGTTCTTAGGGTCTTGATTTTTCTACAGAATCAACTTAGTGCTAGGCCCAACCCGATTCTTTGCTCGCACAGGGAGAAGAGCAGAGTTGCTGGTTGGCAGGGGGCAGCATAGCCGTGTTGCATTGTTTCAGGAGGCATCTGTCTGGGTCATTTTCAGTGTCCTCTGGGAGCCTGGAGCGAGCAGCTGGTGGATCTGAACTCGAGGGAGCGCCGGCCCTGGGCCGAGCGCTCATGGGGTGCGGAAGAAGAAGGCTGCAAGCTTGAGAGTGAGCAGACGGTGATCTGATCACCAAGTGCGGCATTTTCTGGAAGGAATCACCAAGAAGTTGGGGGAAGGCTGGAGAGGAGCCAGAGGTCTCGCTGTGCTTTGCTTGTGGTGTGCGGTGTTAATCACAGCGCTCTTTCTGCTCTGAGGCCTTACCAAGGAGCGGCGGAGCGGAGCCCCTTCCTTCTGCCTCATTGTTCTGCCACCAGACCAGTTGGTGCAGTTTGTGTCAGGTCGGGCAAGATGAATCTGGAGCGTTTGAGCACAGTCTGGGTGAAGGGGTCGTTGAGGCTGTTGGAAGGAACCTTTTCTCTTCCAAAAGGTTGTTCTGTAAGTTTCCCTTTATTTTTCATAGTGTGTGGAAACCTTCCTAAAGCAGACCAGCCTCTCTTTTGTGCTCAGCGTCACGGTCTGTAAAGGCCCTTACATTCTCAGCAGACTTTCATTTCTGTTAGCTGTGTTACTTGCTTTTCCTGGGCCCTGCCACTGTGTCTTTGCAGACATGATCTTACTGTAGAGACCGTTTTCCAGCTCTGCTGATCGAGGTGTGTTGAGCGGTTGTTCTGGCCACAGTTCTGTGTGCTCTGTGTTACCCCAGGTCCTCTAAGCTGTGAAATCCGGTCTGTTCCACTTAGGTGGAAGGTTTCCTGTCACGGTTCTTACAGGTGTATAGAACGCCCTTCCTTTCTGAATGAAACGTTGAGTCTTATGTTCTGATAAGGCATTTTGGAGCTTCCTCTTGATAAAAGAGATATGCTGGGAAATATATTTAGATCCTGATGTTGGAGTTTCTGGGCTGTTTTGCTGGTTTATGTGCAACGTCACGACAAATATTTGAACCTAGGACTGTGCTGGATAATTTGGAAAGTGTGATCACCGTGGAGACCTGTAAAGTGGCTCATCCTCACTGCCAGGACAGTTATTGCGTCTCTGCACATGCGTTGTGTTGGCTCCTTCCGTTAGAGATCTGGGGTCTTCTTTGTACTGAGAGAACTGAAATGCACAGAGTAACTTCCGATCAGTAGTGTTCAAGAAGGAAGTGCATTCTGATTAACAAGTCTAAGAGTTTTTCCTCCTTATTTTCTGTAACGACACCTAGCTTTTAGACATTTTTATTTCATGGTAGGATCCTTCGAAAACAAATTTCTAAAGTGCTTTCTTGCAGTTTTGTTCTCGGTATAACGCCATTTCTCTCCACAGATTTGCCTGTAAATGCATGACGAAGAGGCAACCCAGAATGAAGAAAGCAAGCAGGAGTGCTGGCTCAGCGCCTAAGGTGTCGGGGATAAGCAGAGCGCAGGCGGCAGACAGAGCCAGGCCCGAGAACAGCTCCTCAGCCTCTGCGGGCAGCAGGCCTGCGAAGCCCGGGGCCGCAGCAGCATTGTCAAAGGTATTCATGTGGCGTGTTGACACGCACGGCGGGTGTAGGAGGAGCGTGTTTCCCTACGAGGTCTGACCTTCTCCACAAACGCCGTGTCAGTTCAGCCTCTGCTGTGAACTGTTTGTGAAGGGGCTCACGGTGTGGTGGACTTAACTGGTGTTGGGTCTGTCTTTACCAGTGACACTGGGTGGCAGCTCGCTTGTGAGCAGAGCGCTGTGCCTGTGGGGCAGAGGCCCCTTCCGGGAGCCCGTGGAGCACGGCGTGGAGGCGAGTCATTGGCAGGAACAGCTCAAGTACCGGGAAATGGTTGGCTGTCTGGGAGAGCAGGAGAGCGGTGTGCGCCCTTTCCAGCAGAGCAGCGCTGTTTCTGCCTGAGGAGGCTTGATGGGGTGCGCATGTGTGCAGGATCTGACCAGACGGCCAGTGCGACGTTCCCGATCTTCCACACGGGTTCTCCCCGCCCCACCCTTTATTACGCTGCCCCGAAGACTGTGCTGATCAGTGTTAATCCCACGGAGAACCGGGTGCTGTTAGTGTAGTTAGAGCATGACTGGCGTTCTCATCACACCCCTTCCTGTGGAAGCTGGTTTGCTCCCTGTTGGTCACAGGGAGTGAGGTGTTGGAGCCCCAGCTTCGGGGGCAGGCCGGCCAGGCTGGCCGTGTGCGCCCTCAGGCTGCGGTCAGAAGGCAGTGGCGCGCGGGGCCTAGCTCAGGGCCAGGCCTGCATGAGTGAGGGCAACAGGGCTTCTGCGATCCAGCCCGGGAAGCGTCCTCGGCCCGGTTTGTCCCTGGCAGCGGCAGCCTCCCCGCGGTGCTCAGTGTCTGTGGGGGGCCGGCTCTGGGCCTTTCCTGCTGGTCTGGTGTTTGGTTCGGTGGGCAGAGAGCCCCGTGGTCTCCCTGCAGTCTCTCTCAGGCCAGAATTCGTTGTGCTTGTTCTTTGCTTGCTCGTTTTGGGGTGGAGACTTTGCCTCTGCAGAAAACCTGGAGCGCATTGCTGCTTGTCTGATGGGCAGAAACCAAGCGGTGCCTGAAACACAGTCTTTCCAGAAGCCTCTGTCCATGCAGGGCTTCATGGACTGTGACTTAACTATTTTAAGAAGCGCCTCACAGGGCGCCTTGCAGGAACAGCTGATGAGGGACTTCCTCGTATGTGTGGAAAGGTCTAGCAGAATGTGCTAGTTTTCCTATGCCAAGGTTGTTGAACCTGAAGACAGACTCGTTCCAGGGTCTGGACGATGCCCCCAGGTTTCTCCTTGCGGCGGCCCTGCGGAGTGGCTGGTGTCACCCTGTGACCCTGGGGCTGTACCCGGAGTCGACCTTTGCCCTGCTTCTTCAGTCCGAGTCAGCGTGCTGAGCCGTTTCCTCTAGGACAGAGCTGCCTCTCCTATAGGAGAGCCGGGATTTTCTGCCTGCCACTCAGCTGCTGGGCTGTCTTTGTAGCGGAGCGCGTGTGTAGCTGGGTGACCTGTGACTTACGGGGCTGGAGGAGCAGGTTGAAGCGTTGGCACGGGACATGCACACGGCCAGCCGGGTTGCCGCCTCCTCTCTGGCAGGCAGTGTCTCTGCGGTTCACTCTGGAGTGCGCCCTGAGCGTGTCCGGGCTCGAGGGGCGTGGACCCCGTTGGTGGCACCTGGTCTTGAGCAGTGAGTACTTGTGCATGGCCAGGCGGAGAGAGCCGTGTTCTCGCTGTGTGGCTGTGTGCCGGCGTCCGTGGCCTGGGCTCCTCTCAGCTGGCTGCTGTTTTGTGGTGTCGTGTGTGTGCGCACGCTGGGGAGGGGCATGCAAGGGGCGACGCTGTCCCGTCCCCGCGGCAAGCGCGGTCACTGAAGGAGATACAGGTCGTTGAGTAGAAGGTGGGCTGAGAAGGCCGGAAGGAGAGAAGGAGGCAGTGAAAGTGGGAAACTGGAAACAGCAAACGGGCTTGGAGAGCCCACAGACCTAAGTGTTATTTTATCTAACCCCATGTTTGACCGTGCTTCTCCAGTATATGGCCACTTCCCACAACCCAGATTCATTCCTGGAACTGATTAGCCTTGATGATTAACCCTGAGAGTGAAGTGTTCGACTTGTAATCACTTAGGTGCCGTGCGCACACACCGGCTTCCGCAGCACCCACACGAGATCTGTCAGTGCCCAGCACTCACGGAACATGTGGCACTGTTCGTGCCGTTGTGGGGTGCGGCGACGGGCCTTTCTTCCTGTTTTAAAGAATAACGTATTACTCTTGTGCTGCCCTGGGTCTTCATTGCTGGGCGCACGCTTGCTTTGGCTGCAGCGAGTGAGGGCCCCTCTCGAGCTGCGGTGCACAGGCTTCTCTCGAAGTGCGGGCTCTAGGCCGCCAGGCTCCAACAGCTGCAGCGCAGTTTCCTCAGGTGCGGGCTGCGGGGTCCAGAGGTCACGGCCTGCAGGCTCCAGAGGTCACGGCCTGCAGGAGTTGGGACACAAGGGCTTCAGTTCCTTTGTGGCCTGGGATCTTCCGAGACCAGAGATTGAGCCCATGCTCCACGCACTGGCAGGCGGACCCTTGTCCACTGTACTACCAGGGAAGTCCCGTTTCTTTTGTTTTTTGGCTGCAAACAAGGATCGAACCCAGCCTAGCATGGAAAGTGTCAGTTCCTAACCACCGGACTGACAGGAAGTCTCCAAGTTTATGCATTTCTTTGCTTCTAATTTCAAATGTTGTTTGTGGCTAGATCTAGTGAGATGCAGAAAAGGACGACTTCACCTTAGTGGGCAAAACTTTTGGATCTTTATTTACCTAAAAAATGGTTTTATTTATTTTTGGCTGTGGTGGGTCTTGGATACGGTTTGGGCTCTCTCGTTGCGGTGCGTGAGCTTCCTGCTGTGGTGGCTCCTCTTGTTGTGGAGCGCAGGCTCTAGGCATTGGGCCTCAGTGGCTGCGGCTCGTGGGCCCAGCAGTGTGGCTCCCGGGCTGCAGAGCGCAGGCTGGGTTTTGGTGGCACGCGGCCTTAGTTGCTCCGAGGCATATGAGATTTCCCCGGGTCAGGGGTCAAAGCCCATCTCCTACTTTGGCAGGTGGATTCTTTACCTGCCAAAGAACCGGGGAAGCCCTGGTTCTTTGATTTAAAAGTACGTTTTTGTTTTTTCTCCCATAGATCTTTAGCTCCTCTGTGTTCTCTCTCGTTTCTAGGAGAAGTAAAATCAGATTTCTTCACTTTTTTTTCTTAAGTAATAATTTTATGCCCAACCCAGTTATCTAGAGTACTTGTTTCCTTTTTAAAAAGCTCATGTTTTTCAGTCACCTTCATAAAACATAAATCAAATGGTCTTTCTCAAGTAGAACGATCATTGAATCTTCACTGTAACCATGAAGTCTCTAGTTTTTTGTTTGTATGTTATGTGGGCTTTTTAAAAAATCCCCTTCTTTCAATTTTAGCTTAGGCTACCAAAAAAAAAAATAGATAAAGGTTAAAAAAATAACCCTCAGAGTAACGTCTGTTAGATGCCGGCCTCCTTTCTCACTGGATCGCTTCAGAGCAGTGGAGGCTCTTCCTCACTCTGAGTGCTGCTTCTCTCGAAACTGACTGGTGGCGTGCGGTGCGACTCCGCTGGTTGCTGAGTCACAGCCTAGACGAGGGGTAGCAAGTAGGGTGTCCTCACTTCTCACCCTCACTGAATCTGGCACGTGGGGGCATACAGGGGGCTCCCATGACATCTTTTGAGTCCATTGTGATTTTCATAGTTTTAAAAAGATGTTGAGGCTGTTTATGAGCCAGCGAGAAGGTTCCGTTGCTGCAGCACCAAGCCATGTGCTGCTTGGTAGCTGCCAGGAGGTCTTTGCAGAGGCCTTGGACTCAGCCTGAAAGTCACGGGCTCTGGTTAAGGTCAGAATGTTATTTAATCTCGCTTTATCTAACCAGCTTGTTTTTAATCTTCCATTGCTTCTAGACCAAGAGCAGTGATGACCTTTTAGCTGGGATGGCTGGAGGGGTGACCGTGACCAATGGTGTCAAAGGGAAGAAGAACGCCTGCTCTTCCACCGCGCCATCCGCGCCCGCCCCTGCCATGAGCGCTGCGGAGAACAGGTCCAGGACCGGCACAGGTGCGCGCTCGGCGGGGTCACGCTGCTCTGTGTCGTGCAGGCGGGGCGGTGGTGTTCAGGGACTGCCGTTTTGTCCTCGGGAACATCTAACCTGTGCACAGCTGTCTGGTATTTCGTCTCCACATGCTCGTCTCCCTGTCACTTGAGGGCCATCTTCAGCTCTGTGATGCCTGCCTTCAGTTCCAGGTGTCATCCACACATATCTGATTATCTCTGAAAGATAAGGGCGCTTTTAAAAATACATTCACAATGCCATTATCAGGCCTTAAAATAATCATGTTTCAAATCGTTAGTTATTCAGTAAATATTTAAATTTCCAACTGTCTTATAAATATTACATACATACACTTACTTATTTGTTTGGATTAGGATTTACCAGGATTCACTTAAGGTCCACATATAGTAACTGCAGGTGTCTCTTAAGTCTTCATTTTTAAATCTGTGAGTTCACCCCGCCCCTTTTTTTCCTCGCAATTTACTTTTTGTAGAAACTGGTTGTTTGACCTGCAGAGTTTCTGGATTTTATTTCCTCCTCTTTGGCCATGTCATGTGGCTTGCAGGATCTTCGTTTCCTCACCAGGGATCGAACCCAGGCCCCAGGAGTGAAAGCACGAAGTCCTAACCACTGGCCCTCCAGGGAATGCCCTCTGGTGATCTGGATTCTGGTGTCACACTCCTGTGACGCCCGAGACCGTGCTCCTGAGTTCTCTGTTCACTGTCAGTGTCCCTGGATTTAGAGCCTTGATGGGACAGACTTAGGCTCCTCCCCTACTCCCGCCCACTCCTGCACCCAGGACCGTTGTCTGTCCATCTGCCTGTGGTGTCTGGCTGACTCCCGCTCCCTGGCGTTAGCAGCCTCTGATACTCGGTGCCTGGATCCATTCATTCCAGTCCTGCTGTCTTTCTTCCTTCATTAGCAGCAGTGTTTTTTACGATCTTCTTCTGTAGAGTCCAGAGAGTAACGCTTTCATATGCTGCTTCTCACACTGAAAGAAGAAAACTTGGAAACTTCCAGCAGTCTCAAGATTCTGCGTTGGCAGTAAGCATGTGAAAGCAGATTGGCAGAAACTAGAGCAGGCCCTCCTGCTCTCGTTGAGTTCAGGTTCTTGCCCCCTCTGTGTGTACGGGACGCCTCCTCAGCTGGCCGTCCCGCCTTGATGCTCTGTGGGTCTTCCTCCCACCCAGACCCGGGCCCACGCTGATTGCAGTGGTGCGGTCACCAGGAGGGGACGTGGACAGCCGCACTCGGCTCTACAGGTGTCACCCCGTCTTCTCTTCACCGCAGCCCTGGAGGTCGAGGCCATCCTCAGAGGTGGCTCTCAGCTCAGCATCGTGAGAGCCCTGCACAGGAAGCTGCAGTGTCCCGCCCAGGCCATGCACCCATTCGCTCGGCAAATGCTTCCTGGGCGCCCATTCTGTGCCAGGCCTCAGAGCTGGTGATGGAGCACCCTGGACCGTAGGTCTCCACCCTGGAGCCTGGGTCGTCACCACGTTAAACACTCTGGCTTGTGTGCGGAAAAGTAGATCCAGTACTCTGATCCCTCTCATCCCTTCCCTCCCCAGCCTTCACAGTTTCCCTGTGTGCAGACACGGGCTTCCCTGCTGGCCTGCCTCCCGCCCTCACGAGCTGCCTTCAGCGGTCACCTCCCCAGGCCCTCTACCCCGTCTTTCCCCTCCCCAGCCTCCCTCTGCAACCACTCCTCTGCCTGTGAAACCTAGTGCAGATTCCTTACCCATCCCTGTTCCCGCGAGGAGCGGGCTCTTCTCCATGAGCGTGGCCTCCCTCTGCTCCATTGCCCTGACCCCACGCCCCTCCTGCTGCCCCTCCCCCGCTGCCCTGACCCCACGCCCCTCCTGCTGCTCTGCCTCCTGCTCCTGCCTCACGAGGCGTCCTCTGGCTCACTGTCCAGCACAGTGCTCCTCTGGGTTTCTTTCCTGCTCAAGAAAATTCACTGAACATTGTTGCTGTGACTCCCTGAATCCTTGCTGGTGTTCGAGGCCTGTGGAAGCCTTCCTCTCCTGCTCCATCTGCCACGTGACCTCACTTTTCCTTCCTGTGTTTGATGCCGCTTCCACCACCTCGTCCTCGACTGCCGAGGCCACCAGCACCCCCGCCTGTGCTCCCCCGGAGCTGCGGCAGAATCAGGGGCTCTTCCCACATCGTCCCCCATCAGGCAGAGCTTCCACTCTCTGCCCCCTGGTTAGCCTGGTGCTGACATGTGAGGAACCAGTTGGCTCGTTAAGAGTAGTTATTGGTCAGGTCTAGGGTTTATTTTTCAAAGTAAAAAAGAGTCTAATGATTGAAGTATTCGTGGATAAACACGTTCTTTTTACATTAAATACACGGTCATGTCAATCGTTTGCACAAGTTTAAAACTTTAGTAGTTGGTCACACGGTGACTTGTTTGATGACTGTGTTACTAGGCCTTAACATTGATGCTGCATCATTTTCTAACACCGATAAAGGCTGAGTGGGTCCTGGTAAGTTGGAGGTTCTGCCGCACGGCCTGCCTGCATTTGAATCTTGGCTCGCATGTAATGGCAGATTATTTATCATCTCTTTTTGGGTTTCTTCATCTGTAAAACAGGATGATGGTAATGAAGCCTGTGTAAATGACTGTGTATGAGCTGTTAATACATGTGTGTGGTGAGAATAAGTGCACGCTGCCTGTTTTAGTAATTCTTATTATTGGTGCTGTTTGTGTGACACTTCCCAAGTGGCGCAGTGGTAGAAATCTGTCTGCCAGTGCCAGAAACGCAGCTTCCATCCCTGGGTCGGGAAGACCCCCTTGAAGAAGGGGAAGTGGCAGCCCCCTGCAGTGTTCTTGCCTGGGAAGTTCCACGAACAGAGGAGCCGGGTGGTCTACCGTCCGTAGGGTTGCAAAGGCTAGGCCATGACCGAGCGACGGCACACACACACGTGGCATTTCGCGATGTGAAAGTTGTTTTGCGTTTTCTTTGAGCGTGGTTTCTGTGTGCGTTGGGGCAGCTCAGGGGCTTTGTTTGTCCAGAGGCAGCCTCTCCCTTCTGGTCACCCGGGTCTTCCTCCACCTTCCGCTTCTGCAGGTGGTTTGCTGTGTGACTGGCTGTCCCTCGAGGCTCCTCCCTATAGCCTCCCCTGGACACTGGGCTCCAGCCAGCTGTTGAAATCCGTGGTTTAGGATTCAGGTCCATGTGTACTGAGATACAGTTCACATTCCATAGAACTTGCCCCTTTACAGCATGCAGCTCAGTGTGTAACGTCTTTTTTCACTGATAAATAAAGGGTGATTGATCTTCCTGTTTGGAGGGAGCAGAACTTGACAGTCACCGGACTCAGGCAGGGCTGGTGTGGCAGTCCCTGTGCAGCCCTTAGACCGCTCCTTGTTGACCCGGGGCCTGACCGCGCGCCCGTCTCTTGCTCACTTTCTGCCTTGAACTCTCTGTCTTCCTCACACAGGCACGAGCTCTTCGACCAAGCGGAGCACTTGCGCAGGTAATAAAGAGTCCAGTTCTGCTAGAGAGAGAGTGCGTGAGCGCACCCGACTAAACCAGAGCAAAAAACTGCCTTCTGCAGGTCAGGGCGCTAATGACGTGGCGTCGGCCAAACGCTCACGCAGCCGCATGGCTGCGGAATGCGACGTCCGCATGAGCAAGTCCAAGTCGGACAATCAGATCAGCGACAAAGCTGCTCTGGAGGCCAGAGTGAAGGATCTTCTCACCTTGGCCAAAACCAAGGACGTGGAGATTTTACATCTGCGGAGCGAGCTCCGGGACATGCGTGCTCAGCTGGGCATCAGCGAGGACCCCCTTACCGAGGGCGATGAGAAGTCCGAGGAGAAGGAAGCCAGCATCGCGCACCAGCCGACTGACGTGGAGTCCACCTTGCTGCAGCTGCAGGAGCAGAACGCCGCCATCCGTGAAGAGCTCAACCAGCTGAAGAATGAGAACCGGATGCTGAAGGACCGGCTGAACGCGCTGGGCTTCTCCTTGGAGCAGAGGCTGGACCATTCCGAAAAGCTGTGTGGCTATCAGTCCCTGAGCCCAGAGATCGCCCCTGGTAGCCAGAGCGACGGTGGGGGGACGCTGACCTCCTCGGTGGAGGGCTCGGCCCCTGGCTCGGTGGAGGATCTGCTGAGCCAGGATGAAAGCACGCTCATGGACCATCAGCACAGCAACTCCCTGGACAACCTGGACAGTGAGTGCAGTGAGGTGTACCAGCCCCTCACGTCCAGCGACGACGCCCTGGACGCGCCCTCGTCCTCGGAGTCAGAAGGCCTCCCGAGCGTGGAGCGTGCTCGGAAGGGGAGCAGCGGGAACGCCAGCGAAGTGTCAGTCGCGTGCCTGACGGAGCGGATCCACCAGATGGAAGAGAACCAGCACAGCACCAGCGAAGAGCTGCAGGCCACGCTGCAGGAACTGGCTGACCTGCAGCAGGTCACCCAGGAGCTGAGCAGCGAGAACGAGAGGCTCGGCGAGGAGAAGGCCATCCTCATGGAGTCGCTGTGCCAGCAGAGCGACAGGCTGGAGCTCTTCAGCCGGCAGATTGAGTATTTCCGCTCCCTCCTGGACGAGCATCACATCTCCTACGTCATCGACGAAGACGTGAAAAGCGGTCGCTACATGGAGCTGGAGCAGCGCTACATGGACCTCGCTGAGAACACCCGTTTCGAACGGGAGCAGCTCCTTGGCGTCCAGCAGCACCTCAGCAACACGCTGAAGATGGCCGAGCAGGACAATAAGGAGGCCCAGGAGCTGATCGGGGCGCTCAAGGAGCGGAGCCACCACATGGAGCGGGCTGTCGAGTGCGAGCAGAAGGGCAGGGCAGCCCTGGCCGCCACGCTGGAGGAGCTCACAGCCACCCTGGCCAGCGACCAGATGGAGATGAACCGCCTGAAGGCCCAGCTGGAGAACGAGAAGCAGAAAGTGGCGGAGCTGTACTCTCTCCATAACTCTGGGGACAAGTCTGACATTCAGGACCTCCTGGAGAGCGTCAGGCTGGACAAAGAGAAAGCAGAGAGTCTGGCCAGCAGCCTACAGGAAGACCTGGCCCACACCCGCAATGATGCCAACCGGCTGCAGGACGCTGTCGCAAAGGTACTGTTTACATGGAGGGTTCTGGAGCCACGTGAAGTGGCTGTAGTACACAGCATGCTTCCCAAGAGCCGGCAGCCCAGGCGGTGTGCCACTGGCTTTTCCTCAGGTGATCTTTTTCGAAGCTGCTGGTCTTGGGATGGGGTGAAAAGTGTTCTTGTAATGATGTCACTTCCACTCTCACTTTTTCACTTGGTCCTGCCTGTGAAAGGCTAAGGCTGGAGTCACGCCTGACAGAAGTTGTCCCCAGTTCTGGGTGTGCCCAGGGGAGTGTGTCATGCAGTGTCACAGCGCCCTGTGGCTGTAGTTTGACACAAGGAAAACGGAGAGCCGGAGTTCCAGTCTGTGCGGCAGCAGCTCTGCCTCCTCTTCTCCTTCTGTGGTGTGGTTTTTCAAGTAGAGTTCTATGAGTTTGGGTTAAGCTGCTGTGCAGTTTGTATGAAAGTCTGTTGTTCTTAATAATGTAAATCTTAATTTTTTAAGGGATGACTTTCAGACATGCAGTTTAGGAGATAGATTTGTTGGCGCGTACATGTTGGGGGGCCCCCATGAACAAAGTTTGACAGTATTTGAGAATTTTTCGTTTCTCTTTTTAATTTGATATTGAAACCATCAGAAAGCAGACATCATTTTTGTGGGAAAGCGTGTTAATCATTGATGAGATGCATGCCTTCAGTCCAAACTTTGGAGAAGGGAAAACTTCCAAAACCTCTTCGTAAGTACTGCAGCGAGGTTCAGTGTGGTGTCAGCGTGAGTTCAGTGGTGTGGCAGTGTGCCGTGCTGACACGTGTTGTGTGACGTCCGACTCACTGGATGCCCACAGTGGTCACATGGCCCTCCTCACTCTCGCAGAGCAGTGCCCACTTCGCTCCCAGCCCAGGCGGCCTGTGCCTCCGTCCTGGGACTTAGCTTAGAATAGCACTCACTTTCCTGATCTGCACCGTCGATTTCACACAGGTAGAAGACGAATACCGCGCCTTTCAAGAGGAAGCTAAGAAGCAAATAGAAGATCTGAACATGACCTTAGAAAAAGTACGATCAGAGCTGGAAGAAAAAGAGACAGAAAGGAGTGACATGAAAGAAACGATCTTTGAACTTGAAGACGAAGTGGAGCAGCACCGGGCGGTGAAGCTTCACGACAACCTCATCATCTCCGACTTGGAGAGTAAGTGAGGCCCCGCCCGCGGGGACAATGCACGTGGTGCCAGCCTGGGGCCAGGGCTGGGGACATGGGGCTCGGTGGGGTCCTGCATGCCCATCTCCACCTTAGAGAGTGAGGTCCCCCCAACCCATGGGGACAATGCAGACTCATCTCCGACTTACAGAGTAAGTGAGGTTCCCCTGCCCGTGGGGACAGTGCCCGCTCAAAATGGACGGGTGGGGTGGCTCTGCCCGGGCAGGGTTCCGGGGTAGCAGCGCTGTGGCTGGGCAGACAACGTGTGGGCTGGAGCCTCACAGCACCTCCTGTCTCCCAGCCGCTGTTTTGCTCCTGAAGGACTGTTACACAGAAGCATCTCTTTAAAACTGCTTAACTATGAAAAATCATTTCAGTGAGATGTTAATGGGGCTGTTCGCTTTCTGGACCTTATGAAAAGCCATTTATCATCAGTGTCTGGTGGTTGCAAGTGTAGCGAGACCAAAAGCTATTGGTCTTTAGGCCACAGCTCAGGTTTTTGCTTATCTATTTAATTTTCTCCTTTCCATGAAGACTTTATGGTCAGGTAGATTTGGAACTTGGATTTTGAGTTGCTCTGTTTGCTTTTTTAAAGGATTTTTAAAAACTATTTTGTAGTTATTTCAGACTTATAAAAAAAGTTGCAAAAATAGTACAGGTATTTCTGTGTGGAAAATTTGATGAAAATGGAAGTTTGCATGATCCTCTCACAGACTGTGTATTATGTTGCAAGTGAGGAAAAAAATAGACAGTGGAACAGTTGGACAACACTGTGACAGGGGCACGTGGGTATGGCCAGGCCACATTCTGGCTGAGACGCGACTGCAGCTGGTCACAAAGCAACCTTGAAGACGAAAGGTGAGGAAGGTTGTGCTGGAAGAACTGAGTGGTACTGTGTCCCCAAAGATGCCGGAGTCGTGAAGGACCGAGGCTGCGGGGGAGCTCCAGGCTGCAGGAGTGGGGAGGGGCCAGCTCCTGCTCCCTTGCCAGCTGGGCCCCAGGCCGCCCTCAGGCTGTGGGGACAGATGTCAGCATAAATGCTAGCGTTATGAAGGACCGAGGCTGCGGGGGAGCTCCAGGCTGCAGGAGTGGGGACGGGCCAGCCCCTGCTCCCTTGCCAGCTGGGCCCCGGGCTGCCCTGAGGCCCTGGGGACAGACATCGGCATAAACACATGAGGTGGACAGCCCACTGGGTCTGAGTGTTGGTAGGGACCACACGCTGCGTTACGCGGGGTGAGGGGCGTAGCGTGTGTCCTTGACGAAGGAAGGGTGAATAAGGCGGACGGGCGGGGGGCGGGGACGGCAGGTGACGGGACGCGGTGCGCCGTTACGTTCGGCGAGGCCGAGTGAGGGCGCCTGGGTGTCCAGGTCCTGGCCCTCGTGCTACTTCTTGTGTCTTTTTGTAACTTTCAAGTGATTCCCAAACGATCCTTTTAAAAGCTCTTATGTACTCTTTACCTGGATTCCTTGAAAATCAACGAATTTTGAGTTGTAATGCCTGCTAAGGACGGCCGGGTGGGGATGGGGAGGGTGGAGGTGACCTTTCTGGATGCCTGGTGGTTTCTTAGTCTCCCAGTCGTGTCTGACTCTTTGTGACCCCGTGGACCGAGCACGCCAGGCTTCCTTGTCCTTCACCACCTTCCAGAGTTTGTCGAAACCCACGTCCATCGAGTCGGTGATGCTGTCCACCATCTCATCCTCTGTCGCCTCCTTCTCCTCCCGCCCTCAAACTTTCCCAGCATCAGGGTCTTTTCCAATAAGTTGGCTCTTTGCATCAGGTGGCCAGAGTATTGGAGCTTCAGCTTCAGTCCTTCCAGTGACTATTCAGGACTGATTTCCTTTAGAATTTACTGGTTTGATCTCCTTGCAGCCCAAGGAACTCTCAAGAGTCTTCTCCAGCACCACAGTTCAAAGCATTAATTCTTTCGCGTTCAGCCTTCTTTATGGTCCAACTCACATCCATACATGACTACTGGAAAAACCATAGCTTTGGACATTTGTGGGCAAAGTGACATCTCTGATTTTTAATATGCTGTCTAGCTTTTTGTCCAAGGAGCAAGCATCTTTTAATTTCATGGCTGTAGTCACCGTTCACAGTAGTTTTGGAACCCAAGAGAATAAAGTCTGTTGTAAGTCAGTCATGGTTTCATTTTTTTCTCCATCTGTTTGCCATGAAGTCATGGGACCAGATGCCATGATCTTAGTTTTTTTGAATGTTGGGTTCTAAGTCAGCTTTTTCGCTCTCCTCTTTCACCTTCATCAAGAGGCTCTTTAGTTCTTCGCTTTCTGCCATTAAGATGGTGTCATCTTGCATATCTGAGGTTATGGAAATTTCTCCCAGCAACCTTGATTCCAGCTTGTGATTCATCCAACCCGGCATTTCACATGATGTATTCTGCGTAGAACTTAAATAAGCAGGGCGACGATACAGTCTTAATGACATACTCCTTTCCCAATTTTGAACTAGTCTGCAGGGCCTTGACCTGCTCCCAGGTCAACGTGGGTGCACGGGTGCGGGGGCCTTGACCTGCTCCCAGGAGACGGGGGTGCACGGGTGCGGGGGCCTTGACCTGCTCCCAGGAGACGGGGGTGCACGGGTGCGGGGCCTTGACCTGCTCCCAGGAGACGGGGGTGCACGGGTGCGGGGGCCTTGACCTGCTCCCAGGTCAACGTGGGTGCATGGGCGCGGGGGCCTTGACCTGCTCCCAGGTCAACGTGGGTGCGCGGGTGCGTGGGTGCACGGGTGCGGGGGCCTTGACCTGCTCCCAGGTCAACGTGGGTGCACGGGTGCGGGGGCCTTGACCTGCTCCCAGGAGACGGGGGGGCGTTGTTTGCTGGAGCCCTCAAGGTGTCTGGTGGCGATTCTGAGCTCTGGCTGGTTGACCCGGCATTTGTAGGATGATCTCAGGGCTATTCAGGCTATTCCACAGTGTGAGGATACTGAAACGGCTTGGGACTGTATCCCTGAGAGACATAGTGATGCACTTTTTCATCTAAAGTTTTAGAAAACTTTGAGTTTAACGTTTATGTCTAGTTTGTATTTCATTGTCTCTGAACTGAGAGAGTTACTTCATTTTGCTTCCTAAATACAGACGATTCTAAAGTTTCAATTAACTTGGGAGTTCGGTATCTTCTTTTACTACAGATAATAGCCTTTTCCCTTGCAGACCTTCTGCTTTGAATGTGGAAAGAGTGACACCTTGTGGTAATTGGGGTGATAGCTAGAAAACTGTTAGAGGTTTCCAGGGAAAAAATTTTCCATATCGATGCTAAAATAAAAATTACATAAACAGGGTATGGATTTTAATTATAAAATGGCTGAAAATCCTTAATAAAATCTTTTAGCCATGTAGTTTCTCTCCCCAATTTTAAAAAAAATGTTTTATTTTGTATTTGGGTATTGCCAATTATGGAAACAGTGGCTGACTTTATTTTTCTGGGCTCCAAAATCATGCGGATGGTGCCTGCAGCCATGGAATTAAAAGACGCTTGCTCCTTGGAAGGAAAGATATAACCAACCTAGACAGCGTGTGAAAAAGTAGAGACGTTACTTTGCTGACAAAGGTCTATTTAGTCAAAGCTATGATTTTTCCAGTGGTCATGTATGGATGTGAGAGTTGGACCGTAAAGAAAGCTGAGCACTGAAGAATTGATGCTTTTGAACTGTGGTGTTGGAGAAGACTCTTAAGAATCCCTTGGACTACAAGGAGATCCAACCAGCCCATTCTAAAGGAACTCAACCCTGAATAGTCATTGGAAGGACTGATGCTGAAACTAAAGCTCCCATACTTTGGCCACCTGGTTCGAAGAACTGACTCATTTGAAAAGACTCTGATGCTGGGAAAGATTGAAGGCAGGAGGAGAAGGGGATGACAGAGGATGAGATGGTTGGATGGCATCACTGACTCAATGGACATGAGTTTGAGCAAGTTCCGGGAGTTGGTGATGGACAGGAAGCCTGGCATGCTGTAGTCCATGGGGTTGCGAAGAGTCGAACATGACTGAGCGACTGAACTGAACTGAAAGCTGATTAATGGGCTTCCCTGCTGGTTCAGCGGGTAGAGAATCCACCTTCAGTGCAGGAGACACAGGTTTGATCCCTGGGTCGGGAAGATTCCCTGGAGGAGGGAATGGCAACCTGCTTCAGTACTCTTGCCTGGGAAATCACACGGACGGAAGAGCCTGGTGTGCTGCGGTCCCTGGGGTCGCACAGAGTCGGAAGTGACTGAGTGTGAGCACAGAAACAGTAGCTGGTTGACGACACTGTGGGCAGCAGAGGGGCTCAGCCGGGCGCATGCGCGGCCCCTCCCAGCCGCGCAGACTGCCGCGCCACACTGGGCAAGTTCCCTGCGCTGTACAGTAGGTCCTTGTTGGTTTCCCATTTTAAATAGAGCTGTGTGTGCATGTCCAGTTGTTTGAAATAACAAGCCGAAACATGCAGAAGTACCTGGACAGTTGTGCGGCAGTTAGCGCCCCTGCCTGGATGCGGCGGTCGGTGGTGTCCTGCAGCGTTTACCTTCTGAGTGTGTGTTTAGCTGAACCAGTTGGCAGTCAGCTGTGGACACTGACCTGAGTATTTCAGCACTTTCTCTTTGTATCCTTGTAACCACGGTGCAGTACCACAGTTAGCAAAGCGAGGCATACGTTCTCAGAATCATCGAATACCCCGTGTGCAGAGTTTCCAGCTGACCCTAGAACGCCCTTTATAGTTGTTTGATAGGATCCAGGATCCAGACACATTTCATGTAATTTATTGTTTATAGCTACATAATCTGATAGGAGTTAGTTTTTTCCTGAAGAATTCTAGCATTTGGGGTGCATGCTAAGTCAGCACTTGATTTAGGGGAGTCCATGAAAGGGAATGCTGCTAATTGGGAAATGAGGGTTTTCTTCCTGTGGAATGAAGGCATCACCGTAGCCAGTTTTAGAACCTTTTTAGTCCCACCCCCCCCCCAAAGAAATCCTGCACCCATTAGTAGTCACCGATCATTTATCCCAGCGTCATTCTGACTTTGGTATTAATAGGATTTCAGAACAGCTGTTGTGAATGTACTCAGGACATGGAGGAAAGCGTTCTTGTCATGATGAACAAACAGTAAATCTCCAGAGAAGTAAAAGCTGTTAAAAAGGAACCTAGTAGGTATTCTGGAACTGAAAAATTAGATAGCAAATACAAAAAGTTACTGAGTCATTTAAACTGAAAATCACAGATGTAGAAGAGCCACTGACCTTGAATGTCAATCCGTAGACATTATCCAGGGAGAAAGAAGGCTGGAAACAACGAGCAGGGCTTCCTTGGTGTCTGTGGGGCAGGACTGCACAGCATGTGTGTAGTCAGGGGTCCACATGGCCCCGTGGAGAGCTCAGCACCGTGTAGACCTGGAGGGCGTGCCGGGCTGGCCTGGCCTGTGGTTTCCTCCGCGATGGGAAGGTCTGAGTAGCAACTCTCCCAGTAGATACTCTTTAAGACTTCCAGCTCAGGATGATGGCCTGAGGTCATATGTATCTCCTTTCCCTCCCAAAGTCCTTGGGACATGGCGGGAGAGATATTATAAAAATACTCTGAACAGTAGAGCAAAGAGTAAACAGGGGAGGGGTCCAAGAGTTCTGAGCAGTCTCTGGAAGACTGCAGAGCCGATGGAGTTGGACGTGGGCGTCAGTGGGGATAGAGGGGTCTGCAGCCTAGGGGACTTTGCATCTCTCAGTACTGCCATCCCCAGCCGTGCCCCTGGGCTGAGGGCACCGATCCTCCCCGTGGGTCTGAGGCTGAGGCATAAGGCCCTGGGGATCCTTACACCCCTCCTCTGTTGGGCGCCGGCTCTGCTGTTGACCCAACGCTGCTCCTGCGCTCGTCTCTGTCTAAGGAAGGTGGCAATATGGGCCCAGGGGCCCCCAGCACCACGCCCTCCGTACTGTGCCAGGGGTACCTGCAGGCTGCCGTGTTGCCTTGAAAAGGAGACCACACAGAGGACAAGGCAGTGGAACGGGCACGGGCGCACACCCTGTCACCTCAGCAGAAACCGCTTTTTCCCTCTTGTGTGTCCAGAGTGTTTCCCCCCCACCCCCTCCCGAGGCTCCTGTCATCAGCAGAGCCTTCCTTTAGCCAGTTGTTCCGTCCAGAATCGTGCAGGAGTCTCTGATGCGAATCATTCTCTGTGAGTAAGAAAGACCAGCCGACGTTTTAATACTTTCTTGTTGTTTAGTCAAGCCCGACTCTTTGCAACCCCATAGACTATTACCCGCCAGGTGCCTCTGTCCATGGGATTTCCCAGGCGAGAGTGCTAGAGCCGGTTGCCATTTTCTTCTCCAGGGGATCTTCCTGATCCAGGGATAGAATCTCTGTCTCCTGCATTGGCAGGCAGATTCTTTACCGCTGAGCCACTAGGAAAGCACCTTTTAACACCTTAGAAGAGCTTAGACGCGAATAGCAGAAAGAAACAGCTCAACAGAGCCTCCAAAATAAAGCTGCTAACATGCCAAGCAAAACACAGCTGCCTGGTATCAGGAACAGTGGCGCCAGCAAGACCTCAGGTCCAGCTTAGCCGTGACCTCGCCTCCCACTTGCTGTCTTCGTAGCCCTGTTCTCTGCACACTTGCAGCTGTGTTCTGCCCTCTGTAGTACCTGAGGTTCGGGCCAGCTGGGGCCTGGCATCCTGATGCATGGAAGTTGATGACCGTGGTGAGCATGGCAGCTCAAGACGAGAGAACAGGCAGGAGCACGAGGAGGAAGGCCGTGTCTTGCTGTGATGAGACGAGCTGGACGGCACGGTACTGGGGAGCCTTCGTGGAGAAGAGTCATGATTAAGATTTTCAGTTCAGTGAAGCACCAGAATGCTAATGAGTGGCACTGGGAGAAGCGTTTGTAATGTACATCAGATACGCAGGGAGGCTCAGTAAGACTCGAGCAGCCCATTAGTTAAATGACCTGTGTGGGTCAGTCGGTCAGAGAAGACACAGCAAGATGCCTGACTTCTGAAAAAAGCAGTGAAACTCAAAACAGGATGGTGGTGTGAAGAATTTAAAAGAGCGCTGACATGGAAGAGAGGAGAAAATGGTCCTTCCTGGAGTATCGATCGGAATCTTTACGAATATAACAGTGCCAAGCAGCCTGTTTGCAGAAGTCTGCTCTTCGGAGACATCCTGAAGAGTTTGCTGCTGTAAACATGGATGTGGCTGCTCCTGAGTTGCGGGTCACCACGGAGACCAGGAGACCACCTATATTCTCAACAGTGAGGTCCAGTTAGAAGCCCGTGGGCTCGGTGCGCCCCTTCCACGGCTGCCCTTTCACCAGCCAGGGTGGACAAGCCAGGTCGGTGTGCACAGGCCAGAGAAGCGTGTGTGTGAGAGAAAGCACGCCCCGGGGATGAGCCGGGTGTGTTCCTTCTGTGATCAAGCCTGTGGCAGTTTTACTGGAGCATCGCACTCAGACGGTAGCCAGCCATCGTGGTGTTCCTGAAGAAACGCTGATCTCAGTGTGTTCCATCCCGTAAGTCCTCTAACTGGGTGACTTCTCAGAAAGAATTCTGCATTCTCGGGTGGGCTGCCTTGGATCCTGTTGATAGTTTCAGGTGGTCCTTCAGCACCTTTTCTCCTTCTGGAGATGTGTCCTCAAGTAACATCTGAGCAACCGAAGGCACTCGCAATGTTGATGAGAAACCCTGGAATCGTTCTGACCTGTTAATAGGAGGTCGCTGAGACAAATCACGGTATTTCCAGTTGATGGAGTATGATTGTGGCCATCAGGATGGTGCTGCGGGTCTGTGTTTATTGATGAAAATGTCCAGTAGCTACTGACTCATGGGAGAGCTTGTGGAGCAGTAGAAATAGTATAATTTTTTTCTGTAAACATGTATCACTTTTAGAATCAAGGGGTAAAAGTTATAGCCACATTTTGGAAGAGGGATAAAAATGAGTAAAATCAAAATTAAAAAGTAGCAATAGGGACTTCCCTGGCAGTCCATTGGGTTAAACCTGCACACTTCCAAGGTAGGGGATGCGGGTTCAAGCCCTGGGTGGGGAGTTAAAATCCTGCATGCTGAGGCATGGCCAAAACATAAAATACAAAGACAAATGAAAGTAGTAAATGGTTTATTTTAAACTCCCGTGTATCCTCCTCCTGCATTAGGGGCTCTGTTTGGGGGGTACAGCTGTGGCCTGGTGGCTGGCTGCCTGTGGCCCCGCCCCTGGCCCTGAGGGGTGCAGCTTTAGCTGACAGGTTCCTGAGTCCTTCCTATCTCTGAAAACGGCACCTGACGGCCATTGGCGGCCCTGACCGGATGCAGGGGCCCAGCTGAGCACTGGGTATGTTCTGGTATCAGAGGGCAGGAAAGCTTGCGGGGACTTCACACCGCAGGGGTCGTGGGGGGTCCCGTGGCGAGGTTGCTGCCCACAGCGCCCGCAGTGGGTCGGGCCCATGGCCGGAAGTGGTGCGGAGGCCTGGCTGACGGTTCTGGTTCATTGTCAATGCTGGGTCTTGCCGGTGGGAAGATTGTGAACCCCACTGTTAGATGGGCAGGCCGGTGCCCAGAATTGTTCAGAGCAAGGTTGGCCCGGTGACAGTGAGAACAGAGACGTGCCAATTTCTAGAGTAAAAGCAGCGTTGTAAAGGGAGGTCGCTGCAGTTCTGTTCTTTGATAGAAGGTGATGTTGCGTGTGAGATGGTGGCAGTAGATGGCAGCATCTCCCACTCAGGGCTGTGAGGTGGGAACTGTGTGTAAAGGCCCCAGGGTGACCGAGCCCCACGCTGCCCTGTGTGACAGGCTGCTGCCCAGCCCCCTCACAGCGAGGACCGGGCCGCAGGCGCCCGTGTCTCCAGCGGGGAGAGGCCTGCCCTGTGTGACAGGCCGCTGCCCAGTCCCCTCCAGCGAGGACTGGGCCACAGGCGCCCGAGTCTCCAGGGGGAGAGGCCTGTTGTCACTTTCGGTGCTCCTGTGAAGGATAAACAGTAAGATTCCCTGGAGCCTCTTGAAGTGCTTCGTTCAGCCTGAATGTGTCCACTGGCTGTCGGCGTCCTTCTGGTTAAGTGGGGACACAAAAACAGTGAACACGCGGTGCTGAGGGCAGAGGAATGTCCTTTGAGAGCCGTGGTTACGTGAACCGTGTGGCCGTGAACGCAGAGGCTGGTCAGGAGAAAAGGATCAGCGCGAAAGAGTGAAAGCTGGGGATTTTATGGGGAGCCTGAGATGGCCGTGTGCCTAAAACGCCTGAGGGCCAGGGCAGTAAGACCTGCAGCCGTGCGGCTCATGTGAGGTACCTTACGCGGCAGGCGGTATGCCACCAGAGGGGAAGGAAAGCAGCTTTCAGCAGAGGCGAGATGCCCACGTTTCTGCTTTGCTGGTTTTAACCGTGAAGTAGCTTTTGCACGTAAGTGTAGTGCAGATGAGAGGCCGTGACCCCTAGTGTTTTCCACACTAGAAACGGTCCTTGTTCCTTGACTATGTCTGCTGGTATCACCAAGACCCCGATTTCATCTGCACGTAGGTCAGACAGAGCCCAGTTCCCTCTGGTTCCAGAGTCATCCTCGCCTAGGGGTACTGGGCTTGCCGGCTCACCTGTGTTCCCACTTTGCCCTGAGCCAAACGGGATGGCCCGTTTGACCCCTAAGTTTCCAGGTGAAGTGAGGTCTGAAGCAGCTGTGTAGAGACAGACTGTTAAAATGTAATCCTTTGCAATGAAAACATCCTCCTTTCTGTCTCTGAAAGGGTAGGAACCGCACTTTTTTTTTCCTTTCCTTATATCTCAGGCAACTTGTGCAAAAATTTAACACAAAAGTAGGTACTTATGAGCAGTTTCTTGAATCACTGAGTAAAAGTAATTAACTTTTTATTTCATAAAAAGCTGACTCTTTGGAATAGTAGAAAGTGATTTCCCTGTGCATGCCTAGGCCCTGGGATGTGGCCTTGTCTGCGTGTTCATCTTTGCAGCCCTGGTCTGTCTAGAATGGCCTTTGCACATTAGCACTGCTCATCAGATGCTCACACTGCATGACGTTGTTTGAAGGAAATTCACATTATGCAAGAAATAATTTGAGGAGTATTGATTTACTTAATCCTTTTTGAAAAGACTTTTCTGTAGAATTAAATAGCAGCTCCCCAAGTTATTAAATAATTAAGTTTGTAAAAATTTTAGTAAATTCACGACTTTTCTGGAATTTATTCCAGTGTGCAAAGTCGAGTTATGCTTGTAACAATAGGTTGATGACCCTTTTGATTAAAAGCACCCATTTTAATTGCAGTCAGTGTTGTTTTGATTGGTTATGAGCCAACAGTGTGTGTGTGTTTCTAACAATTAATTTAACTTAGCTTTTTGTTTCAGAATTAGGACGCTGCGGAAGGAAGTCATCCAGAAGTAGCAATTTAAATTTGATATTTTCCTTACAGAGTCATACTGGTTTATACTTGGATTGGAACTCCTTTTCAAGTTTTGTATTAAAAATAGAATGTTTTTGGGCAGGATGACTTTTTGAGTAGCATATTTAAGTACCCCCTCCCGTTTTCTTTTTCCTTTTAAACGTGGTTTAAGAATAAATAGTTAAACTTTTGTGGTCTTTTCAGATACGGTTAAAAAACTCCAGGACCAAAAACATGACATGGAAAGGGAAATCAAGACCCTGCACAGGCGACTGCGGGTAGGAAAGCGCGTGCGTGCCGTCGGGGAGCTGTGGGTGTGGCCGCGACCCAGAGCTGCTGGGCTGCGGGCGGGAGTGAGGCTGTCCCCTCAGAGAGGGGCTGGCGCGGTGTTTGACGAGTGGCACTTAGGGAGCAGGGGTTATAGCCTAGGAAGAAACGTCCTGAGCCCTTGATGATGAAGGGTCCCAAGCTAAGCTGCCTTTTGTGGGCTTTCTGTCTTCTGTGGATTTGATTGGTCTGTGACGGCAGTGGCGCTCTGACACAGAGGGTGCGGGAAGCCGGTCTCGAGGTTTGGGTTGACCCTGCAGTGTCGGAGACCTGGGTTCAATTCCTGGGTCGGGAAGTTCCCCTGGAGGAGGAAACGGCAGCCCACTTCAGTACTCTTGCCTGGAGAACCCCATGGACAGAGGAGCCTGGCAGGCGACAGTCCCTGGGGTCACGTGAGTCGGACGCGGCTGAGCGCCGTCTTTCCTCCCCTCCATTGCCCAGGCTGCTGAGGGTGCTGGGTTCTGCCCCTGGGGTTGGCAGCCCAGCCACTCCTGCATCCTCCATGGCCGTGGGGGGCCTCAGAGTGGACAGTCCTGCGCTCCTCCTTCTGAGTGTTTCGTCTGCTGACATTAAATTTAGTGTTTTCCTTCTGGCTTCCTCTTCCTTTCTTTTTGATTTTTTTTTTCCTATTTGTTTTTGATGTCAGGATATTTATAGTTTTTCACTGTAAAATCTTCCAGTGTAGTTCACACACCATGTATCTACCTGCCTGAGCTCTTCACAGGCATATTTTGGACGATGTTTATTTTCACAAGACTAACTTTGAAGCTTGCCACAGGGAAGGGAGGCCTGACCTGATCATCCTTACTAAGCAATCCAAGTGCTTGCTGCCTCAGCAAGCAGGTCAGCTGGCAACTTTTCCTCACCAAGAACACGGTTCAATAAAAGTAATTACATAATCTGTTAAAAATAGGTAATAGCAGTTTTCTGGGATTTAAAAGAAATCAGTCATCACTTGGGATAGTGCATTACAGCAGTCTAATCATAAGCACGTTTTATTGTTTTAAAATACGTCTTCATTGCTCTCTTTTGGAAATAAAAACATTGTTTTTTAATGCAGGAGGAATCAGCAGAATGGCGGCAGTTCCAGGCTGATCTGCAGACCGCGGTGGTCATCGCAAATGACATTAAGTCTGAAGCCCAAGAGGAGATTGGTGACCTGAAGCGCCGCTTACATGAAGCTCAAGAGAAAAATGAGAAGCTCACGAAAGAACTGGAGGAAATAAAGTCGCGCAAGTAAGTTTCGGGAAGCCAGCTGTGCCCTTTAGTGTCCACCGGGAGCTAGTGAGTCCTGGCTCTGAGATGCGGCTTCGCGGGGAGACTGTGTGTCCTGATGCTGTGACTGAGTTTGGGTCCGGTGGAAGTGATCCAGGTCCAAGCTTGTTCCACGGGCTCCCAAGAGCCTGTCAGTGTTTGAGTAGCCCTGTAAAGTAGCACGGGCTCTGTGGCCTTTCCGAGCTGTCGTCAGCGTCCACAGTCCCCGACTCCAGAGGGGCTGGAGTGGCCACCGCACGTGGTCAATTGCGGTTCCCGCCTGTCCTCTGCCCCCGCCCCAGCCCCTTGCTCTCCCCTGGGCTGTTGTCATCGTGGAGGGTGCGGACCCTGGAGACAGACAGACTCGGCCGTGTGCAGCTCTGCTGCTGCTGGCCTTGGGGTCTTGGGCAGGACCTCGGTGTGCCCCTCTCTGCCGTGGACACAGTGCTGCTTCCGTCACAGAGTTGTTGTGGGGCTGAAATGAGATGCCTGGACGCCACTCAGGGCCATGGCCGGTGTCCGTCAGCGGGTGTCTCAGAGACTCGACTGAAGAATGCAGGCCCATTTCTCTCTGCTGCTCACTTGAAGAGTGTCTAGTGCTCATGACCCGTGGAGTTTCTCCCATTTAACATACACATCTTTGGAATCCTGTGAAAAGTCTTAGATGATGCACCCCAAGTTCCTAGGGAGACTGTCTGTGAGGGGAGAGACTGGTTTTTGAGATTTTTTTTTATTAAGTATAAGTAAAGTGAAGTGAAAGTTGCTGAGTCGTGTCTGAGTCTTTGCGACCCCATGAACTATAGAGTCCTTGGAATTCTCCAAGCCAGAATATTAGAGTGGGTAACCTTTCCCTTTTCCAGGGGATCTTCCCAACCCAGGTCTCCCGCATTGTAGGCGGATTCTTTATCAGCTGAGCCACCAGGGAAGCCCAAGTATCTCTCTTAAGTATCAGAGTTGGAGGTTATTATTAAGAATTTGATTGTTCATTACGTTTAACAATTCTTAAATAGCCTTAGGGAAAAAATTTAGAAAAATATTTAACAGGCCAACTTGAAAAAGCTGTTGACTTTCATCGTTGCCCAGGGCTAGTGGATGGCCTGGGGGAAAGTCTCGGTGGACTGTTTTTCTCTGGCTTCTTCCCTAAGCAGGACATGGAGGGAGTGGGGAGGCCCTTGTTCCTTCGCTCGCACACACCCTTCCCCTCACAGCTCAGGCTCCCTACAGGAACGCTGGCGTGCGGTTTGCCCGTCGAGGAGAAGGCGGGCGAGAGGGGCTGGGGGCCCAGGCCGTGGCTCCCCACTGTGCTGCCCGTCCCAGCCACTCACGTTGTCGCAGTGCCCTTTCCCTTCCAGCCCTCGGTGCGGCAGTGAAGGACCCATCACTTGTATCGGTCCTTGAGGCCCAGGTGGGAGTCGCGTTGCCGCATCGTCACGCAGCAGTGTGGGGTGGCTGCAGGGGAGCCCCGCGCGCTTTCATGGAGGGAGATCCTCACTTGAGAGCTGTTGGTACTCAGACTTCGGCGTTTGGTGGATATCCCTTGAGAATGATTAAAGGAGCCTGTCACTTCAAGGCAACAAGTGACAGTGTTCAGCACCAGTGGTGAAACACGGACTTTTAAGGAGACGTTGGGGTTTGGGAAACTTGTATCTGCCGTTGCAGCTCAGAAGCTCCCATAACGGGTTTCCCGATGAGCTCACTGGTGACACTAATGAGATTTTAAACATGAGTCATTTAACAGCAGGAATCGACATTTGGGAAATGAGTGTAGCTCTGTGAGCTGCTGTTTCTCTATGGCCAGTGCGCTGTCATTAAAATACTTCCCCTTTTCCAACTACATACCCATGAGGCTGCTTTTTTTCATATCGCAATAGGTTGAATACAAAAGAAATGAGAATCTGACTGTCTTCTTAGCCTAGACATTAAAGAGGGCGCAGGAATGAGAATCTGTCTTCTTAGCCTCGACATTAAAGGGCGCAGGAATGAGAATCTGACTGTCTCCTTAGCCTCGACATTAAAGAGGGTGCAGGAATGCTGAAACACTGCTATTCCTTTTTTGTTTGTGTTGTTGTTGGTGGTGACTAAGTTGTGTCAGGTCTCTGTGACGCCACGGGCTGCAGCCCACCAGGTTCCTCTGTCCATGGGATTTTCTAGGCTCCAGTACTGGAGTGGTTGCTGTTTCCTCCTCCAAAGGATCTTTCCGACCCAGGGTCTCTTGCATCTCCTGCATTGTAGGCAGATTCTTACTCCTGAGCCACTGGGGAAGCCCAAATGGCACGTTGGATGGAGCCAGACTCGCCCTCTCGGGGCAGGACAGGCCTTCCCAGCAGCCCAGACGCTCGCCCCCTGTTCTGAATCAGGGTCTTCAGCCAGGCCACCTCCGCTCTCACGGCTAATTGATTAGCAGTGCTCTCACCTTAGACTTAACACAGATGGAAATGGAAACTGATGGTTACTTAACCTAGTTAGAATAACCTGATGTAAAAATTTTACAAATCTAATAAGATTATCAGCCAGGTGATTTACTGAGCTCAAGTGATGTGATTGTTTTTTAACTGAGACTTTCTAATGCTTCTCAGCTGGGAAAGGGAGCTGTGTGTTTGCTCGGGCATGTTGGGAAATGCCCTGACCGGTGTGGTGTTCCCAGGCAGGAGGAGGAGCGTGGCCGGGTGTATAACTACATGAATGCTGTGGAGAGAGATCTGGCGGCCCTGAGGCAGGGCATGGGGCTGAGCAGAAGGTCCTCGACGTCCTCAGAGCCGGCGCCCACGGTGAAGACCCTCATCAAGTCCTTCGACAGTGCGTCTCAAGGTAGCTTGTGCGCGTGCCGGGTGGCGGCACGCTTGCGTCCACGTGTCCTCTGGCTGGCATGCCTCACTGTCCGGCTCTGAGTCTCAGCGCGCCTCGTACAACGTCAGGCAGAGTGTTAACAGGAAGTTTCTGGGCTGTTCGGCCACAGACCCCGGTGTCAGGCCTGGGCTGACCCCAGCAGGGGCTGGGCGTCTTCTCCGAGCTGGGCAGCCCCCAGGCGTGGGGCTTTGGGCCCACTCGCCCCCCGGGCCTGTGCGCTCAGGTGCTGCCTGGCCCCGACACCCGGCGTCTCCAGGTGTCGTCTCGTCCAGAAGCAGGCCTGGCCCCTCCGCTGCCGTCTCTCCCTGTGAAGGCCGTGCCGTGCCGCCTAGTTTCCAGGCCAGGCGTTCCGGAGCCTCCCTCCTCCCCACCCGGCATGAGTCTGTCATCACGCCTTCGTACCCAGCCTCGCGCAGTTGTCTTTGGTAGCGCAGTTGGTGGCCAGCTCAGGCCATCATCCACTGCCATTCAGGGGCCCCTTTTTATTTTTAAATACAAATTTTTTTCCTTTTTTTGGCCACACGGCATGCGGGATCTTAGTTCCCCAACTAGACACTGAACCTGGGTCCCGGCAGTGAACACACAGAGTCCTAGCCACTGGACCACCGGGGGATTCCCGGAATCCTCCTTTTGAACTCTTCATTCTAGAGAGGGAGGCTGGCATGTGAGCAGCTATTATACACTGTGCGTTAAATGCACCACCTGTGGAAATCCATGTGCGGGGACGTGCCGAGCCCCACAGGGGCGGGGAGGAAAGCTGCTTGGAGCCCAGCTCCCCTTCATGTAACACGCCAAGAGCGTCCACCACACGCCCGACCTCTCTCCTCATGCAGCCACAGAAGCACTCCTGAGGTTTCTGCACGTGGAGGCCTTGGTTTGTGGCACACCTAACCATGTAATTAAACAGCAGGAGTGAAGTGACTGGCACGGCCAGGACTGGACGTCAGCACCGCCTGTCTCGGGAGCAGACTGTCCCCCTGGCGGCAGGGCTGCTGGGGCTGGGGAGGCGGGACGGCAGCTGTTTCGGGAAGCCCGAGTGTGGGCTGATCGGTGCTCCCTGGGCGGGTGTTTGTGAAGCTTCCTCTGCTCTCCGTCACGGCCTTGTTCACTGTGCGTTTGCTGTCTTTCAGTGCCCAGCCCTGCCGCGGCAGCGATCCCCCGAACACCTCTGAGTCCAAGCCCCATGAAGACGCCCCCTGCGGCTGCCGTCTCCCCCATGCAGGTGTGTGTCTGTGGCTTTGCGTGTGCATGTGTGTAGGAGGCGCCACAGTCTCAGTTTGGGAGGAAGGCAGCAGAGGCTCCATATTCTCTCTACAGGGAGCTTGTCTCTTGCACTCTGTTAATCAGGTTTTTTAAAGGCGTGAAAATATAAATGAAAGCAAATGACGGCACTAAGATATAATAAACTTCAAATAAGGTGAAGTTTCTCTAAATAGTGGTTGTCAGCTGAGGTTTAATGCTCATGATGTCAATTTGTAAACTTTTGTAAAGATAAGAAGTCAAACAGTCTCATCTCTCTACCTTGGAAAACAGACTAGTCATTATTAGTAGAAGCCACAGTCAGTAGCATTTTAGCACTTGTTTAGTTAGCACACACTTCGCAAACCTGATTCTGCACGAAAGCCGTGTGGAATTTTAAACACATAGACTCCCAGGCCTCCTCCCACTGAACAGGTATCACTGGGAACGGGGCCCAAGATGAGGAGTGGTGGTGGTTTTGAGGGGTCCGGGCTGGGTGGCTCTGCACCACGGGCAGCTGGGAGGCTGGACCAGGGGTCGGAGGCAGTTCCGTTCGGACGTTGTCAGACAGGTGGCATGGGGCTGAGCTCTGTGGTTGAGAAACGGGCTGAGTCCCGCTGCGGCCCAGGCTGTTCTTCGTGGCGAGCAGGGAGGAAGAGCCCCCGCGGGGCAGGGAGGCTGCATCTGGGGAGACCAGGAGGGAGCATGAGTGCTGGCGGGGGGTGCCCAGAGCAGAGAGCCACGCGGACAAGGCCGCAGCCCCGCAGGGCTCCCTTCAGCTTCTGGCTGAGGGCAGCAATGCGCGGCACAGGGTGGGCCCGGCCGGCCAGGCAGGGGCCGGTCTTCAGGGAAGAGCGCCTCCCGGGGCTTCTCAGGGTTTGCTCGGGGCAGGGTTTGTTTGCCTCTGTCCCTCTGCCCACTGTGGGAAGTCCTTTCTGAATCCTTAGAGCATTCATTAGGGCCTTCAAGGGCCACACCGTGAAGTGGAACTGAACAGCCCTGCCCTAAACGACCTCAGAAGCAAAGGGCCAAGGAGATCCATCAGTCACGGGGCAGCGGGCTCTGAACCGCTCCCGCGATCCTGGCCTCCTCTGCCAGGCTCGCGTGTCATCCGCCCCTCCCGGGGGGGCTGGGCTCAGTGACTCGCTTCTGATGAGCAGAGTGAGGCAGGGTGATAGGGGGACAGGATGCGGTCCTGTCTGGGGGGCTCCCCTCCCTGTCTCCTCCGCGGGCCTGCGGAGACAGATGGTTTCATACGAAGTGTACGTGGGAACTTGAAAGACCCTGACTGTCCCAGGCCTCTAGGAGGGGCTGGTGGGGGAGGAAGCAGGTTTGGAGGACGTCCCCTCCGTGATGCTAGCACGCAAGTGACCACGACAGTGCCGTCTGACACCCTTTGTCCTGTGGTTTCAGAGACATTCCATCAGTGGACCCATCTCCACGTCCAAACCCCTGACAGCTCTCGCGGATAAGAGACCAAACTACGGGGAAATCCCTGTTCAAGGTACGTCTCATGCACCGAGTTTCACTTGTTGTTAATTTTCTTCATCTGACTCTGTTTCGTTTGTCCTTGACTTCATTTCTGCCACCCTGGTCTGCGTCTGCGTCACAGGTTTACTAAGAACCTGTCCTGATTACAGATTGAGGAGTTGTTGCGAGTAGACACGTTGGAGTGCGGCGTTCCTGCTGCCACCACAGGTGACGCGAGTCCGCACATTGCCAGGCCCTGTTCTCACAGCCCCACTTTATAAATATGGACAGTGAGGCTTCAAGCAGCTGAATGTCTCAGGAACACAGGTTCACGTAGTTACTAAGCAGTGGAGCCGGGCAGCCTGGCTCCAGAGCCCGTTCCCCTCGCCCCCGTGCTCCGGGGCACCAGTGGGAGAGGAGACTGACAGCCGGGCCCCGGGCAGTGCCATCTGCACGGGCTCCTTGTGGCGCCTGCGTTGGGGGTCAGGGCTCCTTCTCCTCCCCGCTCCCTCCGTCGGGTGGGGCTGACGTGCTGTGGGGGGCCGTGGGGGACGAGGCGGCTGTGGAGACACCTGGCAGGCCCCCGCCAGCCCTCCTGCCCCCTGGGTTTGCACAGGTGTGGGGCGGGGGCAGTGGGGCCCAGGGCAGGCCGGTGCCACCTCCACTTCACCCGCCGGGGGGACCCGAGGTCTCCCCTCTGCTCAGAAGGGCCTCCTGCCCAGGGAAGGCGTGTGGCGGTCTGGAGGGTCCCTTGCGGGCCCCCCGGGTAGGTCCAGGATTGTGCCTGTGCTCCGAGGTCCCCGGGCTGACCTCTTGCTGCTGCTTCCTCATGTGAGTCAGGGGTCACAGGACGCCTCGCTCAGGGCCTTCTCTTTCCCCCAGGCTCTTGACCCCGGCGGTTGGCCTCGCCCCCTCCCTGTCCCCTGAGCAGCTGTGGGCCACGGTGGCGATGGCTGCGGGCCGCATCCAGTCGTGCTGAGCGCCCTCCCCGGACACTTTTCTGGATCCTTCATGCTGGCTCCGCGTGTGCTCCCGTCTCCCCGCTCGGCCCCTCTCCGTGGCCTGTGAGGGGTACTTAGGGGCCCCCTCTCCTGTGTGTGGTTGCTCCATAACCGCATCCGAAGGACCTCTCCCCTTCAAGGCCACCATACCAACTCATCGTGATTGGCTCACAGCAGCACGAGGTTTATGGGGAAACCTTGCTAGCACCAGCAGTGTGTATCAAACTTACCAGTTGATGAGCTTTACCTGAATCCCTTGGTAAAATGTAGAACCCTGGGCCTCACCTCAGATGTCCACACCCCGGGAAAGGGGTGTGGATACTTCTTCTCACAAGCACCCCAAGTGGCTCTTGGGGGCAGACAAGCTTGGGGAACTGGGCAAAGACTGCCTTTGAGTTTCCCTATGACCCTGGTTTTGTTGGTGGAAAATGGGTGTATCAGGCCTGTGGGCCAGGGTCACTCAGGACGCAGACTAATGTGTAAGTGTCTCGGGGCTTTTTCTGGCTCCCTTCTGTTTATCTCCTGGCAACGGTCAGCTGATGACGCCACCGGGCCCGGGGGTCCGCGGTCCCCCTGCGAGAGCCGCCCTCATTCTCCGCTTGTCTGCCCTTCTGCCTTTATTGGGCTTGCTTGAAACTGCAGACGCAGAGAGCAGGAAGCACTTTTGGGTGACTTCTTACCTTAGAATTTGTTGATAGTGTAGCCTTTTATCTTAAACACTCACTAGGGAAAGAAGCCACTTACAGAACTAAGAGCCACCAGCTGAGTCTCGCTCTTCAGAAGCCACTGTGGCTCTCCAGGCCGACTGAGAGGGAGAGCCGAGCGCTGCTGAGCCGCGTCCCCGGTCCCAGTGTGACTCAGACAGCACAGTCTGCACTTGGCAGGTTGAAGAGTCCAGAAATTCGAAGGCACTGCCTCTGTTCTACTGTACTTAAACTGGATAATTTGTTGGTTTTTTCAGTGAAGTATGTTATAAAAGATGTAGCTTTTTTGTTCTTTCCTTCATCATACTTGTATGTCAGACACAGGAAAGTGTTTCAGATGAGAGATCTTGATATAAGGAGACTTCTCTTGGTGTGGTTGGCAGCTGAATTCGGTGGTCTGGGTCATAACAGGTGGGCCTTTGTAGACTGCGTGTGAGCTCGTGTTTGTAGCCTGAGCAGGCACGTGGGTCCAGGGAGTCGGGAGGGTTTTCACTGTCCCCTTGCAGTGATCTTTGAGGTCCATGGGCAGGTGGAGACCTTGGTTGGTCATGCAGATGGTTGGGGAGCTGGGGTTGCCCAGGGTCAGCGTGGCCTGAGGGTCGTGTTGGTGTCTTCAGCTCAGACGTCCAAGAAAGCTGACCTTTCAAGGACAGTCACCTGCAAGGAGCGTCTTGCTGTGATCATCCCTCTGAGTTGTGTTACTTGCGGACAGAGATGTAAACCTTTTAAAACATTCAGTATTTTTAAATCACTGATTTATGGTAAGGGCACATGTAGCAATGTCATACAAGTTGAGAGGTTTCTCTGGAAAGCCACGTCTTTTGAGTTAGAGGAAAAAGAACCTTTTATTGAAAAGTTCCACAGCAGTTTGCCTTCTCCAAAGGGTGGACCCAAGCCCGATTCTGGCCTCGCCCGAGCGGGGAGCTTCCCAGGAGGGGTTGTGAGAGAAACCGTGCCCTCGTGTGTTTGCAGCCTAGTGTGCGTCTGTTCACTTCTGAAGGTCGTTCTTGGTGTTTGTCTTGATAAACCAAACTGTCTAGGCTCATTTTTCCTCCAGGATATTATGAGACGTTTCAAGCGCACATAGAGGTGGAAAGAAGTCACATGATTTTCTTTCCTCACAGGTGTTTCTCTTCTTTTGGCCCTGCCCTGCGCGTGCAGGATTTTAGTTCCTGGGGGCGAGTGCAGAGTCCTACCCCTAGACCTCCAGGGAAGCCCTCGGCCCCTGGCGTTAAACCCGCTGCGCTGCCTGTGAGTTTGATGAGGGATGCGGGAACAGCTGCTGAGCCGTCTCAGGCGGGAGGACTAAGGAGCGGGTCCCTGCGCCTGTGCTGTGCGTCGAGGGTGGGCGGGACTCTCTGGGCGGCTTTCTCCCTCCGCCTGGGCCCTAGCTCACTCCTCCGTGTAACTCCGGTGCCCCCCGAGGCTGCTGCGTGGCCCACCCCGCGGCTCCTGCCGCCTCTTCACCTCGGACACCCTCCGCTTCCCTGCTCCACTCCGCTCAGCACATCACAGCGCTCCCTGTCCCCGGCGTCTGCAGCGGCTCCGACCCCGGCCACCGTGGCCTCCTGCCACCAGGCCGTCCCCCTCTCGTCCACTGGGTGCTGACAGAGCTGGGTGTGTCCAGCGCTGTCCCCGGAACGCGCCGACTCCGGCTCCGGCGGCCCTGGGCGTATCCCCGGCTCTCGGTGCCCCTTGCTTCCCTCCCACGGCCCTCCTCGCGCGTCTCCGCACAGGGACCCTCCTTTCTCTCCTGCTTGTCCGCCTGGCCAGCAGCCTGCGAGTCTGCCCCCGAGGAGCCGTGAGCTCGAGTAAGTCTCCGCTGACCCCGCCCGTGTCCAGGCCGCCCGCTCTCTGCCCTGCAGTCCGCTGTCACCCACCTGCGCCGCGCCCCGCCGCCCGGGACGCAAGGGTGACCGCCCGGGACTGTGTCCCCATCATCCTGCCCCCCTGGACGGAAGGGTGTCCCCGATGCCCCGCCCCGGGGTGGGGCCGTGCTCCTCAGCCCCGCCCTCCCAGCGCCGCTGGTCCAGGCATTTCCTGGTGCCTGCTGAGCACTGGGGAGGCCCCTCTCCTGTGCCTGCGCAAAGGCTGTCAGTCACCTTCCTGCTCACTGCGGCGTCGCTCCCGGGAAGGCCTCTCCAGACTCTGCGGGCAGCTCACGGCTCCGCTGCTGCGTCCTTCCTGTGTCCCTCTCACGTGGTTCTGTCTTACACGTCTGAGTTCCGGCGTAGACTCAGCTCCACGGGGGCAGGTTCCTTCCTGCTTCCCTCCTTGCTCCAATTTCACATCACGCCCAGTGCCTGGCAGGTCGCGGTCGCCCAGGTGGTTTCTGTGTAACGCGTGGGTTACAGATAAGGGGGGCTCCTAGAACAGACCCGGTCACCACAGCGTCTGCTGCCTCCTGCCTGCTCTGCTGTGTCGCGCTGACCTGCCTCTCCAACGGGGCGCGCTGGCAGTTCACCTGCGGCTGTGACCCATGCGGCAGAGCAGAGGGTGTCTGCATGCGTGGGGCGCCGCCGCCCCCTGGCCTGCGGGAAGGTGTCTCCTCAGAAGGGAGGTGTCAGCCTGTGCTGCACTGAGGCCATGTGGGTCCCTGGACGTGCAGTGAGCCGGCTGCGGCGGGTGGGTAGGCGTCTGTGCGCTATGCCCCCGCCGCGTGCTGGTGGCCCTCGCCCTGCACCCGTGTGTTTCTGTTACCTGGTTTCACTGTCGTCTCCTGGGAGATGAAGCCTCTGGGACAGGACCCATCTTGTGACTGTGACGTGGGCACTTGGGCTCCATTTAAAATGTTGACTCCTGTTCCCTGCGGCTCCCGTGTTCTTCCAGCTCTGCTTAGTCCATCGTTGTGCACGATGTGCGCTTCTGTGGGACCCGTGCAGCCACACGGGGTCAGGGTGTGTCAGTTCAGGACGAGGAAGGGGTCGTGGCTCTGGGCTGGGTGGGCCTGCCTTCACGGGGCGTGGGTCCAGCTGCCCTGCCTCCCCTCCAGGGCGCCATGTGGGCATGGCGTCACGTACGTGCCTCACACACTTGGGAAGTACGTGAGAGATGCGCGGTCCCGGAGAGACAGCCGGCACCCCGATGACAGAGAGGGAGAGTGTTTGAAGCGGGCGGTGCGCACGGGGCTGTCTGTGTTGGTCACTCCCATCCAAGCGTGTTGCTCTCAGAAGAGGTGAGCAGTCTTCACTGGCCCCACCCGGCGCATGTCCCGGGCACACGCAGCACGTCCGGCCCTCCTGTGCCTGTCCTCCTGGCCTGAGGGCAGTGGCGCCAGGCATGGAGGCGAGCTGACCTGGGTCTGGGGTGCCCACTGTGGGAAGGGGTGCTGGGGAGGGGGTGTTGGAGCTTGGCCCCAGGGTAGTGAGATGGCTGGGCCAGGGGGCAGGGGAGCTGCTGCTCCAGGGCCGGGGACTCCAGAGTGCCCCGACCCGGCCTGGTGTAGCAAGGCGGGGTCAGGTGATGGGGCACTGCTTCTGTCCTCCCTGGGGGTTCTTGCTGCTGCCAGACTGAAGTTCATGCAGGGGCCAGAGAGGCTGTCGTCCGTCAGCCACACCGCCCCCAGAGCCGTCCCCCGTGGCCGTCTGCTGTCCACTGGCCCTGTGGTTCCGCGGTGCTGGGACTGTGGCCCCTGGTCTCTGCGGTGAGTCCTGGGCCGAGTGCTGCTGCCCAGCCTGTTCTCCCGCAGCACAGCCGGCCACACAGGGCCTCGTCCCTGAAGGCGTCTGGTCGCCCCAACTCGGTCGTGGCGGGTGGCCTTGAGGACCCTGAGTCGTCCTGTACTCCCGTGTCCGTCCTGACTCACCTCTGGCCATGGACTTGTGTGCCCCCCACACAGACACACGCACAGACATACACTGTGGGCTCACCAGGCAGGGTGTGGACTTGGTGCCTTTCGACCTTGATGCAGCAGAGGGTCTCGGGCTTCTGGTTGAATTGCGTCAGACGGAAGTAGCTCTCAGTGGTTTGCGTTCGTCTGCACTGAGTGTCGCATCTCTGGGAATGCAAGTGAAGGAAAGGGCCTTGTCAGCGGGAGGCGTTTGTGTCGGGGGCTCGGAGCCGTCGAGGGCCCTTGTCAGCGGGAGGCGTTTGTGTCGGGGACTCGGAGCCGTCGAGGGGCCTTGTCAGCGGGAGGCGTTTGTGTCGGGGACTCGGAGCCGTCGAGGGGCCTTGTCAGCGGGAGGCGTTTGTGTCGGGGACTCGGAGCCGTCGAGGGGTCTTGTCAGCGGGAGGCGTTTGTGTCGGGGGCTCGGAGCCGTCGAGGGGCCTTGTCAGCGGGAGGCGTTTGTGTCAGGGGCTCGGAGCCGTCGAGGGGCCTGGACGGGAAGGAGGGGCGAGAGGGCAGCTCCTGCTCCCTGTGCCCTTGAAGCTCGGGGTCCGGTCTCCTCACCGTGGCACTCTCCACCCTGTGCAGAGCATCTGCTGCGAGCGTCCTCGACCAGCCGGCCTGCTTCCCTGCCGAGAGTGCCCGCCATGGAGGGCGCCAAGACCACCTCAGGTAGTGCCCTTCGTCTGAGACGCCCTTTAGAGGCGCAGCTCAGAGGGTCTGCTCATGGGGCCGAGTACCTGCTCTTCAGGCTCGTTGAACCTTGCCTGCCTCTGACTGATCGTGTTTCACTCTGAATTTCCCCATTGTATCTTACAGATTTTATAGAAATCATATTTCACGGCCCTGACTTTAAAAATAAAAAGAGCTAGATGGTTCCATTCACTTAACAAATGTGGGATCTTCCCAACCCAGGGATCAAAACCAGGTCTCCTGCATTGCAGGCGGATTCTTTACCAGCTGAGCCCCCAGGGAATCTCAAGAATACTGGCGTGGGTAGCCTGTCCCTTCCCCAGCGGATCTTCCCCAGCCGGGAGATGAACCGGGGTCTCCTGCGCTGCAGGCGGACTCTTCGCCGGCTGAGCTGTCAGAGAAGCCCGTAGTCGTGGAGGCTTGGGATGTTTACTGCAGGATGTGTTGTGATTGTTCTGGAGGTTGTTTCCCAGCACACCAGAAATGCTCTGAAGCCGGGCGTCTGCAGTGTGATGGGCCGTGTTACGGTGGTGTGTCTGATGGGCTTGCTATACTGGTTTCCTTGAGCTAACATTTCAGTTTGTCAGCATCCTTGTTATTTTCCCTTTGTGGCTTTTTTTTAACCCTCAATAGCTCAACTAGAAGTTGGACCAGCAAAGAAGAGGTTTTTTAACCGTGCCTCCTGTGGGCACCATCCCACTTGGATGTGAATTTCAGTTGGTACAGTTTTTGGACACCTTAGCTGAGTGGGAAGTCCAACCGCAATCTCCCCTGCAAAGCCACGGCCCAGAGCCTTTTCCTGTGACAGGGCTCTTCCCGTTCTTTCTTCATCTGTCTCTCGTGCTTTGTATGAAACGATGAAGGTTTCTCACCCAGGTTCCTAGCGCAGCGCTTGGTAGAAGCTGCAGATTTACACAGAGACTGGACAGTGGGAGAAAGAGACAGAATGAGCATAAAACTAAGACCTTGTCATAGGAGAGAGCGCGCCTCCTCCGACCCTTGGAGCACGTCCTGCGCTGATGCAGAGGTGCAGGCCCCCCACTGCCAGGAGGTATTACCTGGGGAGGCGGCTGGTGCCGGCAGGCCTGCGTCCCAGCCGTTCCCACTCCAGCGCCTGCTGAGGAGGCCCGTCCCCCATCAGGGCCTGGCCTTGTGTCTCACGGCTCTCGTGCTCAGCCCAGCGCTGTGCGCACCCGCTGGTCCCCTGTGCCTCGTGGACAGAAAGCCACCTCCCCTGTGGCCCAGCTGTCGGGCTGCTTCCACCTCCAGCCCTCAGGGCTTTGTAAGTCCAGCACGGCGTGTGCCTAACTCTGTCAGACTCCCCAAGTAGGACTTCCCTGACGCTTCTTACCTCTCAGTAGTTGACTAGACAGGGCGTCTTTTGCTTCTCCGTCTCACTGATGCCTGTTTTTGTAAAATTTGGCTTGACCCCAAATTACGCGTGGCCCCTGTCTTTCCTTTCTGTCTCCTCAGTGTTTTGGCCGAGCTCAGAAGGGTTTTGTTGATTGTAGGTGAGAGAAGTGTTGCTCTGGTTTGGTCGTGTTTGTGATTGAACCAGGTTTGCTGGGGCTCACTGTGGACCAGGGGTGTGCTAGAACGTGGGCCTCTGCGCACACTTGAACAGCTGTACCTGTTTTAGTTTTTTGAAGTGAAAAAATAAAATCCTTTCAGGATATCAGTCAGATAAAGACAATGTTAGTTTTTCCTCCTGTGTGGAAGTTTCTGGCCTTCCCTTGTGGCTCAGAAGGTATTTGCCTGCAATGCGGGTGAGACCTGAGTCTGATCCCTGGAGAAGGAAATGGCAGCCTGCTCCAGTCTTCTTGCCTGGAGAATGCCATGGACAGAGGCGCAGAGTCAGACACGACTGAGTGAGTGCCACACACACGGTGGGCTCTGCTCTGGGGGGCCTGCTGAATGCGGTGTCTCGAGAGCTCAGTTTAAACTGCTTCTGCTCTAACCTGCAGTGTCCAGACGAAGCAGCGAGGAGATGAAGCGCGATGTGTCAGCTCCCGACGGCGCGTCACCCGCCGCGCTCATGGCCATGGGTGCCACCTCGCCGCAGCTGTCACTCTCCTCCTCTCCCACGGCCTCCGTGACGCCCACCGCCCGGAGCCGCGTCAGGTGAGGGCTCCTCCTGCAGGGGCACTGCCCTCGGGCCATCCCGGGCCTTTTGAGAGGGGATGATCGGGTTGTGGCATAACGGGATTCGAGCCCTGGTGTGTGTCTGTCTTTGTGGGTTAAGTGTTTTCTGATCCACTCTTCTATGCCTAGAGTGGAGAAAGATGATAAAAAGTACAAAAGTAAAACAAAGTTACAGAGATAATTATTTCCCCCAAGCAGCTGGTGCTTTTATTTTTGTTTTTTGTGGGTTTTTCTCTTTTTTTTTTCCAGTTCTGCTTTTTTAAAGTAGAGAACAGCCGAGTCCAAAAGTGAGTTTAGTGATACTTGAACACCGGGTGTGCGTGGAGTGCAGGGGAGGCTGGAGGTGGGGGCTGCGAGCGGGGCCTGGAGGGCCGAGGGTGGGGACAGAGGGCAGGTGCCGGCAGGCCAGAGGCTCAGTGGACGCAGAGGCTGAACACAAAGGGGGCGGCGGCAGTGGTTTTGGACCCTATAGCTCTGAATAAATTGGACTATTTGGACTCTTAAACTCAGATTATACACTCAGGTTTAACACCCTGCCTCTCGGGGACCGACCTCTTAGAAGAGCGGCCTCGGGCGCAGTGAGCAGCGGGGGCACCCACCTCTCTGGCCGAGCGAGGGGGGTGCTGTCCACGTGGGCTGTGTCTCGTGCCCCCGGTGGGGCGCCCGCTGTTCCTGGCCCCTCTGCGAGAAGCCGTGCGCCTCCCCAGGACCTCTCCGGGCCTCGGCTTCCTTGCCTGACAGTAAAGTTACAGGAGACGACCCCTCACCCTCGGAGGCGCCCATCCGCGGCTCCTCGTTGTGCCATGCACCGCACGGGGCCTTGGCACTGTCTGAGGTTGCCTCGTAGCAGCTCGGCCGTGTGGGCCAGAGTAGCCCTCGCACGGTGTGAGGTTGCCTCGTAGCAGCTCGGCCGTGTGGGCCAGAGTAGCCCTTGCACGGTGTGAGGTTGCCTCGTAGCAGCTCGGCCGTGTGGGCCAGAGTAGCCCTCGCACGGTGGCTGGCGGTCGCTTTTGTGCTCCTCTCGGCGGCTCTTTTGTTTTGTTCACACGTCACCCTTTTCTTCATTCTCGTTTCCCGTGTTTGGTGCTGTTGTGACAAACCTCTTTGAGCCCTTTGGGCTAGAACAGGAGCGTGGTGAGCCAACACGTGCATTAAAGTGTCATTCTTCGAGACAGGGGTCTGACTGCATGTTGGAATATTTTTGTATTTTACTTTTGGTTCTAAAATAAACAAAAATCAGTGCTATTTGAGTGCACCTCTCAACTGGAAAAGCTTCGTTCTTCAGGCGTGCTCTGATGTCCTGTCATCCTCTGTTGGGTGAATACAGACAAGGGTACTGCGCCGCCTGTGGCATTTGGGACACGGGCTGGACTGTTAGGTGTGCTGTTGTGGGGCTGGAATCTGCTTTACTTGCATGGTCATCGCTGGAAATCAGACCAGCTGTGCAGAGGGCTCTGCTGGTCAGGGATGGCTTGTTCTGCAGAGCTCGGTCTCCACGGGCTCCTGTGTCTGTCCTGCTCCTGGAGTGGCCCCGGGAAGGAAGGGTTGGTGCTGTAGGGTCGGGTTTGGGTCTCCCTTGCTCCATCGCCATGCTGGCCACAGTCTTTTTAGAGTCAGTGTCCGGTCTGGGGCAGGATGTTATTCTGCCTCCAAGCAGCTGACAGTGGCCTGCAGTGCCCCACATGTAATCTTCAGGGATGACCCCTGTGCAGCTGTTGATTCTTCCCCCAGCTTCAGTGTTCTGTCCATCCCGTACTATACGATGACATTCCCTGAGGAGTGGGCCCCGTGTCACCCACCACCTGCTCATGGCCTGACACGGTCGTGCCTCGGAAGGAGGTGCCAAGTGAGTGAGTTTACAGAAGAACTCTATTTTTTATGCAAGGGAAAATGCTAATGCAGTCAATGAAGAACGTGCAACTTAGCAGTAAGGACGCTTGAGACACGCTGTGGGCGTCGCTCCTGCTTACTGCTCTTCTGTCGTATATGCTCCCCTGTTGTGTGCCCTCTGAAGGCGGGAGTGACCCTTTCCCTGGGCCAGCCCTGTCCTTTGTTACTATAGTCAGTGCTTTAAAACGAAGGTGAGGTGACCGAGGACACAGTGTTGTGTGAAATGAAACGTAACGACGCGGGAGGCCGGGGCCCGACGGGAAGGAGCCGTGGCGGCTCTCGCACGCTGCCGGCGCGACCGCTGCGCTCCAAGTGTCCTGGGCCGCCTCGCACTGGCCCTGTGCACGGCTTCCCTGTGGGTGGTGACCAGGCCTCCCTTCAGGCTGCTGAGCCCCTGACAGCGGTGGGTCTGTGGGACCTGTAAAAGTTGACAGTGGAATCAGACGAGTGCAGATGCATCTGGCTGTTCTCCGCCACCGAGGGTGCATTTGTTCTGTTTTTGTTGGATTTCTGGCTTGGAAGGGTGCTCTGATAAGGAACACGAGTTGAAATGTTTCTTCTCTCCACTTCCCAGGGAAGAAAGAAAGGATCCTCTGTCAGCCTTGGCAAGAGAATATGGGGGATCCAAGAGAAACGCCTTGCTGAAGTGGTGTCAAAAGAAAACCGAGGGCTATCAGGTAACTGTGGTCCTTCCATCCAGGGGAGCCACTGCCGGCACAGCCCACTGAGCATTGCGGTCCCGGACGTGGGCGGGGTCCGCCTTCCCTTCCAGAGCAGCGGACCGCCACGTTGCTCCTGTTCAGCTGCGGTAGCATTTCTCATCCAAGTCCTGGCTGAATGCTTTGTGGAGGCCTCACTGGACTAAGAGTGAAAATATATTTTCCTTTAAATTGAGATGCTGCTCATCGTGTTTAAAGTTTTCACCCTGCTGAGTTGCATCCCCCAGCGCTTCCCCACCGCCTGTGCAGTCTCCTGCCCATAGCACCCCATGGCCGGGCTGCCCCGTGGCCGCCCTTCTGGCCCTCTGTCGCCCCCTCCTGTCATTATTAGCCCATCTGGAAAGTGAAGCCTGACTGGTTTGTAACGTGTCAGCCAGGTGAGCAGCAGATGACTCAGTTATTCGTCCGACTCTCCTCCATCGCAGGTCACTACAAGGCGCCGAGCGTGGCTCCCCCTGCTGCGCGGCAAGACCTTGTCGTCCGTCTGGTTTACACGCAGTAGTTTGTGTCTGCTGATCCCAGTCCTGCTGTATCACCCCCACCACTGTCCTCTCTGGTAACCATGAGCTTGTTTTCTGCGTCTGTCTCTGTTTTGTAAATAATAAGTTCATTTGTGTCATTTGTTCAGATTCCACCGTAAGTGATAGCATACGTGCGTCTCTCTCTGCCTCTTTTCACTTAACGTGACAGTCTCCGTGTCCATCCGCATCTCTGTGAACAGCGTGCTTTCATGCTTTTGCGGCTGTGTGGTAGTCCGTCGGGTGTTTATGCCCTGTGTCTTCAGCCATTCATCTGTCCGTGGACGTTGAGGTTTCTCCCGAGACATTATGCTGAGTGAAATGACCAGCACTCAGAAGTACAAATCTTAGATGACCCCACTTACGTGAAGTCCCTGAGATAGACTCATGGTGACTGAAAGTAGAATGGCGGCTGCCAGGGGCTTGGTGTCACAGGCAGTCACTGTTTAAAGAGCAGAGTTGCCATCAAGCGTGAGGAAAGTTCTAGAAATGGGTGCTGGTGATGGTTGTACAGCAGTGTAAATGAATGTACTTGATGCCACTGAGCTCTCCACTTATAAAACAACCGTTGAGCAGAACAAGCAAAGCAGTGAGTGATTGGGACACAGCCTGATGAAACAGCCTAGCCAAGGACGCGAGACCTAAACCACATACAGTATTCATAAAGTATGTGCTAATCAGACCTGCGAGACATCTGTTACAGACTGTCCATCAGTAGCAGAATACACATTCTTCTCAGGTACCCACGGAACATTTAGGATAGGCTGTGTGTTGAGTAATAAAACAAATGTCGATAAATTTTAAAAGGTTGAGATGATACAAAGTATCTTTTCTGATCACAGTTGAATGAAGTTAGAAATTAATAGCGGAAGAAATATTCACAACCTGACATAACGGGACTGTGGGGGATGTTGAAAAGGAGCGCAGAGGGAATTTCCAGCTGTGAACACCTGCCTTTAGAAAGAAGGAAAACCCCAAATCTGTGAGCTAACCTTCTCCCTGAGGAAAGTGGGAACGGAAGAAGAAGCTCAGCCTGAAGCAGTCAGAGGGAGGAAACAATAAAGATCAGAAGCAGAGTCAGCAGAGGAGATGATTGACAGCAGCAGTCGGTTCGACAAGATCATCGCGTGTCTGGACCTTTGCCTCGACTGACAGGAAAGAGAGGGGCTGAAATGACCAGAATCTGGAGTGAAAGCAAGGCCTTTACTAAACGCCCTGATAGAAATTTAGAGGATTGAAGGGAACGCTGAGCAGTTCACCAACGAAATACGCAACCGCTATGATGTTGATGCCTTGCAGCCTAACTGTAGAATCCTGACCCAAGAAGAGAGAGAATCTGAAGAGACCTAAGGCAACTAAAGAGACAGCATTAGTAATCAAAGCAGTCTCAACAAGCAGAAGCCCAGGGCCAGATGGCCTCCCTGGTAAAGTTTACCACGTGCTTACAAAGAGTTAGCAGCCGGCTCTCTCAGACCTTTCCAAAAGTAGGACGGAGAGCATGTCCTCCTTTGTTGTGTGAGGCCAGCATTACCCTGATCAACAAAGCCAGAAAACGACATCGCAAGTAAAGAAAACTACAGACCAGTGTTTCATATGCAAGAATCCTTAATGAAATACTGACAGAGTCCAGCAGCAAATAGAAGAACTTGTGCACTGTTGGTTCAACATATGAAAATTGAAAGGAACACACCATGTTGTGGAATAAAGTGGAAAAACCACAGAATCATCTCAGTGGGTGCAGAGAAAGCACTTGACAAAATCCAGAACCCATTCATGATGGAAACACTCACCAAACTGGTACCAGAAAGGTGCAGTCTCCAGCTGCCCAAGGGCATCTGTGGAAACCCAGAGCTGCCATCACGCTCACTGGTGAGCAGGAAGGACGGCTCCTTACCGTCTCTACTTGATGTTTGCTGCACTTTTCCTCTGGGGCAGCGGGGTGTGAGAAAGGGAGAAAAGGCATTGGAAAGGAAGAGGTAAAACTGTGTCTGTGTGCAGATGACCTGAATGCTACCTAGCAAACCTCTAGGAATTCACATAAAAATTGGTGGAGCTAGTGAACAAATCCAACAGTTACAGGATACACTTCAGTTCAGTCACTCAGGCGTGTCCGACTCTCTGCGACCCCATGGACTGCAGCACGCCAGGCCTCCCTGTCCATCACCAGCTCCCGGAACCTGCTCAGACTCATGTCCATCGAGTCGGTGGTGCCATCCAACCATCTCATCTTCTGTCCTCCCCTTCTCCTCCTGCCCTCAATCTCTCCCAGCATCAGGGTCTTTTCCAAGGAGTCAGTCCTTTGCATCAGGTGGCCAAAGGATTGGAGTTTCAGCTTCAGTCTTTCCAGTGAATGCTGAAGACTGATTTCCTTTAGGAATGACTGGTTTGACGACCTTGCAGTCCTATAAAAATTATCTGCGTTTCTCTATACCAGCAATGAAAACTGAAAATGAACTTCAGAATTTCCATTTCTAGTAGCATCATAATAATATATCTGGGGGACTTCCCTGGTGGTCCAGTGGTTAAGACTCTGCACTCGCACTGCAGGGGCCACAGGTTTGATCCCTGGCCAGGAAACTAAGATTGCACACGCCTCTGGAGAAAAACATGGTTTAGAAGGACACATACACCCCAGTGTTCACTGCAGCGCTGTGTGTAATTGCTGAGACATGGAGGCAACCTCCCTGTCCATCGACAGATGAGGGGCTGAAGAAGATGCAGTATGTGTGCGCAGCGGAGCGTTTACTCAGCCGTTCAAACCAAGGAAACAAGGCCAATTGTGGCGCCGTGGAGGGACCTGGAGATGGTCACACTTAGTAAGTCAGAAAATGGCAAGTATGGTATCGCTCACATGTGGAATCTAAAAAACAACAAAAGTGAACTTACTACAAAGCAGAAGTGGACTCACAGACTCAGAGAAGGAACTGATGGTTACCGGGGGGAGGGATCGGGAGTCTGGAGCCACATTGCAGTGCTTACAGTGGAGGAACAGCGGAGACCGCCTCCCAGACAGCACAGAGCACGCTGCCCCCGCTCCAGGCATCCTCATGGGAGAGGTGGGGAAAGGACAGACACCTGTGTGTGTAAGCGAGCCACAGTGCTGCACGCCGAGACTAACAGGTGTAGAGGGGGTGATGAGCACTGAGATACGTAAGTGAGTGTGACCCGGGGCACAAGGTTCGTTTGCTGGAAACTGCAAAGCTCTGTGAAGGAAACCGAAATCTAAGTAGATGGAAGGATCCTTTTTTCGATGGATTGGAACATTTACTACCTGATCCCACATGGATGAATCTTGGAAACATTGTGCTGAGTGAAAGAAGCCAGTCCTGCACCCTGACGGTGGGCCAAGCCGCGGGCATGCCAGCACCGTGGCACCCAGTGTGCTCTCGGACCGAGATGCTAAGGCTAACTCCGTATTGCCCAGCCTCTTATGTTGTTTCCTTTATATCGTTTTTTATTGAGCTGTGCTTCACGTAAGATGCGCTTCTCCCACTCGGCATTGTACCTTTCAGTGTGTTTGCAGGGGTGTGCAGCCATCACCACAGTCAGTCTTACAGTATTTTCTTCAGCTGGAAAGGAGGTCTCGAGCCCGGCAGCAGCCACTCCCCAGTTGGCGTGGGCCCCGCGGGTCTGCCTGCTGCCTCCGTGGGCGTGCCTGTCGCAGATGGGTCACGGCGCTGCAGCTGGGCAGCGTGTGGGCCTCTGCGACTGCTGCTTTCATCGAGGGCCATGCTTCCCTGGCCCGCCTGTGGCCTGTGAACCTCCGTGGGTCACTCCTCTGTGACTCTGCTGTGACCGCCTGTGGTCATCCCATCTCCTGCTGACGGCGTTTGGTTGTTGCGGGCGTTACATGTGCTGCTGAGGCTTTGCGTGGACATAAGTGGTTTTCTCATCCTCCTGTCTGGCTTCTTGGCTGCCGAAATGGTCTGAAATTGCCATTTGGTTATTTCTCTTCAGCTGCCTCCCCTCTGACACCTTGGTAAAGCCCCAAATCCTTGGTGTGGAGAGCAAGGCCTCTGCTGGTTGAACTGGACTGTGTAGTCTGGTCGGCTCCTCCACCGCCTCGCCTCGGCCCCTGAGCCCCCCAGCCTCTCACTGCACCCCCTCCGTCTGGGGAGCATCTGCCCCTGCAGCGTCAAAGGCAGCGTCTGTACGGCCTTGCTTCCGCCCCGCCCCACCAGGGGTCACCCCTCAGGGCCCCAGCACCCCTGGGGCTCATGCTTCCTTGTCTCACTCACCCCGAGCCCCGGTCCAGGGTGGGTGCTTTTCTGCAGTTCAGGGCGTTTGGGGGGGCTCCGTATCTAGTTCATTTTCCCCATGTTATGGAACCCTGCCTGCTGAATCCTGAGGGTGCTGAAGCGCCAGTGTGTGTGTGTGTTTCCTTTTCCAGACTCTGAGCTCCTTAGAAGGACCTGTCTTTGCCTCCCAGTGTCCAGAAGGCCCTGCACACGGCAGAGCTCAGTGGCTGGCTGAACTTGGATATCGAATGTCATGGGAGACCTGGGTTCATTTTCATAATAGCAGTTCTCAAGCTTGTCTGTTAAACCCTGTGAAGACTATGGGGAAAGCGCAGATTCCTGAGAACCAACCCTCAGCGTTTATAATTAGAGAGGTGCTTAGTGAGACTTGGAACTCTGTGTTTCTGTGGGCATTGCGCTTGATCGGTAGACCGTGTGTGGGAGTCACACACAGAGCAGTGACTCAGACCTTGGACTCGAGGGTCAGGTGGGGTTCGCGTGTCAGCGCTGCCTGGTACTGTGTGACCTTTTGCCAACCACTGAGCCTCTCTGGGCCTCCCTTTTCCTCCTAAACTCCATTCCTGTAAACTGGAGGCTTAAGGAGGAAGTCGTTCACGTTCTCGCATTTGCTACGTGTTTAATAGGTTTAAAGGATTACATTGCTGTTACTTTGTCATCTTGTAACATTCTAAACTGTTACGTAAACTGACTAATTTGAGATAATTAGAAAGTACCTCCCCCTAGATTATGGAACTTTGCCATGTATCAAGTTGTTTAACAGTTTAAGTAACCAAGTTGACTGAGATCATTTAAGTATTAAATCAGTGACTTAACTAATGTTTCTTGCTTCTTTCCCACTTAAATTCTCTGATTCTGTGATTTTAAGGTACATTGCCTTAGGTTAAAAAAAAAAAAAAGCAAATCAATTTGTTAAAATCCTCCACTGATAATTTTAAATTTTTTTCATTTCCTGCGTACTTAAAATGCAAGAAGAAATACAGTGCAAAGCAAAATGGGTCACTGTACATGAAGAAAAGCCCTTTTCTACACTGGGCAGCCTGCTGCAGACACGTACGTTTCCAGCTGTGCTTCCTGTGCAGACTTCTGCGATGGTGTCTACATACGGCCTTTCCCTCTGTCTGGCTTTCGTTTCCTGTGAAACTAATGTCTGTTTTGCTGTTTAAAAGTAAGGTAGGATGCTGGTTGTTTTATTTCAAGGTCTGTGAGTTAAAATTGGATATAATTTTGTATGCATAATCTTTTTAAGCTGAGAGATGTATCTGATAGAGCTCCTAATGTCGACAGCCATGTCGGACGTGCCAGAGCCCTTTCCTTATCTGGCCGTAGGTACCGATGAGCATCCCCTCCCTGAAGCCCGCTGCATGGGACCCACCCTGCGGTGGCTGGGTCCCGCAGCCGGCAGGAGCGGGGCTGATACGTGACCAGCAGCACGCGCTCCCCCTCCGGTCCTGGCCGCGCCGTGAGCAAGCCTGCTGCCCGTCGTGGGCACTGGCCAATTAGCGGGGGCAGCGTCCCCAGCCGACACTTAGCTTGCCTTCCGCTCACCCTCCTGAAAGGCGTCCCACAGTGACCGTGCTCATCATTGTAATTGCATTAACTGTCCATTACCCTGCAAGCCCTTGTGAGTTTGCCTTTTATCTAACACATTTTCCTCTTTTAAATTGCGCCCCGCCACCAACTGTTCACTGAAGTTTTTAAATACAGGAATATTACCATCGGAGGGGGCTTGATGTCGGGTTTGCAGACTTGGGCCTGAGCCCCACCCCACCCCACCTCCACCCCCAGGGACTGGGAAAAATGACTCCCTGAAGGCCCTGTGGTGTTTCTGAACCATTGCTTTACAGATTGAGTCTTTTCTTTTTCTATTCTAATCAGCGTCTCAGCTTGTAGACAGGTGTGCTTTAAAGCTAATTTAAGTACGCAGTTGATTCCTTGGTGCTTACGGAGAGAGGTGGTGATCCTTCGCCCTCCACCATCGCTGTGCGCTCTGCTGCGTGGCGTCGGCGGGCCCAGGTCTCTGACTGTCTCTGGGGGGACTGGCAGTGTGAGCTGACCGCAGCAGAGGAGCCAGGCTTCAGGGGTAACTCACCAGTTCAGTGTGCTTTCCTTCGGTTCTAAATTTTATACTTAACAGCTTCTGTTGCACCATTGTTCTGTTGTTCTTGGAAAACCTGATTGAATACAATCAAGGAGCTGCTAAAGGTTAATTTAAGAGAGCTTTACTTTGAAACTCATTGTTTTCTGATAAAATGCCAGGCCTGGAGATGGATTAGTTAATCCAAAGGATAATGAAATCACTTAATCTACTACAGAATAGTTTTAATAAATTATCAGAAGCTTTTAGTACTGCTCAAGGTAATTTAATCTCAAACAGTAAGAATGCATAGTTTTATTGAAGGATTTGCTCATTAGCTTGGACCAAAGAAGGAAAGACACTGCATTTCTGAGTGGAGGTTAGCGGAATCAGAATTGGTGGACTCGAATGGTTTAGCAGGGATGTGTGCTATACTTTACTTGCATTCTAGCAATATTTCCCAGTATAAAATTAAGTTATCAAATACATACTAAGCCCTGTGCCAGGTCGTGTGCTGGGCATTGAAACAGAAATCAAGAAATAGAAAGGCAGTCTCTGTTTCAGGAAGCTTGTGAGCTACAAGTCAGTAATTAAAGTTCCGTGTGGACTTCTGTGTGTGACTGACAGATTCTCAGATCAGACTCTGCTAAGAAATTCTGTTCTGTGTAAAAGACAGATGTTATTTAAACATACATAAAATACAAATGTGTGCCAGTTAGTTTCCAAGCACTTAAGGATTTTCTGGAGAGCGTTGTGTTGTCGGTTTCTGACTCGATCGCGCTGCGGTCAGAGAATGCGCTCTCTGTGACTTGAATCGCTCTCAGGTTTTTTGGGACTCATCTTGTGGCCCAGGACATGGTGTGTAGTTTTTAAAGGCTGTCCTGCTGCTGTGGGAGGTCAGTTAGAGCCGTTGGTTGAGTGCCGTCTGCACCCTCTGGCTCCGTCAGCCGCTGAGCGAGGGGCGGGGGTCTCAGCTCGAGCTTGCGGGCTTTCCGTGTCTCCGTGCAGGGGCTGAGGGTGTTTGCTTTGTGCATGTTGAAGCTGTGACTTGGTACAAGAGCGTTGAGGATGGAGGAGCTTCCTCTGTCGTGAAATGACCTTCATCCCCGCTGCTCTTCTTCGCTCTGCAGTCCTCTCTGGCTGACACCCCCACCCCGCGCTCTCTTGGTTGCGTTTAGCATGGCGTGGATCTTTCTGGTGGCTTCTGATCGGTAGCATAGAACCAGGTGGTGCCGTATTACTGTTTTAAGTAATTTTCCTAACAGTTGCTCTCGAGGTTACGAAATGCATCTTATCACCATTTGCCTCAGGTCTCCCTGGCTCGCCTTGGTAAACTATCGCAGGTCTGCCCCGTGGTCGTCCGGTGCGTTCACTTTGTGTCGCCAGCCCAGCAGCGTTGCTGCAGGTGACTCCCTCACACAGCGACACCATTGACAAAGCCCGAGAGGAGAGGGTGGCGAGGGCGACTCCTGGCGGGGCGGCTGCCTGCTTTCTCTTCCTCCCTGACATTTTAGTCCCTTTTCCTGAAGAGTCGTCTTAGTTTATTTCCTGGAGATCAGTCAGCTCTCAGAGCTCTGAAATGGTTATTTTTGACCAGTTTGTCCAGTCCTGTGTTGTTTTTAGGAGGAGCTTTGTCGGCCCCTGCCCCACCACAGGGAAAGTATCCCAGCCTGCTTCCTTTTGGGTTCCTCTTTTATTCCCAACTGTTTTTCACTAAGAAGCAGCAGATTCTCCCAGAATTGTGTGTCCCTGTGGATTGAGGATAGTCGGCAGAGTGAGAACGAATGGACAGATAAAAATAGCCAGGCCTTCCTGGCCTCCTTTGAAGCAGCGGACAGTCAGTAGGCAAAGTAGGAAAAGGAAGTTCCCTTCGCGGCTGCATGTGTTCACTGGGCAAAAGCTGGCATCAGCCCGCACGGCCCCCAGGCCCCCCACCCCGGACCCTGCATGGAGCTGCCCCCAGCCTCTGCTGGTGCCCCCCCAGGCCCTGTTTGTGCCCCCCTGGTTCTGTGCAGAGACCCCCCGGCTCTGCTCCACACCCAGGAGCTCTCCTGCCCTAGAGGCTGGCCCCAGAGGCCCAGGTTCCCTGTGGTGCATGTTGGTCACCCCTTGGCGGGGGTGGGGGGGTGGGCAGGGAGGGAGAGGCGCGCCCCTTCCCACGCCTGTCCTCTCTCTGTAGGAGGCCCTCGGCCCCTGGGAGACGCTACGAGCGTCCCTGTGCCCTCCTCTCCCCTCCGGCCTAGCCTCATCTCCAGTGACTCAGGGCAGGAGGCTGGGAAGGCTGGGGCTTCTGCAGTCGAGAGTCCTGAGCCAGGCTCAGCGTTGGTTCAGTTTCCTCTGCTATATCTGGAGGCTTATGTCACAGGAATGGCTTCCCAGAGGTGAAAATCCTAAAGGTGCAGGCAGCAGATAAGGGTTTGATCTGAATCAAATCGAGGTTGGAAGTCTGAACTTTTTTTATTGTACATTGTCAGTTTGCATGGAAATTGGGTTCCCATACAGAAAGCTCTCATTGTTTGTAAATATCACCATGTCCCAGGGTTTAAAATACTTGAACAAAGGGAAACGGGCGGCCAGATTTGTGGTCCCACCCGTTCTTTATGTGGACTCACACACACTCACAAGTTCCCGCCAGTGAAGCAGTGGAAGCTGCTGGTCTGACCATCCTGACCTGGTGACACGCCGTCTTCGTCCTAGCGGCGGCCAGGCCGGGGGCTCACGCATCCGCCGGGTGCCAGCAGGCTCTGCGGCCCGGGCTCAACTCCGTGCAGCAGCCGCAGTGGGCGCCCGGGCTGCCTCCTGTGTTCAGGGGCCCTCTGCATGCCAAGCACAGCAGCTGGAGACTGAGTTTTCCCAGAACCACGATGAACTTCCAGTGCTCTGTTGTTTAACCATGGTTTGACAGCAGCTGCTAACATGTGTTTCCAGAAATGTCAGGGCTCTAATTTTTAAATTAATTGCTTAGTTAGCATTTCGATAAATTAGCTTGATCATCATTTTAGTGTGAGGTAGGTAACACTGCTCAGCCAGATTCTCCATGACGCCAGTTAGGGTTTCCCACACCACTGAGCGGGTTGGGGAGCCCCAGCAACCCCGGTTGAGCCCCAGTTCCCGCCTTCCTAACCGGGCGTGTTCTCCAGGGCCCGCACATTCGGGAAGGTGCTCAGGAGGGGTGGCTGTCTCCCGGCCAGGCAGAGCCTCTCAGGCTCCTCTGGCAGGAGGGGTCCACAGGATCGTCAACTCTAGGACTCAGGGTCCCGCCCCTCAGCCTTCGTCTTCTCTTCCTGTGGAACTCCGCGAGAACAGAGCAGCTGCTGGGTGTGGCCGACGGCCTGGCCACCAGCGCTCGGTCAGCTCAAAGTCTCAGGAGTGCGTGTGTTCATCGGAACCCACACCTCGAAGGTCACCCCTGAGACGGCCCTGGGAATCATGACGAGGGGCTCCTGCTCTGCCAGCCAGAGGTGCTTGCAGCCCCTGCGCTTGCCCTGGGGTCTTCTGACGCCCAGCCCCAGGTTCTTCCCACCAGGCAGTGCCCTGGGCTCCAGGTTTCCAGTAAGCAGGCCTTTTTATTATATGAGGAATGCTGAGAAATAGGAGAGAAAGCAGATAAGCAACGTTTTCAAGAGCTGCTTAATTTTTTTGCTAAAAGCAGAACCATTAAATTGTCTGGGTCACATAATCTTTCTGTATCATCTCCAGCAGCTTGCACAGTCCTCACTTCCTTCCATCGTGAGGAGCCTTTTTCCTCTTGTGCTTCAGTGACTTTGCATGGGAGGTCAGCATAACTGTGAAGGCCACAGAGGAGTCGAGGTTTGACAAGTTCATTTCATCACACGCGTGAGTTTAGCCTGAGGTCACTCGGGAAGTTTCGGGTGAGCACTCCATTTGTGGAAGCCGGTTGTTTGTGGAGCTGCTTCACTGCTGTGGGAAGGGCGGTCAACCGCCGGCACCGTAGGGAAGGGGAGCTGGGTTCTCGCCAGTGGGCCCTTCGGTGCAGGACACAGCAGGCTGGCTGTTACCCAGCCGAGAGTGGGCGATGCAGGCTCGCCGGCACTGACGTGGCTTGTGCGTGCCTTCAGTAGTGCGCAGGAGGCACGGTTCTCTGCTCCGTCGGAGGCTCCCGCCCGCATACGTCTGGGTGGACCCTGACCGGGGCTGTCGGTGGACACCTCCCTGTGGCCAGGGCTTCCTCACAGTGTGCTGGCCACGGCCCCAGGGCCGACATCCTGAGAAGGGGACAGGGAACGGCCCCTTGCCTTTCATGACCTGGCACAGGGGCCTGCCCAGCCCCAGGGGAGGAACGTGGAGCCCACGCTGTTGGGCAGCGAGGCCCTGAGGGGGACTCAGGGCAGAAACACCGCCAGGCCGCTTCTCAGGAGTCCAGGCTGTCTCTTAAGGAAGTGGAGACACTACTGCAATGCAGACCCCGGGGGAGCGGGGCCTGGGCAGAGCCTGAGTCAGGGGAGAGGGGCCGGGCTCTTGCCGCGCACGCCGGGTGCCCGCAGGCTCACTGGGCGCCCCCCCCCCCCGAGTGTCCAGCAGGCAGCACCCTGTCAGTCCACAGCCTGGGGTCGGCTCTGCTGCAGTTCAGCTGTGCGCCGTGCTCAGCCACGAGACGCAGGACACTGGGGAAGAGCAGGGAAGGCGGGAAGCTGAGAGGGCCCGTGTGGAGCCTGGGCCTGACTGAGGGTGTGGTCTGGGCTGCCCTCGTGGCCTTTAAGCGGATGTGCTGAGGTGGGGCTGGCCGCGGCACAGACAAACGTCAGCTCTGGGGCGTGATGGTCCGACTACACACACATGGAGTGACCACCGGAGGCCGAGCGAGCCTCGTCTCACGTGCGTGCGGAGCAGCAAGGCATTCCGTGATGAGGACTGTGAGGGTCTGCTCTCAGCCTCGTGTGTGGCACGCAGCAGTGTTCGGGCCCCCGGACCTCGTCTCAGAGCTGCGGGTCCCTGCCCCCCCCCCACCTCTGCTGGCCACAAGGCTGATCTCGTTCTCCAAGTCTGCTCGTTTCTGAAGGGCAGCAGCCCCCACAGCGTGAGGCGGAGCTCAGTGGCTCGGTGTCACTGCAGCGGTGACCACTCCTGCTGTGCGCGCGTACGTTTTCCAGCTTGCTGACATTTGATCTGTGTTCGTGCCCGGGGACTGTCCCCACGCCAGACAAATGTCTCTGTCTCCTCGAGAACATCCTGCCCCTGGTCTGCTGTCTCCGCAGGCCTTGCATCTTCCATAATTTTGTATAAATAGGATTGCCGTGTGCAGTTTGGGGAAGGGTCTGGCTTCTGTCATCAAGCATAATTGTTTTGAGACTGGTTTGTATGGTTGTGTGTCAGTAATTCATCTCCTTTTTTCCCAGAGACTCGTCCCTTTACAGCTGTGTCCCCGTTCATCATCCGTTCGGCTGTTGGCGGACACGGGGTTGTTTCCAGCCATTGCTTGTTGTGAGGAAAGGCCCTCTGGACTGTCTGTGTGGGTGTCTGTGGAGGCGTCTGATAGTGGGTTGGCTGGGTTGCATGATCTGAGAGGGTTGGGGCTCCCGTCCCCACCCTGGCACACGAGGGCCCCCGTCCTCTCTGTCCTGGCCAGCACTGGGCGTGGGCAGCCTTGGTCCTGTCCTGCGTGTGTGCCTCTGAGCCCATGATGTTGGGTGTCTTACCACGTGCTCACTTGTGACATATCCAGGACCCTTCTCAGTGAGTGTCCATCGTGAGGTCACTCACTCCAGGAGAGATGTCATGCTGTCTGGAGCATGAGCCTTGCCCTCAGGGAACTTCCAACATTAGTTTTGAAATAGTATTTCCAGGCCTCTTACAGCGGTGCCTTTTCCTGGGCGGTAGGCCACCTTCACATGACTGAGACTTGTGGGCCTGGCGTTCAGACTTCTGCAGACCCCACCTCCTCCTTGCGGCCCTCAGCCTCTCTGGCTGCATCCTGACCCGTGTTATACCAGAAACCAACCTGTGTGCAAACTGAAACCAAGTTTTGCGGGGCGGGGAGCGGGATCGGGAGCCCCGCAGGAGGGCACAGGCGCGGCAGGCCCTGCCAAGGGTCCCAGGAGCCACGGCCCTCTCCCTTGGAGGGCTGCCCAGCCATGCCCCTCTGGACGGGGTGCCCTTGGTCAGTGTAGAACGAACCTCCGACAGACGGGAAAGAGCATCAGTTGCTGCTGGAGGCCTTGAAGTGGGCTCCTGACCAGGTGCGTGTGCTGAGCGGTTCTGTCCCCACATCGCCACCTCCCTTGGGGCCCTGAGGGCAGTCTGGTCAGACAGAGGAGACCCCGGCGCTTCCAGGCCCCCTCCTCCTCGCGCGGCGTTCTGAGCGTGGGCTGGCCGCCCCGCCGGGCCCAGGGCTGTGGTCGGAGCCTCTGCTCTTGTCTGGCGGCTGAGCCCTGGGCCACTGCCTCGCATGGACAATTTCTCAGACGTAAGGTGTTTGGATGAGCCCCGATGTCTGTTCTCTGGCTTTGTAAAGTGGTGTCTTATTTTCGGCCGAAGATGGAACTTGTGTTGTAAAGCCCGTTCTGCACTGAAGCCTCTGGAGCCTCCGGCCTTTTCCCCGGGTTCTCTCTCCTTCCCCTCAGGGCGTTCCTGAGCCAGCTCTGGGGCAGCCTCTGCAGAGCCTGGCCCGCGGCCCGGGGTCGGGCATGACGCTTCCAGACGCACCCAGCTGCAGCGTGTGCCGTTCCTCCATCCTGTGGGCGCCCGTTTCGTGCCCATGTTCTGGTCGGGAGACGTTTGTGTTGCTTCCACGTCCGGCTCTGTGCTGCCGTGAACGCTCCTGTGGGAACTCGTGTCCATGCTGTCTGCGGGTCTTCTCGGCACGTCCTGGGGGTGGTCTTCCCAGGGCCTGTGGTGACGCTCTGTGTACGTGGCCAGGGGTCGTCTCCCTGCCCTGCAGCAGCCAGAACGGGGCTCTGGCTTCTCCTTCTGTCCCCAGCTTCTGGGGTGTCCAGCTCTCAGGGTGCTGTGCAGCCGTCCCCAGCTTCTGGGGTGTCCAGCTCTCAGGGTGCTGTGCAGCCCGGCGTGGGAGGCGGTGGTGCGGCCCAGTCCTGGCCTGTGGTTCCCTGGTTACCAGCGGTCTCCAGCTTCTTCTGTGCTGCTGGTCGTCCGTCGGCCTTGGAGATGTGTCTGTTCAGGGCCTCTGCCCCGTTCATGTTTGCACCATTGGGTTGTTTGCTGTTGAGTTGTAGGTTTGTTTGTTTCTCGTGGAAATTTTCAGATACGACATGCTAAAGCAGTGGCAACAGTAAAATGATGCTCGGGGACACACGCCAGGCCCAGGTGTCCTGGTTACTGCCCCACCCCCGGGATTCCATTTAACATCACCACTCATTTCGACACCATCCCTGGTGGCTCAGGTGGTAAAGAATCCGCCCACAATGCGGGAGACGCAGGTTCCATCCCTGGATTGGGAAGATCCCCTGGAGAAGGGTATGGCAACCCACTCCAGTATTTGTGCCTGGAGAATCCCACGCACAGAGGAGCCTGGTGGGCTTCGAGAGCGGGACACGACTGAGCTGCCAAGCGCATGCACACACACCTGGACAGAGCTCCCAGGTGAGCCCTGGTCAGCTTTACAGTTGATTTGCTTGAATTAAGATCCAGATGAGGTCCACACATCACATTTTTCTCCTCTCAGTGTCTGTCTGGAAGGAACTGGACAGTGTGTCCGGTGGAGCATCTTTGTTTGGGCTTGGGGAGGCTAGCCCTGCAGCGCTGTCCGGGGCTGAATTGGCTGGATCTGCCCCTGGTTCAGGTGTTGGGCAGAAGCCCCTGAGCTGTGGGGTTGAGTCCGTTCATCTGTCCAGGCGGGGGGCAGGTGGGGCCGGCACAGAGCACGGTCACCAGATGGAGCCGCTCCAGCCGCCTGGCCCGGGAAGCCCTCTTCCCAGACGGGCTCCTTGGTGGCCTTCTGTCCCGTGCTCGATCTTGGTCCCGCTCCCCAGTGGGTGGCATCCCAAGTGGGGTCCGGCTGGCTGACGCCCTCGTGCTGTGGTGTCCCGCCGCTCATGCTTACAGCCACTTCAGTCTTCGGGGCAGTGGGCCTGCCTCCAGGCCGCATGCTGGGGCCCCTGGACCTCGGAGAGCTGTATCCGACTGACCGGCTGGCCCCCCGGGGGAGGGCAGGCCAGGGGCACCTGGACAGGCTTGGGTGGCCGTGCTGAGGCTCGGTGAGGGGCCAGGGTCGTGGACGCCTCGCCCCCGCGGGGCGCAAGAGGCTGTTCATCCTCAGGCCAGTGCCCGCCCTGCGTCTTCTTCCTGCCTCCGCTTCACACGAGTCCCGACGTGGACGTCGTGATGAGCGGGCCTCCCTCCCTCACCTGACCCAGAGCAGAGCCTGGCCAAGGGCCCGGGCAGACGTGCACACGGCACCACGGGCTGCTTCTCCAGGGCCAGCGGGTCCTCTGCTGACTGTCACTCGGGGGTCACCGGGGAGCCACAGAAACCGCCTCCTGCCGGCTCTCCCTCTTTGGGCCCTGCCTCCCCACCGTCCGCACCCAGGCTCTAACATCCCCAAACGCTGCCCCCAGCCCGGGCTGAGGCTGGAGGCCCATGGGCAGGGGCTTGTCTGTGGCTCCGTCTTGCCTCCTCTCTCCAGGCAGTGAGGTCGGCCAGAGACCCCGCCATGATGGCTGAGCCAACGGAGGAAGCTGTGTGTTGCAGAGGCCAACCCCGGGCTCGGTCCCTTTGCCTTACTGCCTTAATCATGAAAGTGTCAGTTGCTCAGATGTGTCCAGCTCTTTGCAACCCCCTGGACTGTATGTAGCCTGCCAAGTACTGGAGTGGGTTGCAATGCCCCTCCCTGGGGGATCTTTCTGACCCAGGGGTCAAACCCGTGTCTCCTGCACTGTAAGCGGAGTGTGTCCTGTCTGCGCCACCGCCGTGTGGTATTGGGGGGCGTTTTGTGGCCCTTAATTAGAAGTCAGACAAGTGACAGTGCGTTAAGTTGTTCTCTGACATACTGTTCGTGTAGCTTCTTGGCCCTCAGACACCACCCCCCTGCAGCGTCAGTGCATGGAGGCGGGTCCCGCCTGCTGCGGGGGGACAGGCTGCATCTGGGGCCAGGAGTGCCGCGGGTGGGGCAGCACCACGGTGAGTCTGCGGGAGCTGAGGCAGCAGCGGGGGCCCAGGCACAGGCAGGCTGGCTGCCCACAGGGCCCGGCGACGCTCCCGGGGTGGGCAGAGTGCCCTGCGTGTCTGTGCTCAGGGCTCTGTGAGCTTTCACTCCAGCTCGTCCAGTGGCCCCTTGTGTTTGTCCAGGCTTAGACTTATCTCACATGGCAGGAAAGCCCCGAAGAGACAGACCCGCAGGATCTGCAGTCGTTAATTGTAGCTTGTGATTACTGTGAGTCTGTCTTAGAAGAGAGCTGTTCCCTCCTCTGAGTCCAGAGTACTGAGCAGGAGGAGGTCCTCTGGTCCGCGTCAAGTTCCCCTCACAAGGCATGGGCTTTGGCGCTACAGTGTTTCTGGGGGCGGTCGGCCGTAGGGCCGCAGTGGGGGTCAGGACCCGCCTGGAGGAGGCCCTCGGGCCCGCAGCTGCTCAGAGCAGCAGGTGGGGAGCCGGGCTGTGCAGGCGGGCCCTCTTCTGCCCTGGACAAACCGCTTCCTGAGACGAGGAATCCCCGTCAGACGGCTTGAGGAAGTTGGTGCGGGCCATGCAGGTGGCCCCCCAGCCCTGCCGTGTTGGGGGTCCCTGTCTGCCGCCCCCCCCGCCACGCCCTCTCCCTTGGGCTGCTGGTTTGTCCGTCCGTGGGCCCTTGCCCGTGTCTGCTAAGGGCAGGTCTGCGCGGCCCTTACGCCCAGGAGCCTGGAGCGCAGACGGGGGCGGCACGTCCCCTGGGGACAGCGTCATCTCCCCGCTGTCCACGTTCTGACTGTGTCGGTTCGTGTAGTGTGACTTTTCTGCCCCAAACGTGAAGAGGCGGACGGCGAGACAAAGCAGAGGTGTGGCCTCCCTGCCCGTCTCGGGGCCTGGCTGCCTCCCCAGGGTTGCTGGTCGGGCCTCCGGCTCACAGGGGCCACACTGGGGGTTTGGGCTTTGGTCGTTTCGATACGGAAGTTGGTCGTCGGCGCCCTGGGACCCGGTGTGTCCGCAGGCTTTAAAGGCTCTGGCGGGCTTCGTACCCGGTGCTGCCTGACTGTGGGCCCAGCCACTTCCTGCAGAGCCAGGCCTCTGCCGCGGCTGCTGAGGCCAGGCACGTACGCGGCTCTGCCAGGTCAGCCAGTTGCTGGGCAGGAAGTGGGGCGTGCTTCCTCCAGGCCTGCGTGAGCGGCCGGCGGCGGGCCTCGGCCTGTGTGGAGCTGGACACGTCGTCAGGCGCTCCATCCCTGCTGCCCCTGGGCCCCCGTGTCCTGGTCAGGGTGCCACACCCCCAGGACTGGGTGGAGGGACCCCACGGGGGTCCTGTGACCCGGGCCTCCGCGGGGAGCGCGCGGATCCTGCCGTGGGGGCCCTGCCCCCCAGGGGCCATGGACAGGTGGCCGCCTTCCCGTCCGGGTTTCTCCTACTGGCTGCGTCCTGAGATCCCCGGGAGGTCACAGGCGCAGGTTGGCCATGGTGGTGACTACGGGCATTGCAGAGCAGAGGCCGTGAGGGCACCAGCCCTCCGGGACTGTCGCGTGGTCACGGTCAGGACCGGTGACGCAGGGCTCCCGGGCCTCGGCGTGGGGGGCTGGCTCTGCCCTTCGCTGGCTGTGGCAGGCCCACCACACGCTACCGCACTTGCCCTGGAGCTCTCAGCAGGTCTGTGCCCCCTTGGTGCCTCGATCTGGTCACTTCCTTCAGCACTGTTTACAAACAAGGCCTCCAGGCTGGATCGGCAGCCACTGGGGCAGTGACCTCTGGCTCATCGCCCCCAGCGGGCAGCGTCCCAGTGCCTGTGGTCAGGGCCCGACAGCTCCTTTTGGCGACAGAGCTTGTGTCCACTCCACTGTGGCTTTTGTCAGGAGCCCCACCCTGGGCCCTGGGCCCCGTGTGGGGTCAGGAACTAACCATCTATGCGAGGGTTGGTGGGCAGCCTTGGTGGAGCTCCCTGCAGACACAGGGCACTGCTCTGAGACCGCTGCTCAGGGAGTGGGGCGTGGTGCCCTGGGTGTCCCCGAGGAGGGTGGCCCTGAGACAGCACCCAGGACGTGCCAGGCTGGGGGCACTCGCTCTTTAGTCCATGGCGTTTTCATCCAGCGTGTGAATTTCCAGATGTAATTGTGAGTTTCTGCTTCAAGAGGATTCTTGCAAATGAGGCTAAAGGCTACTTTGTAGCTGACCTGCTCTGTCATGTAATGAGATACTCTGAGGGACACGTTGCATCTGTAGTTGGGAACAGTGCAGCCTGGACGTGGAGTTGGGTACTTGTCGGAGCCAAGCTGACCCTGGACACACGCCGCGGGGTCCTGCTGCCCGTGTCATCTGCTCTGGGTATCCCCACTGCAGACTGGCAGCCGCGCCCTCGCTGTGAGGTCGGGGCATCCTGTGAGTCATGGGTTGCGGGGCGGCTGGACACAGCTCTTCCTAACACAGAGCTGCTGCTCCCACGCCCCCTGACACCAGCTGGTCTGGGCCCAGGCCCCCAGCCCACAGCCAACCAATCTTTCTGCAGAGGCTCGGCCTGACAGGACTTGAGGGCCTCCACCCCCTCCACCGTGACCTGAGAAGCCTGGGGGGTGTCACTCAGGTGTTCTCTTTCTCTTCCTGCAGAACATCGACATCACCAACTTCAGCAGCAGCTGGAACGACGGGCTGGCCTTCTGCGCCCTCCTGCACACCTACCTCCCCGCACACATCCCCTACCAGGAGCTCAGCAGCCAGGACAAGGTGCGGCCGTGCAGACGGGGAGGACGGCCCCTCGCGGGGGGCGGGGGGCGGGCCGCCAGCTCACCCCGTGGCTGATGACAGGCTCAGGGCTTGGCGAGGAGACTGGTCTGGGCAGTGCCACCCAGGCCAGGCCCGGCTCCTCCCCATCTGTCCAGGACCAGTTCAGTGCAGTTCAGTTCAGTCGCTCAGTCATGTCTAACTCTACAACCCCATGAACCACAGCACGCCAGGCCTCCCTGTCCATCACCAACTCCCGGAGTTCACTCAAACTCATGTCTACCTAGTCAGTGATGCCATCCAGCCATCTCATTCTCTGTCACCTCCTCCTCCTCCTGCCCTCAATCTTTCCCAGCATCAGGGCCTTTTCCAGTGAGTCAACTCTTTGCATGAGGTGGCCAGAGTATTGGAGTTTCAGCTTCAGCATCAGTCCTTCCAGTGGATATTCAGGACTGATCTCCTTTAGAATGGACTGGTTGGACCTCCTTGCAGTCCCAGGGACTCTCAGGAGTCTTCTCCAACTCCACGGTTCAGAAGCATCAATTCTTTGGCGATCAGCTTTCCAACTCTCACATCCATACATGACCACTGGAAAAACCATAGCCTTGACTAGATGGACCTTTGTTGGCAAAGTAATGTCTCTGCTTTTTAATATGCCGTCTAGGTTGGTCATAGCTTTCCTTCCAAGGAGCAAGCGTCTTTTAACTTCATGGCTGCAATCACCATCTGCAGCGATTTTGGAGCCCCCAAAAATAAAATCAGCCACTGTTTCCCCATCTATTTGCCATGAAGTGGTGGGACCGGATGCCATGATCTTAGTTTTCTGAACGTTGAGCTTTAAGCCAACTTTTTCACTCTCCTCTTTCACTTTCATCAAGAGGCTCTTTAGTTCCTCTTCGCTTTCTGCCATAAAGGTGGTATCATATGAATATCTGAGGTTATTGATATTTCTCCCAGCAATCTTGATTCCAGCTTGTGCTTCTTTCAGTCCAGCGTTGCTCATGATGTACTCTGCATATAAGTTAAATAAGCAAGGTGACAATATACAGCCTTGACGGACTCCTTTTCCTATTTGGAACCTGTCTGTTGTTCCATGTCCAGTTCTGACTGTTGCTTCCTGACCTGCATACAGATTTCTCAAGAGGCAGGTCAGGTGGTCTGGTATCCCCATCTCCTTCAGCATTTTCCGCAGTTTATTGTGATCCACACAGTCAAAGGCTTTGGCATAGTCAATAAAGTAGAAATAGATGTTTTTCTGGAACTCTGTTGGTTTTTCAGTAATTCAGTGGATGTTGGCAATTTAGTCTCTGGTTCCTCTCCCTTTTCTAAATCCAGCTTGAACATCTGGAAGTTCACGGTTCATGTACTGTTGGAAGCCTGACTTGGAGAATTTTGAGCATTACTTTGCTAGCTTGTGAGTTAAGTGAAATTGTGCGGTAGTTTGAAGATTGTTTGGCATTACCTTTCTTTGGGATTGGAATGAAAACTGACCTTTTCTAGTCCTGTGGAAAGGGATTAGATCTGATAGAGCACCTGAAGAACTATGGACAGAGGTTCGTGACATTGTACAGGAGGCAGGGATCAAGACCATCCCCCAGAAAAGGATGGGCTCGGTGTAGCCCAAGCCTACTGCCCCCAGTGCCCCGCCTCAGGGCCCCTCCTGCCCTTCAGATGACTTTGAAGACCCCCACAAGGGGAAAACTATTTCACAAGTGTTTCTTATTAGCTTTGGGGGTGTGCAGGCAGCTCAGGTCTGACCCTTCTTTGGGGGTCACTGCACAGCTGTGAGGGCGGGGGAGGGGTGGTCAGCGCAGCAGGCGTGGGTAGGCTGGTGGCCCTGCCCGGCCCACTCACTCACCCATCCCGCGGCTTCTCTTCCAGCGGAGGAACTTTACGCTGGCCTTCCAGGCGGCCGAGAGCGTCGGCATCAAGTCCACACTGGTGAGCCCTAACCCTGAGGGGGTGGCTGCCGGGCGGGGTCTGAGGCCGTTCGGGGCCCTGCGCCCGCTGCGAGGACTCCCTGGGGGGGTGCGGATGCCCCACCCACCCCCGTGCACCCTCTGCCTCACGCTGAGCACCCAAGGATGGGCCCTGAGCTGGGGGTGGCCAGGGCCACCGTCAGAGGTGCACCCTAGCAGCCCAGCCTGTGCCACAGTGGACGGCGGGGGCCCAGAGCACAGGGCGCCCCGGGGGCGTGGGCGGGGCGGGGCGGGGCTGCCCTGCTCAGGACAGACTGTTCCTGTGGGGGCTGCTGCATCGTTGGCAAGTCTGACTTCAAGGGAGAAAACACTGCATCCAAGTACAAAGCCAGCTCCTCCATACCCAGAGACGCACAGCTTAGGGTGTCCGCAGAGTGAGGGACCCCACAGGGCCAGGTCAGGAGTCCCCAGGGCTACTTTCCAGCCCGAGGGTACCTGTCACCTTCCTTGTAGCAACCAATGGCTTTGAACGAGTGTGTATACTCACCTCTGCCCTGCAGGAGTGTTCGCGCAGAGGTCCGTGAATGTGTCTTGCGAGCTCACAGAAGCACGTGGTTTTGAGAGGGTTCTGTTCGATTGTAAACGTAGAGACAGAAGTTACAGTTATGCAATGGTTTCCTTATCTGGAAGGTTCACGCCATGTGTAAAGTTCTGATGTCTAAAAAGCAGGCAGTCCCCCATCCTGAAAGCTTTCTGTTGAGGCTCTTCCACTGAACACACGCGTGTTCCTTCTTCCCGTCTGGCTGGCCCCACACTGGTCTGTGCTCTGCACCCCCAGTTCTCCGGTGGGGGCCTCCCAGGCCCAGCTCACAGCCCAGGCCCCCACCCGCTTCCCAGCAGCATCGGCCGCACCTGCAGGCCCCAGGGCCTCGGGGTCATGGCTGGGGACTGTGCAGCGGCCTGGGGGGCGCACACACAAGGCGACGAGCCTCGTTGGGCCTTGGGTGGCCCTGGGCACCTGGAGGGGATGAAGCCACGTCCTGCCCTCTGGCCTTTTTGACAGGCAGGGGGGTCCCGGAGCCCGTGGGCCACCCAGGCTCTCTAATAGCTGCTTCCTTCCTGTCAGGACATCAACGAGATGGTGCGGACGGAGAGGCCCGACTGGCAGAACGTGATGCTTTATGTGACCGCCATCTACAAGTACTTCGAGACCTGAGCTCCTGCAGCCCGTCACCGGGCCCAGTGCCCGCCGCTGCGTGCCTGGCAAACTTCCTGCGCCCCGGCCGCCCGCCCCGCGGAGACTCGGCCTGCAAACCTGCCAAGGTGTTGGAGCCGTGGCAGGAGGCTCGTCTGCCAGCCTGGGCACGCGGCTTCCTGTGCCTGCAGCTCCAGGGAGCACCTCGGCCGCCCACCCCCCCACAGAGAACCAGGGTTGGGAGCCTGCAGGGACCCGCCTGCCTCCCGCCCCCTGCTCCCAGGCCCCCAGGCTCCCGCTCGCAGACACATCAGCCGCCTTCCAGCTCCAAACCCGGTGCTGGCTACAGGGTCCTGACAGAGGAGAGTCCTCCACAAGCAGTTCTTGAGTTAGTGATTTTCTTATGAGCAATATTGTGGGGAAGAGCTTCTGTTCTTTTAGTACCAAAGTTAAATTGTTTTGTAAGCATAGTGAAACAGTAAGGCGGTGAAAGGACCAGCGTCGCGAGAAACGGGAGGAAAACCTGAGCGAGCCGAGGCCAAGACACGGCGACTTCAGCCCCTGCAGCGCTCGGACATGGCCCGCCTCCGGCGGGGTGGATGAAAGTGCCTTAGCTCTGCAGGCCGGGCCGCGTCCCGGTGACCAACCTTGGCCCATCCTGGGGCCCAGGAGCCACTGGGGTGACCTGTGTCCAGAACCCAGACTGGCAGCCGGAAGGGCGGCCCACACCCCGGGGGCTCAGGGCGAGGAGGCAGCCGGGTGGCGGGCGTTGCGGCTCCATGGGGCGGGAGGCTCTGGACCAGGGCGTGGATGGGCCGCCAGCCGGGCAGATGTGGCCAGGATAGGCTACTGGCCCCACTCAGCTGCTCCGCCTGGGGAGGCTCTGGGTGAAGCGCCATTGTCAGCTGTGGAGCAGTGCCTGGCCGGAGCCCAGGGGCCCCTGAGGCCGCCTGCTGGCCACCCTGCCAGGCTTGCCCTCACATCTGCTCTGTGGGCGCCACTGTGCCCGCCTGGTGGCCGTTGGGGAGAAGGGCCGCCCGCCACGTCTCTCCCCTCGGCGCGCTCTCCCGCACTCACGGTGGCCTGCGTGCCTGGCCTATGGCCGCGATTGAGTCTATTTATTAAGTGGGGGCTGCTTTCCTGTCCGGCGGAGACCCCCCAGGGTCTGCAGGCTGCTTGCTGTCCCTGATGGTGCCAGCTTTGGGGCCTGGGGTGGGGGCCCCGGTGTCCCCTGGGAGAGGACCCGGCTTCGACCCAGGGCTGGTGGGGCTGCAAGGAGGTCTCCCTGGGGCCCTGCTGCCTCCGACGACAGCCTGTGTGGCCAGGCCCTCGGTCTGCACGGGGGTCCCGTGAAGAAAGTGCAGGAGGCCCGTCTGGACGGCCTGGTCCCAGACATGCCGCTGGGCCCAGCCTGCCTGCAGCCAGGGTGCCAGGGGCCGCCTGCCTCCTCCCGCCAAGCACAAGCTTCCTGCAAAAGGCCCCGTGGGCTTCCTCTTGACCACAGGATTCTGCTGACTGACCATACCTTAAGTTTTGTTCTATTAAATACTCTTGGATGTATTAAAAGTGTTGTAACACATCAGTCTGGGCCTTTCTGGGTCACCGTGAACAGGACGCTCACTGCTTCCAGGGTCTGGCTGTGCTAGGAGAACAGCTGACCTGGAGCCCGCGGGTGAGGAAGTGTCCCAGGGCCCGTGGGGGGTGCCCGGCCATCTGCCTGCGTGGTGGGGGCATGGCCCGAGCGACCCCCGGCCCGGGCAGGCACCACACCCCCACTGTGGGCAGACGCTGCTCTGCTGGGGGAGGGCACCTTGAGGCTTGGGGGGTGTTTTCAGAAATGTGTCTTCTTGGAGATAATCTTGAGAATGTATAAAATTATAAAGAAAAAAAGCCAACTCCACAGTCGCAGTGCCCAAGCAGTGAGCCTCTCTTCCTCCTGTGGAGGGGCTGACCTCATGGCCCAGCTGCACCGCGTCACCTGGCACACGGCGCAGTCCCGGCGCAGTCCTGTTGGTGCGGGGCGACATGGGCACCTCTCCTGGGTCTGCGACCCCCTCCCTGGGTCAGGGCCTCGTCTGGGGAGGCCCGGAGCCCCCTCTGCCGCTGCCCTGCTGGAGGCCGTCCCACGGCGGCCAGAGACTCTGCACTGCACGCAGGCCCTGCTGCCATGCCGGCCGCCTCCACGGCGCTGGGAGGTGCAGGGTGTCCTGGGCTCGGGGAGGCCTGGTTGTGATGGGGCTGGGAGGTACGGGGCATCCCGGGCTTGGGGAGGCCTGGTTGTCCGAGGTGGTCCCTCAGTGGGGGCCCTGAGCCTGCAGGCCCCAGGCTCTGTCGGGCGAGGGGGGTGAGCAGGGTTCTCACTGGGGCCCAGGTCACTAGGAAAGCGCTGACAGCATCAGGACGGGGCTCCAGGCTTCCTGGTTCCAAGACCTGCCCCTTGGCTGGGAGTGCTTGGGGTGCTGAAGAAGGGCCAGGAACTGCGGGGCTGTGGGGGAGGCGTGCAGGGCCCTGCCTGCGGGCTGTGCCAGGCCCAGGGCACTGGGACCCCTGGATGGCGGCGTCTGCATCCTGTGTGTGTCTGGAGTGGTCAGGGTTTCACAGAGGGAGCCACCATGAGGTCTGGAGCCTCAGCTGGCAGACCAGGAGGGCCAGGGAGGGGTCTGGGGCCACAGGTCGCCAGCACCCATCAGGTAGGATGCAGGGACACACGGTCACCCCCAGGTCTGCCTCCATCTCCCGGGAGGGACCGCCTCTGCATAAGGGTAAGCCCAGGAAGGGCCCCCGTGGACCCTGCCCCCCCTCCCCCGTGAAGCGCAGTGGGGAGCTGCCTGCTGGGGGTGGGGCAGCTTTCATAACCTGGCCCTGCTCCACCTGGGCCTCAGGTTCCCTGCCCACAGGATGCCCACGGGGTTCCCGGAGTGGTCCCCTCCTGGGCCTGGCTTGGGCTGGGGTCTGCAGCCACTTGGTACGGGCGGTGGGGAGCCGCCTCCCATGTTTGCTCTCCAGGGCCTGGGAGCCCAATTTGGAGGCCCACGAGGCACGTGCCTCCACAGTTCCAGAGCCTCCCTTCGCAGAGGAGGGCTTGGCGGGCACTCGCGACGGCCTGGCAGCTCTCAGGGACCCTGGCCCCGGCACCCTGGGCGTGCTTCACCCCGTGTCTGGCCTCCTGCTCCTGGTGCAGCCCCGCTGCCCCAGAGCCGGCCCAGCTGGGGGCCAGAAGCCATGCAGGTGCATCCTGGACGGGAACACAGCCCGTGGGAGTGGGCTGGGGGGGAGCCCAGCTGGCCCCCCACCTGGCCTGAGCAGCTGGGCCCGGACGGAAGGAAGGGTGGGTGCCCACAGCTTCCACAGGCTGGCGCAGGGCTGGGCAGGAACGCCACGGCCCACGAGGGGCCTGCCGGGCACCCTGCCCCCATCACCTCGGTGTGGCTGCAGGCTCGCGGGGCTCCCCCGGCCTGGCTCGGCCCCGAAAGAGCGCGCTGGAGACCCCCAGGTGGCGGGCAGCAGAGGATCGCCACGGGGGACGCAAGACCTACTGAAGAGCCCCTCTCTGTGCCTGCCTCCTGTCATCCACTCCGAGCAGAGGCTTCACTGGGCACCCGGACAGAGGCTCGTGGCAAATGACACAGGACCACTGGAGCAGACCCCCACCCCTCCTGCCTCTGCTGAAAGACTGTGGACCCTGCTGTTTCCAGAGCAGATGGGTTCCAGCGCCTGGGGAGCTGGCTCTAGGGCTGGAGTCCCACTGGGCCTAGCTGACTGCCCGTCTCGAAGGCACAGCTACCCCAGGCCTGGGGCACCCATGCAGAGGAGGAGCTTCCCACCAGGCCCCGTGGGTGAAATCCAAGGGCTTTGGCCCTCTGGCCCAGGGGCTGGGCGCTGGCTGGGGCCAGGCCTCCCCTGCGGAGGTCTGGGCAGGAAGGCCATTGGCCCCCCGAAGGGAACTGGGGACCCACACTGGGGGGCTCAGGGGTGAGCGTGACCTGGTGTCGGCTGAGTGTTGGGCCCCGCCTTAGGAACCCCCGCCGACCCGTCTGGGCCCCAGGTGATTCTCAGGCAACTCCCTGGATGTTTGTTGAGTGAGGACTTGGGTGAATTCGGGCTGATGGGTGTGGGCAGAAGGGTTTTGTCCCCGCTGTAGGAGTTTATCCCACCAGAGGGCCTAGAAACCAGGGAGGGAAGCCGAGGGCCTGGAGGGGGGTCCCTCGTGGTCTGAGTGGTACAGCTCCAGGGGCGGCAGGACAGAAAGACAACAGCCCTACTCTGCAGGTGAGGCAAGGGGCCCCCCAAAGCCAGCGGGAAACAGCACCAGGGTCCTGGTCCCCCCACCGTCCACGGTGAGCGCGGGGCAGGGGGAGACAGAGCCAGCTGGGCTGGACCACGGCCCAGGGTTCCGGGGTGGGGCGAGGGGGCTGAGCGCGGTCCCTCTCCCCTGAGGTCTCAGGGTCCCATCCTGGTTCCCCCGGCCCCCCTCCTGTGCCTCCCTGTGCCTGGGGAGGAGGCCCCTGGACATCAGCAGAGATGGGGAGCAGGAGTCCCTGCTGGCTGAATGGGGCGGGGGACGAACTGGGGAGGCTGCACTCCCGGATGGAAGAGCCCCCGCTTCCCTCCCGCGGGTCCCGCGAGCCTGTGGGCTTGCTGCAGGGACAGCTGCCCTGCCCCCAACCTGGCCTCCACCCCGGGGGCCAGCAAACAGCGCCCCCACCCTGGGGTTCCTGCAAACCCTTGGCAGCGACACCCCAGCCTCAGAGCGGCTTGTCCTGCTGCACTCAGAACTGGGATGGCCCATGTCTGTCGAGAGTCAGGGTGGAAGAGGGGTCCCCTTGAATGGCTGAGCTGGAGACGGATGGACGTGGGGCGTTCCCATTCTGAATGACACAACCCTGGATCTGTGAGGCGGGCAGACGGAGGACTCCCAGGGCGAGGAGTCTGAGATTCCATGGGGTGGAGGAGGCCGAAGGTGACTCCTCCTCCTTTTGCTCAGAGAAGTTGGGGAGGGGGAAGAGCCTGACCTGAGGAGGACTCAGGGGTCACTGGAATGGGGGCGGCTTCTTAGAGGCCAATCTTGGACCAGCGAAGGGCCGTTGGGACTCAGGGAGGGCGGGCAAGGCTGGGGACCAGCCCCCAGGACCCTGGTTTAAAGCTGAGCTTTCTCTTTGCGGAACGGGAGCCGTGGAAAGGACCGAGGGGCGCCAGGCGCAGGGCACTTCCCGTTGGCCACACGGTGACACGGGGGCTGGCGCGCCTGGGGCTTCGCGGAGGAGGGGAGCGAGTGCGGGCCTGCGCCCTGGGCCGAGAGAATCGTCGGAGGGGACGGGGCGGGTGGCCTGAGCGGACGCGGGAGCCGGGAGCGCGGAGGGCGCGCAGCGGGCGCGAGGCACCCCGGGCTCCGCGCGGCGGGGCGGGCGGGCGGCGGGGCGGGGCGCGGGCCGCGCGGGGCTGGAAGCCGCCGGCGGGGGGCGCCCGCGGGCGGAGCCGGAGCCCCAGCGACGCCGAGGCCGCGGGCGCAGGCGCTCGAGCAGCAGGTCAGTGGGGCCCCGGGTCTGGGGTCGCAGGCGGGCGGCCAGGGTCCTCGGGCCGGGAGCGCGGGGCGCGGGCCCCCGCCTGCAGGCGCGCGGCCGCAGCGTCTCTTCCCGCCGCTCCGACAGCGGGTTCGAGGGCTGGGGTCCGCGCCCCGCCGGCGGCGGGAACGGCGGGCGCAGGGGCGGCTCAGCCCCATCGGCGGGCGCGGCGCGGACCCCTGCGGGCCGCCCCCGGGCTGAACCGGCAGGCGCGCGGGGCAGGCGGCGAGGGGAAGGGGCGAGAGGCGGCGGGGGCGCCGCCGGTGCGCCCGGGGCCCCGGGCCCCCGCCGAGCCCTCGCGGGGCGCAGAGGCCGGGCGGCGCGGAGCGGGCGGCCCCGCGGGCCGGGACTTCCACAGGCGGAGCGCCCGAGCGCCCCGGCGTCCCGGGGAGGCTGGGTGAGCGGACGGCGTCCGAGCGCCTGGGGCGCGGCGAGGGACGGAGCTGAGCGCCGGCCGAGCGCGGGCGCGTCCGGTGGGCGCTGGTGGCGGGAACCGGCCTCGGCGGCCCGCCCCGGGGGAGGCTGGGGTGGGGACCGTCCTGGCCGCCCGCCGGGGCCGCCCTGAGCCGAGGTGGGACTGGCGGGAACGGTGGCGGCCCTCGAGGAGCTTGGCTCCGGGTGCCCAGGGGATGGGGGCCGCCCAGGCCAATGAGCGGAGATGTCTGCGCTGGGGCGCGGCCACCGCGATGTAGACTTCAATTTCCCCGACTGTACAATGGGAGGAAGGCGGGGGCCGAGGGCTCCGCGGGGGAGAGGAGAGAAGCTGGGAGCGGAGGGCGTGTCCCCACCGCCTTTTCTCTGGACCGCAGCTGACCCCTGGGGGACGGCTCCCTTTCCCCATTTCAGGCGGCCCCCGAGCCTGCTTCCACCCACGGGACCTGTGCCCCTTTTTCGCGGGGATCCCAGGCTGCCCCCCGCCCTGCACCCGCTGTTAGAGCCTCCATGTCACTGCCCAGCCCAGCAGGGCTGACCCCGGGTGTCCGGCCCAGGGCCCGCGATGGACAGTTCTTGGGCGCACAGCGGGCTGGGCAGGTAGGGTGCTGTCGGGGGCTCCTCCTCCTGGGGTGGGCTGGAGAGGCTCTGCCCCGGGAGCCAGCCTGCATCCCGGGGTGTCTGCTCCTCCTCACTCTGCCTGGGTCCTCTGGAGGTCCCCAGGCTCTCCCAGGTCCCGGATGTCTCTTGGGCCGCTGGCCCGTCCCTGTGCCCGTAGAGCAGACCGTATGCTGGGCTGACCCGGCCTCCCTCTTCAGTGCTTTGGGAAGGCGGAGGACCGCCCACAAACTGGCGGGAGACAAGACTGGCCAGGTGAGTGTGTGGGCTTGCGCATTTCCTTTCTCCCGGGGGGGGGGGGGGGGGGGGCCCAGCCACCCTCTGGTCCGCTCCCTAGGAGCCCACAGCTCGCAAGGGCCGTGGGCGGCTTTGGGGCAGCCAGGGTAGCAAGGCCCGGACATCCAAACGCTCTGGTCTGGGTCCGCTCGCTGTGCTTCCTGCTCTGGCCAATCTGCCTTCTCATCCCATGAAACACGCGGGATGGTGCGCGAGGGGCTTCGTGTTCGGGGATGGGGGGCAGACTGGGGCCTGTGCTTGGGCTGGGAAACCCCAGAAAGAGGCTGTTTGGCTTGTGGGGCTGGGGGGCCATCACAAGAGAGAGCTGTCAGCAGAGGGCCAGGTGGACTAGCGGCAGGTGGGGAGCAGGCGCTTGGCTCCAGGGCATTGCACCCTGCAAACTGTGGGGCCCTGGGGCGGCCTTGGGCAGCGTCCACCGTGCAGGGCCATGGCCTCGGGGGCTTGCAGCACTGACGTGAAAGCTGCCAGCAGCTTTTGTTCTATCTAACATGCCTGACTCCCGAGTCCCCTGCCTCTGTGAGCTGGGACCGCCCGGCCAGGTGTCTTGTGGGCTCTGCCTGTCTGCTGAAATCTGTGCACCCGTGAGAGTCCAGGGCTGCAGGGCTAGAGGGCAGGCGAGGGCTTGAAGGCTGGCTTGAAAAGATGTTCTGCGCGGTGTGTGTGTCCGGTGACCCCGAGGAGACCGCGGGCCTCAGGTGCTGAGCTTCAGAAGGATGAGCTCCAGCCCCCGGGCCTGAGGAGTGCAGGTGGCCACAGGAGGGTTTGCCCTGGAATCTGGAAGGACAGCAGGAGCTTGGAGCTGCGATGCGGGGAGAAGCCCTCGCGGGAGACCGCTTGCCTCCCGGGTGGGGCTGGGAGGGTGCCGGGGTCCCCCAGTCGCCTCCCACAGTCGTGGGAGGACCCCTCGGGTGTGGAAGCTATGGGATCCTGACAGGGGCTGGAGGGGATGGGTGGAGGCAGGCTGCCCTCACTCTAGGGGCAGAGGGGCTGGGGGTCGGGGAGGCAGGGTGCTCCAGCTTTCCAGCCCTCCCACCCTGAGCCTTCCCTGACGCGCCTCAGAGCCTCACCCATCCCCAGAGCACTCTGCTAGATGGTTCTGGCCCGCACCCACTCCTGCAGGACAGGCCTGAGTGAGAAGCTGCTGGGCAGGGTCCTTCTGTGGCTCCGACCTCATTTGCCGCCCCCGTTGGTCCAGCCGTCCGTCCCTTGGAAGAGAGACGGCTTTGGGGTATGCTAGGCAGAGGCAGGCAGGGGCCACCCGGGTGCCTCCCCTGCCAGCAGGGTGGTGGTTTCTGCCCATCTTCACAGGAGGGTTCGCCTCTGGCCCCTCAGTAGCCTCTGCCAGCCGCAGGCGGGGACTGGAGCCACTGGGGGGTTGGGGAGCCAGCCGCTCTGGCCACCCACCCCCACCCACCCCCGGAGATGTGCCAGTGCCTTGGGGCCCAGAGGTGGGTCTGCCTCCCCCATCCCCTGAGTGGATGCCTCCACAAGCCCCGGGCACCGCCCCTTGAGCAGGCCAGCCCCCGCCAGCCCCCACGCCGGGCCTGCTATGGTCTGTCCCCGTTTGGAAAGCACGCCCCACCTTGCCCTCTTCAAGCACAGGAGCCGGTCCTGCCAGTTGAAGATTCACCTGGGAGGGCTCTGGGAGCCAAGACCCCCCCCAGGGATGTGCAGAGCCTGGGGGACACCCCTCAGGGTCTCAGAGCGTAGGTTCGAGGAGTGGGCACCCAGGGCCCTATGTGAGGAGTGGCCCCTTGGAGGGGATGCCAGGGGAGGTGGCCAGGGGGCGCCTTCTGAGGCTGGGGGGCCGGGCCTGCAGCCTGTCCGGCGTCTGGCCTGGACCCGAGGGGACGGGAGGCAGCCCGAGGCCCCCAGCAGGGAGAAGGGCCCTGTATGAGGCCCCAGGGCCTGCTGTGCGGAGGCCCTGTGGGGCGGGGCCCAGTGCAGGGAGCGCCCTCAGCCCTGCCCCTGCCCACATCCTGCCCTCAGGCTCTGAGAGCAGCGGCTGCACCCCGGGGGCCCTGGGGGAGGGATCGCCGGCCGGTACCCGCCTGGGGGCTGCCCGTGCAGAGTTCCTCGGGCTGGCAACCCTGCAGGACCAGAGGGAGGAGGCCCCCTGGCTCTTTCAGGTAGTGCTGGAGTCACTGCTCTGCTCCCACTGATGCGTTTGGAGAGGGGCCGGGTGGGTCCCAAGGCCCTGGGGGTTTGGGGGAGGCTCGTGCCCAGACTCGGGGCCCCCCGAAAGCCAGCGAGGGGCCCGTGGTTGGAGAGGAGCGCAGCTGCCCAGCTGTCTCTCCCGTGCTTGCTGCCCACCAAGCCCCCTCCGTGAGACAGAGGTCGGCGTTGCCCAGGCCACCTTCAGGCTCTCGACCTCCTGCTCTGTGAGGCCTGCGTGACGATTCTCGGTGCGTCCTCACGCCCCTGACGTTCCCGGCTCGCGTGCGTGTCGCACGCCGCTCTGTGTGCCTCTCGGTCCCCCTGTGGTTCCCTCCCAGGGTTTTCATTTCTGGTTCTGCCCGTCCCTTCCGGCGCTGCCAGCAGACCCTAACCTTCGATTGTCGTTTTCAGTCGCTGGATTGCCTCCGTCTCTTCGAATCAGTCCCTGTGTTTTAGCCACCGGTTGCTTGTCTGTCTTACCCTTCATTTTCCTCCCGTGCTTTGAAACTGTGCTTCGCAGGCTCTCAGAGTGGAGCTGAGGTCTTGGAGGTGGGGCGTGACCCGCACACCAGGCTGGGCAGCAGCTCTCGGGACGGCCTCCTGGGACGACAGCGCCGTAAGACCCCGGCCGTGGGCTCGGGCCGGGCAGCGGCTGGCAATGGGCTCCCTGGGCTCCGGCAGGCGAGGTGCTGCTGGGCACAGGGTCAAGTTCTCGGAAACACTTGCTGAGAAGCTAGTGGGGGTGTCTCAGGCTGGGGCTCTGGAGCCTGGGAAGAGGCCCAGCCTGGCTGTGACAGGCCCAGGCAGTCCCCCGGCCTTCGCAGTGTGCAGGGAGCTGTGTGCTAGCTGCCAGCCACCTCCGTCCAGCAGGCCCTGGGGGTCCACCTGCCATCGGGGCATGTGTACAGAAAGCCTCGCCAGTGGGACAGACAAGGATCCAGGAAGCATGTGGGTTTTGATTACATGGAGGTTTTAATCAGAGCAGCCAGGCTGGTGAGGGTGAGGAGGAAGGTGGCACGGAGCCTGTCTGCTGGGGACTCCTGTGGGGCTGCCCTCCCCAGGCTTAGCAGGCTGCCTCCCCGGTACGTGGCTCTGGCCTGCCATGGGATGGCTTCTGCCGTCTGCCCTGTCCCCAGCCAGCGACAATCACGAGGAAATACTGCATCATTAATACTTAATTGCCCCTCCTGGCTATCGACAGATGACTCAAGGATTAACGAGGGCCAACAGAGAGGGATGGGAAATTGCCAGATCCGGGTCCCAGCCCCAGCCCTGGTCCCTGGGCCTCCGACCTTCCTGTGGCTCTGGGAAGCCTCTGAAGGCGGGGCGGTGGGGAGGCACCCGAGGCCCCAGGAAGCCTCCTTGCTGCCATTTTCCTTAGGCATTTCCCCAGCGAGGTTCATGGGGCCCCCAGGCTCCTGCAGCCTCCTTTCCTGAGCTCCCCAGCAGGCTGTCTGAGCCTGGGCTCTGGGGTGGAGTCCGGGGGGAAGCTGGGGGACAGACAGCTCAGGTCTGGGTGGTCAGCGGGGGTCTGGAGCCTGGTTCTCCTGAGCTGTGCGCGTTGACTCCCAGTTCCTATCAGTGACACGTGACCAGCTTGAAACAGGCCGTCACGGGAGCATTGATACCTAGAAAAGTCCAGGCTGACTTGCAGTCTGACAGCTGGGACGCTCCGGCGGAGCTATGCTCGCAGCTGCGGGAGGCAGACAGTACCTGGGATGCAGGGGCACACTGGCTCCTCGAGGGCTGACCTGGGCAGGAGGACACCCCCGGCCCCTGGTGTTGGCAGGAGGGCAGCTCCAGTTTAGAGGCCTGGGCACCCCAGGTGCAGAAGGTGATGGGGACAACCTGTGGATTAGAGGTCCCGGGAGGTGCTCACCGGAGGGCTTGACTTGCTTGGCCGAGCATCCTGGCTCTCGTGGGGTCAGCCAACATCCAGGGCAGGTGCTGGCGATGTTCCTCCATTACTGGGGCTCCAGACAGAGGGCCCAGACAGTCCAGCTTCAGCTCCCCAAAAACATGGTGCCAACCTGGGTCAGCCGGCCCCGGAGCCCTCTGTCTGAGAGACAGGCCGGGCCCGAGTCAGGCGTCCAGTGTGGGCCATGTGCCACCAACACGGCTTCCCCGGGAGAGGCCAAGGCAGGGCAAGAAGGATGGCAGGGGTTTGGCAGGAGGCCAGCGGCTCACTGGTGGGGGGACACAGGTCCCTGGGGTCTGGCGCTGGACCCGGAAGGCCCCCCAGAGGGGAGCCTGCCCCTTTGCTCTGGTGGGAGGATGGCGAGACCTGGACGCGGAGCTTCTGCGGTCAGGTGTCCCGGGGGATTGCTGCTCCGGGCTGCCGACCTGAAGCACCAAGGGACACCGTGTGGCCAGAGGCTGCACCAGGAAACTCGGTCCACCCCATCTCTGCCGCTGGCCAGCTCTGTGAGCTGCTGGCCGGCACGTGCCCTGTGCATAGCAGGGACTCGGTGGGACTTGTTCGTGGTGGCTGGCAGGCCTGGGAGAACCCGCAGGCGGCAGGGACCCCTCCGTTTGTCATGGGCTCCGTCTGCTCTCTTCTGCTCCCTGCTGCTGAGTCATGGGGTGCCCACCACTGGCTGCAACTGCCGGAGGCGGGTGCTCAGAAGGGAGCTGGGGGTCCTCTGTCGCAGCGCCACAGCACCTCCTGGACGGGGTGAGGGGACCCAGCCCTCTGAATGCAGCTAGGGGCCACGAGCAGCCTTCTCCCAAGGTGGTCTGTCCACCCGATGCCTCGTGTCCTGGAGGACAGACAGGCCAGGCAGCCCCCAGCCCACATCTGGGCACCTTCGGGCTTCCTGTCCCCGCGGCCGGCGGCCACCACTGCCCGTGCACACCTGGACCCCTAACCCTAACCCTAAGGGGCAGGAGGAGGGTGGACTTGGCACAGGGGACCCTGCTGGCCACATGACGGAGTGTGACGGGGCAGCAGAGGCGGTGGAGAGAGGCCTCTGAGTGGCGGGGTGAGCGAGGACCGTTCCACCAGCTCAGGGGGTCCCTGGAGGCGGGCTGCTTCTGCAGAGTGCTGTGGCGGATTCTTGACACCAGGATATTTTGACTCGGGTGGGGGGAGCTGTTTCCCACGTGCTCATTTCCTGCCTGTAGAATCGGGTGAGAGCCTAAATGGCCCCGAGAGGCCACAGGGGTCCAGCCCTCCCACTGTGTCAGTGGGGAAACCGAGGCGGTTGCCGTGCTGGCTTCCTGGCTGAGCACCCCGCAGGCGGGGAGGAGGCGGCGGGCGGGGCTGCGGGGCTGCGGGGCGCCCCGCCCCGCCACGCATCCGCCCCCAGCGGCCCCTCCGAGCCTGCAGCCCGCTGCGCTCCCAGTGGGGCGCCTGCCGTGGGAGCAGCGCGGGCCGCTGGGCCGCTCCCGGCTCGCAGGGACGGAGCGCCAGCTGAGTGAGGCGGGTGGTCCCGGCAGACCCAGGGGTTTGGGGGGGCGGTGGCGGGGCTGCCACAGAAGGCTGGAGCCCCGGGGGCGGCAGAAGAGACTCACCTGTGCGAGGTCTTGGCTCCGCTGGGAGAGGAACACTCGGGCCGGCGCCTCCTGTGGGGGGCTTTGGGCGGCTGGGGCCGGGGGCTGCCCGGACATCTCCAGCCGTGCCCGGGGGTCCAGCTCCTCCCGAGACTTCTCTCTTGGCAGGTGTCTCAGGACCTGAAGCAGAGCTGAGAGATGCCGCAGGAGCACCTGCAGGGGGCCTGCGTTCTGGAGACGCGCCGTGGGCGGTGAAGCGTGCTGGGGCGCCCCCCGACCGCCCGCAGGGTCGCCCGGCTCCTGCGCAGAAGGGGCTCGGGGCCTGGGCGGGGCCGGCCGAGCCGCAGCTATGGACCGAGCGCTGGCGCGGCCCGCGTCCTCGCTGAGCCCGCCCGCCGGCCGCCGCGCACGCCATGTACGGCTTCTCGGTGTACATCGCGGTGGAGCTGGCCATCGCCGTGCTGGCCATCCTGGGCAACGTGCTGGTGTGCTGGGCGGTGTGGCTCAACAGCAACCTGCAGAACGTCACCAACTACTTCGTGGCGTCGCTGGCGGCGGCCGACATTGCCGTGGGGGTGCTCGCCGTGCCCTTCGCCGTGACCCTGAGCACCGGCTTCTGCGCCGCCTGCCACAGCTGCCTCTTCTTCGCCTGCTTCGTGCTGGTGCTCACACAGAGCTCCATCTTCAGCCTGCTGGCCATCGCCATTGACCGCTACATTGCCATCCGAATCCCGCTCCGGTGAGTCCTGCTCCTGGGGTGCCTCATGCCGGGGACCGCACCCGTGAGGGGCTGTGCCGGGGGTCAGAGCGAACCAGGGTCAGGGTGAACTCTGGGGTCACGGCGAACTCAGGGGTCATGGTGAACTCAAGGGTCAGGATGAACCCGGGGTCAGGGTGAACTCTGGGGTCCAGGTGAACTCGGGGATCAAGGTGAACCAGGATCAGGGTGAACTCTGGGGTCAGGGTGAACTTGGGGGTCAGGGTGAACTCGGGGATCAAGGCGAACCAGGGTCAGGGTGAACCGGGGGTCAGGGTAAACTCAGGGGTCATGGTGAACTCGGGGGTCAGGGTGAACCAGGGGTCAGTGTTTGGTCTGGTTTCAGTGTGTCGAGCCGGGGACGGGGCTGTGGGGCTGCCCGGGGCTTGGTACGGCCAGCAGTTGTGCTGTGCTGGCTGATTGCTGTGGGCGTGGGCCAGGCTGGTCCTCCCCAGGGCTACCCATGTGTCCAGGCCTGTGGCTGGCTGCATCTGGGCCTCCCGTCACAAAGCGTGATGCTGGATTGGGGTGAGCCCCACGGGAAACCACCCCTCCGGGCCACCCTGCACTTTGCAGGTTAGGAAAATGACCCCGAGGGGAAGGACTTGGCCAGATGCCTCCTTGAGTTATTTGGACCTCTGTGCAAATTGTGCTTCTCATTCACTGCGTACTCAGGGCTGGTGGGGTTTTCCTGGTGAAACTTTTGTGAAATGACTTCAGGCAAGTGTTGTGGAAACAAAGACCCTCCCGAGACTGAGTTCACTTAAATGCAGCCTCCACCTACACCACCACCAACCCTTGGCCGGGCTAGGAAGCCGCCCCTTCCCACCCCACCCCACCGAGGGAGTAGGGGAGCGGGGGCTTCGGCCCTACCTCCCTGCCCCTCTGTTCTGGGGCTGAGCCCCACAGCCTTGATGGCGACAGCCCCGAGGCGGGTGGTGAACGCTAACAGGTGGCACCTGGTTACAGAGCAGCCCTATGCTGGGCTGAGGGTGCCCCGGCCAGGCTGGGGAAGAGGCTCGATGAGCAAGTGGAAATGTCGAGTGTCGAACCCAAGGGCATTCTTAGAGGTCATTTCCTCACATCATCTGGGTGGGAAAACGAGACAGAAGCGTCAGCCCCCAGGGCCGTGCAGCAAGCTGGCAGCACAGCCAGGACCTGGTCTGGGAAGGAGCGCGCCTGCCACCCTGTGACTGCGGTCCTTTGCGGGCTTGCTCACAGGGTGGCCCCAGGCCCCCAGGTCAGGTGGCCATTACTGCCCCTGGGCTCTTGTGGGACAGCAGATGCCCACCTGCTGCTCAAACAAAGAAGGACCCGGGCCCTGCATGGTGCTCCAGGGATGCCGTGTCCTGGGAGAGCCTAGGACTCTCGTCAGAAGGAAAGGTGACCCCGGTCCTAACCGAGGACTAGCCTGAATAGCGGGCTGGAGTCCAGGCTGGTCCAGGACACAGAGGTTGGTCTGACTGACGTCCCTTTCCTGGCCAGCGCCGGTGCGGCCCTGATTCAAGCAAGGGACGGCGGGTCTGGGGGCGATCAGGGTTAGCTGCTGATCGCAACAGAGAAGCCTGTTTCTTCTTTCTCTTGTATATTCTCTGAGAGTCACAAGCCCCAGCCTCCCTCCCCGGTGCAAGCAGGTGGCCCGTGCCATGTGACAGTGGGGAGTCCGCTGCCCTGCTCTGGGCCCGTTTTTCATCTGTCCCAGGGGCCGGGTCTCTAGCCCTTGGCGCTCACAGAGGTGTTTTGAGGGCCCAGTGAGTGGCCTGGAGTGGTGGGGCCCTGCGAGAGGGTGGTGGGAGGGTGGATGGGGATTCAGGCCTTTCTGAAGCTGCGGGAGGCTCAGAGCCATGGGCCTGGCCACCCCTCCCCAGCCCCGCCTGCCTCCCGGGCCCCATGACCTTCAGGAGCGGGGCCTAGTCCCACCCTGACCTCAGCCATCTGAGCTCCACGAGGCAGGGCTCTGGAGGGGCCAGCCTGGCTCCCAGGTCAGGCAGCCGCGGGCTGACGGTGGAGGTGATGTTCGTCCCTTTGGGGCCGGGCGCCACCGCTGCCAGGATGTGACCTCATGTCTCCGCTCATCCCCGGCCGGCGGCGGCTGTGACCCTCCTGTTGGTCGGGAGGATGCCAGCGGCTGCTCCGAAGGAAAAGTGTCTCCTGACCCTGGGACTCAAGGGCCCCGGGACGCGAGGGCCGGGGGACAAGGCGTGGGGCGGTGTCTGCTGGGGCACCCGAGAACAGGCCAGACATGAGGAGGATGAGAGAGGCAGGCGGGAGCCTGGAGCTCCTGGCAGCTCCGGGGCCACTGCCAGCTCGGGACACCTGTCCCTGCCCTCTCCCGCGGGAAGCCAGCCCGGCCCGTGCGCCATCTCCTGCCCCGCTCAGGAGGCCCGCTGGCTGCCCTGGAGTCCAGCCCCTGATGATGCTGTAAGGTGCCCGTCCCCAGGCCCGCCCCATCCACCACTGATTTCTCTTTAAAACAGAAGAGTGCAGCTTTAGAAAGGTCTCCATGTGCATCTTGTGTGCATGGGCCCTGCTGAGCGAAGGCAGGGCCTGCCCAGAGGCGGGGATGGGTGCTCTCCATGTCCCCGGCGGACAGATTCCCAGGGGAACTCCAGGGCCACCTCCCTCCTCTCTCGTTAGCCCCCGGCGACCGCTCTCTGCAGACCCTGGGGAGCAGCCTCCTCGTGGGGCAGCAGAGTCCCGGGGCCAGGTCAGACGAGCGCCCTGGCTTCTGAGTGGGCGTTGGAGAGGGTGCTCCCTGCAGGGTGTGATGCCAAGCCTGCGGGGGCACACCGGGATGCACTCTGGTGTTGGGGGGCAGGTGTCATGGGGGGGCCCCGCCTGGGCAGACGCCCCAGGGAAGGAAGGAGCCTGCGGGCGGGCCCTGGGCAGGAAGACAGAACAGGTGAACGGGCCCACAGGGGCTTGTGCAGCAGCTCAGGCCTGTCCGTGCTTGGGAGGGAGAGTGGGTTTCAGCCATGGGCCACGGGCGCCTTTGGACGGCTGGGGAAAGCTCTGCTGTCTCCTGACTGAAGGGCAGGTGCGCACTGAATCCCAGCGAGAACGGGGCGGGTATGACTGGGTCAGTGGGAGAGACGGGGCCCCCAGGAAGCGTCAGCGGCTCCAGGTGTGGCTGTGCCAGCTCCCTGCGACGCCTCCGGGCCCCCAGGACCCTGCAGCGCTGGCTGGCCTGGGCGCACCCCCGCCCGGTAGGCAGGTAGGCTGTCTGAGGCCCCGAGGGGCAGGACGTGATCACCTCAGTCACAGACACAGCCTGGGGGCCGCCGCTGGGCCAGGCTGGGGCGCACCCGTGGCTCCCAGTTGGAGCCCAAATGTTGACCCGGTCCCCTGGGAGCCTGGGTCCAGGGCTCTCGGTCTAAGAGGCTTTCTTTTGAGTAACAAGATTAATCTGTCTGGGCACTCCTTAAATAAAGAACTGCACGTATTAAAACATCAAAAGGAAGAGGAGCTAGCATGGTGAGGAGCTGGGCCCTGGCCGCCACCCCCACCCCTACCGCCTTCCGGGAAGGCAGGGCTGGGACTCCTCCAGACATCCTCTGCCCACAGTGTCTGCTCCTGTCCCAGGAGGGGCTTCCCTTACAGCATGCAGCGGCAGACTTCCCCTCCTGGGTTTCCTTGTCTGCACGGAGACAGCTGGACAGCAGGACTTTTTAAACTGTGTCCCCAGCAGCCTTCATGCTGGGCCCCGGCTCCCCCCGCACCCCCCGGGTTCACTGACTCAGGGAGTGTCAGTAAGCCTCCTCTTCCTTAGCAACTGCACTCTGGGACTGCAGGTGAGAAGGTTTGCTTCTGCTTGATTGCCTCCAGTGACAGGAGGGTCGCCCCTGCCCAAGGCAACTCCCTCACCTTTAACCACGACCCACCTGCCCGTGGTTCCCACCCACTGACCCTCTGCTCTGCCCTCATGGGACAGAACTCCAGGCCCCGTGTTCTTAGTCACATTTTACAGACGAGGAAACTGAGGCTCAGAGTGGCAGAACATGGCTAAACAGGAATGCACCCATGCTAGAAGCCAGATAGGGGTATGCTTTTCTCAGAAAAATGTCAACATTAAAATAGCCTTCTATTCAATGAGATCATATAAATTACTGTTTGCGGAGTACTAGAAACTGTGCCTAGCACACAGCAAGTGCTACGTAAGAATTAACTGGAAAAAAAATAAATAACCTCTGACCTTACACTGGACGCTCCAGAACCGGAAATAGGGCCGTGTAGGCTTTCTGTGGCTTGGGCGAACTGGGCAAGCCTGTGACCCTCTTCCTGCCAGAGGCACCCAACCCCGCAGTGAGTGGGGCCGCAGAGCTCGGGAGAGTGGCGTCCTGCTCGGGCACTGGTTGGGCTCAGAACTGGCAAACTCACCTTGGCCCGAGTAGCCTCTGGGCTCCTGGAGTGTCCACGGCAAGGCCACGCCTCTCCTGGGGACTCAGTTTCCCCACCTAGAGAATGAGGGGTTAGATGAGAGGTCAGAGGCTACCAGGTTTTCTTTTCTCCTTAATGTGAATCAGCTGACAAAATCTAACCCGTGGGCGATCTTACCCGGCCCCCGAGGTCCTGCAGCGCCGGGCAGGCCGTGTGGTGGTGGGGCGCGGGGGAGCCGAGCGGTGTCTGGAGCCTCCTGCACACTCGGTCACGCCTCGCACCTGTGTGGCCTGCAGGCCCCGTGTCTGCTCCCCCTTGAGCTGGTCTCTGCGGAGACTTCCAGTCCTGGAACTGAGGGAAGCGAGCTTTACCGGTAGAGGTTGGGGAACCAAAGCCCTGAAGCACAGCTTACCCCTCAGAACACTGAGGCTGCCCTCCTCAGTCTGGGACATGAGTGTTTTTGACTGCCTGTTCTTTAAAATCTCTGCCGTCTTGTTCTCAAACTGATTTATTTGGCTGCTCCGGGTCTCCTGTGCACGTGGGATCTAGTTCCCTGACTAGTTCCCTGATCTAGTTCCCTGACTAGATAGAACTCAGGTCCCTTGCATTGGGGGCTTGGTGTCTTACCCACAGGACCACTAGGGAAGTCCCTGCCATCTCTTTTCATTGGCGTCAGCTTCTGGGCCGGCGGGTCCGGCCTCTGCCTGAGTATGGCCCTCCAGAGTACGGAGTGATTTGGGCCAGATTACTTGTCTCTGGACCTCAGGATCTCAAGCAACTGCATCCTCTTGAATGTGAAGGCTGCTGTACAAACGTTAAGACATCCTGGCCTCTCTCCAGAGGGCTGTGGGCAGATCTGGAAGGAAGATGAGCGTCTCATCTGGCCTGGGACCTCCACCCTTCCCCTTCCCATCTGTGCTGCCTCTCCCTGGGGGGCTTCTGGGGAGCCCAGGTCAAGTAGGAAAGGAACAGCTTGGAGCACAGGAGGTGTGACCCACCGACAGGCTGGATCTGGCTGATGCTGTCCCCAGCCGGCGACCACCCTCCTGGCCCTTCCCACGCTACAGGGAAATCCATTCTAGCAGCACCTAAGATCGACGTGGAGGTTATAACTTCTCCTCTCCCCCTTCCCAAGGCACATTAGCTCCTTCTAACCAAACCAAGTCGAGGACTGCAGTCATCAGAGGACACTGAGGCCGGGAGGCGGAAAGCGCCTGGTCCAAGACCTCGGAGCCGGTGGGCAGGTCGGGGGCGGGCGCCCAGGGTCCTCTCTGACACGGGTCCCCTCTCCCCAGGTACAACGGCTTGGTGACGGGCGCGCGGGCCAAGGGCGTCATCGCCGTCTGCTGGGTGCTGTCCTTTGCCATCGGCCTGACCCCCATGCTGGGCTGGAACAACTGCAGCCCGCAGGAGGGCCGGAACGGCTCCCGGGCCTGCGGGGAGGGCCAGGTGGCCTGCCTCTTCGAGGACGTGGTGCCCATGGGCTACATGGTCTACTACAACTTCCTCGCGTGCGTGCTGCTGCCACTGCTGCTCATGCTGGGTGTCTACCTGCGCATCTTCCTGGCGGCGCGGCGGCAGCTGGAGCAGACGGAGAGCCAGGCGCCGGCGCGGGGGCCGCGGGCGCGGTCCACGCTGCAGAAGGAGGTGCATGCCGCCAAGTCGCTGGCCATCATCGTGGGGCTGTTCGCGCTGTGCTGGCTGCCCCTGCACGTCATCAACTGCTTCACCTTCTTCTGCCCCGCGTGCGGCCACGCCCCGCCCTGGCTCATGTACCTGACCATCGTCCTCTCCCACGGCAACTCGGTGGTCAACCCCTTCATCTACGCCTACCGCATCCGCGAGTTCCGCCACACCTTCCGCAGGATCGTGCGCAGCCACGTGCTGCGGCGGCGGCGCGAGCCCTTCAAGGCGGCGGACCCCGGCGCCCGCGCCCTGGCGGCTCCCGAGGAGCGCATGGGCCTCCGCCTCAACGGCCACCCCCGCGGGGGCGTCTGGGCCAACGGCAGCGCCCCCCTGCCCGACGGCCCCACCCTGGCGCTGCCCAGCGCGGGCAGCGCCCGTGGGTCCCACCAGGACATCCCGGACCTGCAGCTCCAGGGCCTGTGCCCAGAGTCCCTGGGTCCCGGGGGGCCCCGGGGTGGAGCAGGAGTGTCCTGAGGACTGCCAAATCCGCCCCTTCTGAAGGGAAGGAACTCTTTCTCCTCCCATTTGGGAGGACCAGTCAAGCTGGGAGCAGAGTGCATGTGCCGAGACCCCCTTTCTCACGGTCGGTTCCCACTTTGGACCGAGGAGGCCTTCCCCCCACCGGCTGGAGCAGCATGAGGTCCAGCAAGAAGGATCTGGAGTCCGTGGAGGCGGCCCTGCACCAGGCCAGGGCCGGTTCCCAGCCCCTGAAGCACGTCCAAGAGCCGTGTGTCTCCGCAGAGCAGGCTGACTGGCCTGAGGCTGGGGAATGACCCCAAAGGGCCCCCTGCCACACTCACCCCCACTCTCCCGGCTTTCCAAGGGTTCAGAGCTGCTGTGCTTGGTGGTGGCCTTGGACTCTTTTTGCTTTTCCAGGAGCAAACGACAGCCCGTGGAAACACTGTATTTTGCCTTCCCTCCCTGGCCGCTGGCTCCGTTTCAGTCCTGCTGCTTACCTGGCCGCAGGCGGCCCCCACTGCCCTGAGTGGCCGCGCGTTGCCTTTGAGGGCAGGGATGTAGGGGGTCCAGGGCGCGGGTGCAGGGAGGCGGTCAGGGCCAGCCAGCGGGGGTGAGTCTAGGTGGCTCGGAGCTGCCCAGGCAGAGGCCCTCTCTAACTGCCTTGCCCTCTGAAGGGAGTATTATTCTGTTGTTTTTTTCTGAGATAAAATAAAAATGAGCCACATTGTGTTTTAAGCATGTCCCGTGAGAACAGTGTCTGAGCTCCTTTCCCTGCCCACAGTCAGGCCTACCACACACCTACAGGTCTGCTGCAGGCGTGAGACAGCCTGCCTGGGGCCACGGTGGGCGGGTGGGCTCTGGGGCGCCCCTCTTCCTCCAGAGTGGGCTGTCTGCTTGCAGCAAAATCCACACGTCTATGTGTAGCCCCAAAGGAAGGAGGCACCCTCCTGGGCCCCCTCGGCGTGGGAGCAGGCTCCCGCCTCCCCGATGCCCCTGCATCGTCCCCCTCCCTGAGGCCACAGAGGAATCTGGAATTGATGGGGGGTGCGGATGGAGGACACACTGCCTTCCCCTGGAGTCTCTGGGCCCTGCTCCCCTCCACCAAGGAGCAGGTGCCCCCCTTCTGTTCTGGAGAAGCCTGCGGCAGGGGGTGGGGGTTGGGCGGGAAAGCAGCGTGCCCCAGAGAGAGCCAGGCCTGATCTCGAGTCGCAGAGGCACACTCAGGGCAAAGCAGACGAGCAGAAGCTGCAGGCGCCGCTCACGCAGCCCCGGGAGGCCCACTGCACAGCTCGGCACCCGTCCCCGTCCTCAGCCTGTAAATGGCAGGAGTGAACTGAAAACCCCAGGCTTACCTGACTGTGAAATCCAAACCTCGATGAACTATTTCAACCAAACCCAAAACCACGCAGCCATGCCTGTCCCCACCACTCTGCTGAAGCCGTGAGACGTGACAGCGCCCGCTCCTCGTGTTTCTGCCCTGCTCCCGGGTTCACTGTGTTGCGCTGCACATCTTCCTGCTCCTGCTAAACAGACGCACGTGTGAGGACCCCAAGCCAAGCCGGGCTTGCGTCGGCAGTATCTTATGGCCCCATCCTTCAGAGGTCTTCCGGGCTGGCTACACGGAGGAGATGCAGGGCGACCCCGAGCCCCTGCTGCAGAGATGTGGGTGGACGTGGGCAGCGGCAGTTCCCAGGGGCTCCCACGGACAGCCAGGGCCGGAGCCGCAGAGATCAACGTGCGGCCCACCCTACCCATGCTGGCCCTTCCACCCCACACGCGCTGGTGCATGCTGGCTGCGGGCAGAGGGCAGAACGGTGGCCAGCTTGGGGCCTGAAGCGGCCGAGTGCACAAAGGCTCTGAGTCCTCCTGACCAACTGGTGGGGAGAGGCCACCGAGAGACCCACAAAGGCCAGAAAGAAGAAGGCCTCGGGAAACAGAGGTTTGGGCTGGGGAGGAACAGAGCCAGGCCTCAGGAGACGTTTCGGGTACCGCTGAGCCCCAGACCCTCACAGGCCCAGTCCCGGGACGACGTGACCTTTCACCACGCATGCCTGTGCAGGCTCCCCCTGGGAGCCAGGCTTGTATGTGCGTGCACACAGACACACACGGGCATGTGTGTCACAGCCTGGCCGCACAAGAACACACACGTGTGTGCACAGACGTACATCTGGGCAAAGTCACCCGCAAGACGTGAGGTCCGGCCCAGCCCTGGGGTTGCAGAGGCTGCCGGCCCTGGGCCGAGCAGCTGGGGGCCACCTTGGTGCTGCTCGAAGCCCTGAGGCTCCGGCCCAGGGCCTCTTGGGCCTCTCTTGGCCTTTCCCGGGGCCTGGGGTAGGGCAGCAGGCTTCTGCAAGCCTGTCCCAGGCTCGGGGTTCTATCAAGAGACCAGCCCTCTCTGTGGTGTCACCAGGGTTCCCAGGGAAGCCTGTGAGCAGAGGCCTGGCTCAGGCTGGGTCCTGGCTCATCACTTGCTCCACCAGAGGCAGGCCTGCTTTCCCCTTGAAAAGCTCCCCATTTGTATTGAGGCCCCTTTCTCTCACCTAAAACAACTGGGTTCCCAGGAGCCTGCTGTGGGGGGTCGGGCGGGTCAGCCCCCGTTCTGTACATACCACCGGGGGACAAGCTCTGGAGACAGACCCCAGCAGCTCAGGGATGAGGGCAGCCTGGGAAGTGATAGGAAATGAGAGGCCACCCCACGATCTACCGTGGGACCCCAGAGCTGGAAGCGGGCCTTCTTGTCAACTGTGATGGAGAAACAGGGACTCGGGGGCTCGTGGAAGCCAGTGGCTTGGGCAGGAGGAACGGTCTGGCATGGCCTGCCTTGACGCCGGGCCATGAGGGAAGGCACATCGGGAAGGCGCTCTGGGCCGAGAACACGCTCCGGGCCCGTCACGCACGCACACCCCCAGCGTGGCCGGTTCCATGGGCTGTCGCCAGGGAGAGCACTCTCCCCGAGCTCCCTGCCGGACCCACGCGCTGCCTGAGCTCTGGGACAACCTGTGCCCATGGCAGAGGCCGCGTTAGGGGAGCAGGACCTTGGGGAGGCCTGAGGTCTGCGGTGAGGCAGGTCGCCCCCGCGGGGCCCGTCTCCTCTGGAAAGTGGAAAGTGCGCTACCAGAAGTCGGATTACCACGGCCCCCTGCTCCCTTCACCCACCCCACCCCTTCCTAAGGCGCCCCTCACTGTACCGGAACTCATCGTGAGCAGCCACCACGGCTGGGACGGCCCCCATCGGGCTGCAGGGCTGGGAGGGGGCGGAAGAGCGTTGGATGACTTACAGACTCTAAGGAGAGGGCTGGACACGCAGAGTATGGAGCCTTGGTGTGCAGGCACCGTCCGAGGGGCTCTGGCTACACCCCGCCTTTTGCCAGAGAGGAAAGGGCAAGTTGGCAGAGCTCCCCGACAAGCCTGAGGCCCTCCCGTGAGTCGGGCTTGGAGAGGGGCTCTGGGGCGGGGGGTGACAGTGACGGGTATGAGGATCCCTCTGAGGGAAGGATTTTTTTCCCCACCAGTAGGAAAGATTGGATGCTGAACCATCCAAGCGTCTCTGCCCTGCCCAGGGAAGTGTGCGTGTGTGTTCAGAGACACACAGAGACTCTTGCCTTCTGGACCGGCATCTAATGGCCAGGAAGCGCACAGAGCGGGCTCGGGTGGGAAGGAACAGGCTCACCTGGAGCCCCACCTCCTGACTCTGTTCCTCTCAAGCACTTCCTGAGCATTTGCTGGTGATGCTGGGGACGGGCGGTCGGGGCGGGCGAGCAGAGGTGCTGTCAACCGGGGCAGCAGAGGTGAGGCTGCCAGCAGGACTCAGGCCCCGGGAGTGTCCTGGGGACACCGGGCATCAGGCCGGCCGATGTGGCTTCATCTTTCCCAGACCCACGGTCGAGTTCAGGGACGTGCCTTCCAGGTGTTTGTCAAAAGCTGTGGGGGAGACTGAGCAGACGCACGCCTGACTTACATCTGCCCACATGGGATTACGCCTCCCGTTCGCAGGCAATTTTCAAGTTAAAATGTTGTCAGAGGCTTGTCACAGTTTTGATCTTTCTTCTCTGTTCTTTCTAAATCCACCCACACTCCAGTTGGGTTGGAAAGGAGAGTGAGGGTGATAGAACCTGGTTTAGATTCAGAGATTTTTTTGGAAATGTCAGATAAAAATCATAAACTTTTATAAAATTATAAAAATTATGTAGTTTTCTCTCGGGAAAATTCGGGCCCAGAGCCCATCACAGCTGTTGAAGCTGCAGAATCTTTAGGGGGCTGGAGAGACCAGGCCAGGCCTTCTGCGGCCATCCCCAGCCTAGCCCTTGGGGTTTCAGCTTGACTGTTCTCTGCCTCATCCAGAGATGCCAAAAAATGCCCCGGTTCACTCCTGAAACCACCACCCTGCCTCACGCAGCTCTGCATGGGGGTCAGTACCAGGGTCAAACGGCCTTGCCACTGACTTCTTTGACCTGCCATGCCTGCTTTTAGATAAAACGTAATAGATGTGAAAGTGCTTTGAAGGCATGTTCCACAAATACCCAGCCACTCTGAGATAAGAAACGTGGCAAACTTCTCTGCTGGTACAGTGGATAGGCATTCGCCCGCCAGTGCAGGGCACCCAGATTTGATCCCTGGTCCAGGAAGATTCCACATCCGCACAGCAGCTAAGCCCGTGACCCCCAACCTGTGAGTCAGAACCACCAAGGCCACGCGCTGCAACCGGAAGCCTGTGCTCTAAACAGGAGTCACTGCAGTGAGACGCCTGTGCCTCGCAGCAAGGAGCCCCCTCTCCCACAACTAGAGAAAAGCCTGTGTGCACCAGCAAAGACCCAGTGCAAACAACACAAGAATGCGGCCAGCCTGGATTCAAACCAGGCGCCCGGAAGCCCCTGGGGCCTGTGGGGGTGGGGGTGGGGGTTGGCGCTGGGAGCAGTCCCTGGCTGACCACTTCGGCAAGGAGCACAGACAAGGGTCACCTGCTGTCTGCGCCCCCTCCTGCCCCATACAGTGAAGGCCTCAAGGCCAGGGGAGTTACAACTTATCACAGAGGGAGCAGAGAGGAGATACTGACCAAACCGGGGTTCAAAATGACCTCAGCGGGTCAGGCAGAGAAAACTGAGCAAAGATCAGTGTGAAGTCCTGTGGTCAGTCCGAGAAAACAAGCATGCAAGGATGAGTGGGAGGACGGAGCCCAGCCAGCAGCATCAGTCAGGTCAGCAGTGCGAACTCTGCCAAGTGCCCCACGAAGAAACGGCTGCAGCCTCCAGCGGCCTCACATTCCGGTTGACGGGAGCCCCAGGGAGGAGGAGCTCCATGGGGTCTGGGTCCCAGCTCAAGGCAGGAGGATGGTCAGGTCTCAACACCACAGCCAATCATCAGCAAACTCAAGTCCCCAGTGAGGACGCGCCCGCCCAGAGGAGGGAGTCTCAGCGACACCTGGCCCAATCGAGTGACCGAAGGAAGGTGCTCACGACCTCGGGGGGCGGGAGGGCACTCTGAGGCCGCCCCGCCTTGCTGGCCTGCAAGGGACACAGACATCGGATCCCCTATTGTCTCCAGCCCCATCCTGTCCTGTACAGTTTACGGTTCGGGGTCAGGGGAGGGAAGGCGCCTCTGAATGCACTGCCGTCTGGTGGGGTCAGCACGTGGCCGTCTGGAGGAGAAGCCCGAGAAGCTCAGACGGGGGTAGGGAAGGCATCACGATCACGCAGCGCAGGTTAGGCAGACTTTGCCAGTTTACGACATACCCCACCTAACGAGTGCCCGAGGGCGCAGAGGTGGGTCCTCACCCGCCCCGCTGCCTCCCTGCCCAGTTCTTCCCACTGCCGGGGTCCTTGTCTCCCCAGACCCTGACAATCCCTCTTTCCAGACGTCTTCTGAATCTGTTCCATCCGTCCTTCCTCCAGGAATCCGCCCAAAGTCATGGCGTCAGCGAGGCCTCATCCTCTCACCCACCTGGGTGAGCTCCAGACCAACCTCTGTTTTTGCTGTAGCTGCTTCGGCCCCTGCAGTCCGATCACCCTTCCCCCAGCCGCCCCGACCGAGCCAGCTGAACCGCTCCCCCGATCCTAACCCACTCCCCGTCTCTCCCTTTCGGGGAGGCCTCTGCCAGGAATGAACGCAAGACCCTCTGAATCTCCCCTGCTTCAACACAGTCCACGCTTCACCGCGACCTCCTCTGGGAGGCCCTCCTGAAGCCCCTGCTGGAAGCCTCTTCGCCTTCAGCACTCAGCGCCTGCTCCGTGCGCCGGACGCGTGTCACCTACTCCCGCTGACATCTCTTCTGCTAAGGTGTGACTTAGCTCCTGGGTGATGCGCTGGTTTCCACCGGCACGTGCGCGCTCTTAGACCGTAACTTCTAGTCCCAGCCACGGATTTCCAGACAGTGTAGCGGGAATGGTTTCCCCTCCAACCCAGGGTTGAGCAGCGAGCGCCTGATACAGCGTGCTGACCAGGTGCGGTAGGGAAGAGCACGGAGGCGAATGTGAGAGGCCCGGGGCCTGCAGCCTTCGTGGGGCCCAGCGGGCTCACGTGACTTGAAATGCGGCGGCAAGCGTCCTTCCGCCGTGCAGAGTGCCCCCTCCAGCTCTGGGGCTCCCCGAGTCTGTGTGACTGGGTTCTGACCCGGCCCTCAGCCTGGCTGGGAAGGAGCGACAGAGGCTGCAAACCGGCCCTCGGAGGGAGTGAGGGAGCAGGAGGGATGGGAGCTAATAGCTCTGAAGGAAGGAAGGACACGCTGGGCTAATGGGATAATCGGATAATCCTCCGGCAAGGGGCTGCTGGGCTGGGGCCAGCTGTCAGAAGTGGACACAAATAGCATGGGCAGACAGGGCGCTGGCGCAGGAAGCGGCTTGCCAGGAGATACTGGGGAGGGTGCTGTGGCTGAGGCGTGGGCTGGGAGGGAACCTGCAGCCCCATTCTCTGGGGCGGCAAGGACAGGCCCTCAGGGACCTGTGCTCTGACTCTGTAACAGACACTCTGTGAGGGACAGCCTTAGAGACCCCGGACTTACTCTGGCCTTGAGGCTGTCCCTTCACCTGACAGCCCTTGAGGACCACGAAGGCCTCACCCCTGCCCGCTGGAGTGGCCACTCAGACAGATGCACTCAAGCAGACGGGCCGCTTATCTGACATGCCTGTGAAAATACTGCTGGACTCCTGTACAGTCATCGTTTTGGATGTAGGTCTCAGGGTTCCCTTCATTTCAGGCTAAACAGTGGATCTGTCGGGGGGCTGGGCATAGAACAAAAGTAACTTGGAAGGGGGCTCTGGTCTAGGAGTCAGACGCCTGGCTTCCAGTTACATGATTCACGATGTGACTTCCCTGGTTCTCAGCCCAACCATAAATGTGGTGGTGGTGGTTCAGTCACTAAGTCGTGTCTGACTCTTATGACCCCGTGCACTGCAGCCCGCCAGGCTCCTCTGTCCATGGGATTTCCCAGCAGGAACACTGGAGTGGGTTGCCAGGCCCTCCTCCAGGGGATCTTCCTGACCCAGGGATGGAACCCAGGTCTCCTACGTTGCAGGCGGGTTCTTCACTGACTGCGGGGCAATACACAGCCCTCTGTACAGACGGAATAAGACCGTGGGTGGGAGAGCAAGTGGAAGTTCATAAGAGCTCTGCCGAGCACGGTAGTCCCAGCTGTCTACCTCTACACGGTTTTGGGAAGGCATTTCCTTTCTCTGGGCTCCAGTTTCTCCTTCTACAGTGAGAAGATCAAATGGGATGCTCTTTGATTCCCTTCTGATTCTACCGGCTCTAACCCTTATAAAAATAGTTTGTTTACACCTCTATATACTGTAAGTAAAGTATGAAAAAGGAAAACTTGAGGCCAATATTATCCACAAATTTAGACACAAAATATTCTGTTTTAGCAATGTATCAAAATAAATCATGACCCATTAGAGTTTATCCCAGGAATGCAAGGGTGGCTTAACATTAGATAATCAATCAATATTATTCACATTAGTAAATTAAAGAAACATATCTCAATAGACACAGCAAATTATTATGATGTTTAAAAATTCAACATCTACCCATAGTAAAAACTCTCTGTAAACTAGAAACATAAAAGCATTTTCTTAGCCCAATAAACAGGATTTTTTTGAAAATCTACGGTTCAGTGGTGAAATATTAGAAGCCTCCTCTTTCTAGTAAAGACTATTCAGTTTGTAATAAAGGTCTGAGAGATCACAATAAGCATTAAACTGATGCAAGACTGGGAAAAGAAATAAAGTGACACTATTTGCATTAACTCTCTGTATTGAAAAATTCAAACAATTCCTTTGGAGATGACTGTACTAACGAGAGTGAATCAAGGCTGCTGGATAGATGGCCAATATCAAAAACGTCCGCAGCCTCCCTATATGCCATCACAACTATTATAAGAGGACTTCCCTGGTGGCATGGTGGGTAAGAATCTGCCCGCCAATGCAGGGAAACAGGTTCGATCCCTGGCCCAGGAAGACTCCACATGCCAGAGAGCAGCTAAGCCAGCAAGCCACAGCTAATGAGCACCTGTGCTGAAACCACTGAAACCCCTGGGCCCAGGGCCAGCGAGCCGCCTGTGAGCCCGCGCGCCTCGAGAGAAGCCGCTGCGACGAGCAGCCCGTGCACGGCAACTGGAGAGCAGCTTCCACTCGCTGAAACCAGAGGAGGCCCTGGTGCAGCAACAGAGACCAAGTGCGCCTGAAAATGATAATAAAACAAATAAGCTCAAAATAACAGTAGAATTAAAAGCTACTCTAAGAAGCAACTTACAAACATATCACTTACAACAGCAGCAAAAACCAGAGGGCACCTAAGTGTGAGTCTAACACACATGCAGAAAAAGGGACTCAGACCGACCCTGCGGTGTGCCGTGCTCATGAGCGGGAAGAGTCGACGTCATAAAATTGGCAATTACTCCCAAATTAATTTGAAATGAAATACAAACATCTGAAAAAGCCCAAGAGGGTTTTCATGAAATTTGACAATCTGGATTGAAAAAAAAATCTTGTGAGGGAAAAATAAAAGGATCAAAAAGAGCCAAAACAACTTTCCTCCTTTTGAAGAAGGTGTAAATTTGCCTTAACAGACACGTAAAGAGTAAAGCTCAAGGCAGACATGACAACAGGCAAACAGGCAAATAGACAAGCGGGTGGGATGTAAAGGTTGGAAACAGATTTGTCTGCAGGGGCTTGTGTCATATAGTAGCGGTGACCTTACACATCACAAAGGGAGGACAGGGTGTTCATTGCACGGCTCTGAGACAACAGAGTTTCTTAATGGAAAAGTAAAACTGAAAACAAAATAAAGGTGGCTAAAAAAACTTCAACTCTTTAACCAACAAGAAACAAACAAAAGAACAAAGATAACTTTATGATCTCTGGGGAAAGATGGATTTCTTAAAACACAAAAGCTGTAAGAGATAATACTGCTAAATCTGCTTACTTAAAAATTTAACTTTTTTTTCCACAAGAAACATTCAAAAAGTATGAAGAAAAACCACAGACTTGGAGAAAGTAACTACAATGCATATAGGCAATAATCAATAAAGGATAAGGGTCCATAATATGTCACTCCTATGAAAACAACCTGTTAGGTACATGGGTGGAGCTAAAACCAGACAGTTCAGATGAGGAAGTCCAACCGATCGATAAACACGTGAAAATTAGTTCAATCCCTTTACACATTGTGGGTGGGAATGTAAATTGGTCCAACCTCTATGGAAAACGATATGGAGGCGCCTCAAAAAAATAAAAATAGATTTACCTTGTGATCCAGCAACCCATTCTTGGGTATATAGCCAAAGGAAATGAAAACAGGAATTCAACAAGACATCTGCACTCCCACGTTTATCACAGCACTATTCACAATAGCCGAGATATGGGAACAACGCAAATGCCCGTCAGTGGATGAATGGACAGAAGACACAGCACACACGCAGTGGGGCATGAGGACATCCTGCCACTGGCAGCGCGGGCGGGCCTCGAGGGAAGGGCCGGTGCGGGCGGGCCTCGAGGGAAGGGCCGGCGCGGCTGGACTCGCGTTAAGTCACACAGAGAAAGACAAGCACTATATACCCCTCACATGTGGAACCTAAAATAGCTAAACTATAAGAAGCAGAATAAAATGATGGTGCTTGGAGATGGCGTGTGTGTGTGTGTGTGGCCACACTGCTGGTGTTTACGAGGACAAACCTGTCTTTAGTGAATAAGTCATAGAGTTCTAATGCACAGCCTGAAGAACACAGGCGATAATTTGCCTTAAATGTAACCATGTAATGTGATAAATATCGTTGCACTGGCAATCGTTACAAACCGTAAATACATACACTACATGTCAAAGAAACCCTGACTCCCCCACCTCTGCCCTGAGGTTCCCTACCACCATGTTCCCTGGCGAGGGCCGCGGCCTGGGTGGTTCCCCTCGGACGGCCGCCGCTGAGGAGCGCGTTGAAGTGAAGATGCTGCTGCCCCCTTCTCATTTTTAACACGCAGAAATGTTCCCAATCCTCCTTCACAGCACTGTCAGGAGTGAACTGTGAGTTAACTGATGAACGTGCCAGCAAGGAAGGAAAGAAGTGGGGCACCTCCGGAGCCAGGCTGGTCTGCCGGCTTCAGGCTTTGGTCTGGCGGCCCGGGACCACGTTTGGCGGCCCTCCTCTCACCCAGACCAGAGACTCAGGGACAAAACACGGGAACCCTGCCTTCACGAGTGACCTCTTATCGACATGGGGTTGTTTTCTCTGCCAAACAGACCAAAAGGAAGGAAGGCCAGCAAGACATGTGTTCTTTTTTTAGCTTCTCGATGGCTGATGTTTCAGGAAACCAAAATTCTGAATGGAACCAGAGGGGATTTCAGTTTGCGGGGATTCTGCTACCAGGGTGCAAGTCTAGAGGTTCAGGGGAGGCCTTTGGCCAAAAATCTCCCCCAAACTTCTGTGCTCATGCTCAGAAATCCATCGTTAGAGCTTTACTTCTTTGGCACAAGCCCAACATGAGTTGTTGTCTTCTGTACAATCACCCAAATCATACATATAAAATCATGTGGATGTTAACGCAGTCCTTTCCTGGCCGGAACCCTGCAGGTGGCAGCCCCTGTGCAAGGCGAGGTGGGAAGCGTGTACAAGAGGAAGGCTGTGGAAGGAGGTGGAGCTGGGGAAGCCTTCTCACCTGGACAGCCAGGCGTGGCCTCCAAAGCACCCAGCAAAACTAGTGCAGAAAACGCCAGACAGAAAGACTGACCACACTCTGAGCAAGTGCAGACTAACCCACAGTGATGGAACTCAGACCCGCGGCTGCCTGGGCGGGCTGCGGGCGGCGGGAGGCGGCAGTGACAAAGGGGAAGGGGGAGCTGGGGCTGATCAGTCTTGACTGAGATGATGGTTTCTTAAGTACATGCATATGTGTGTGCGGGGCATATGTATATGGGCCAAAATTGGTCAAATCACACACTTTAAATATGTGCAGTTTGTTTATTATACGTCAATTATAACTCAGTAACACTTTTTGGAAAAGAGGAAACAGTGTCCGATTCTCTGCGACCCCATGGATGGTAGCCCACCAGGCTCCTCTGTCCATGGGATTCTTCAGGCAAGAACACGGGCGTGGGTTGCCATGCCCTCCTCCAGAGGAATCAAGCTCACATCTTTTATGTCCCTTGCATTGGTAGGCGGGTTCTTTACCACCTGGGAAGCCCAAACAAACAAAAAAGCTATGAGAGTACAGTGTTCCTGCCAAATCATTCATCTCACACGCTTCTGGTGAGTTCTGGCAGAAACAAGTGTTTTCCAAGAGGACACTTCATGTCTCTGAGAACTGGGTACTCTCTCTGTCAGGGGTGGGGATGAACCAGACGACCCCAAGGTTCTACGCAGCTACCACACTCTAGGCTGTGAGGGTGAGGTAGGAAACCATTCTACAAACTTAGTGGATTTGAGACAAATAGAAGGTAGGAATTGTTAGGAATTGTTAAAATAGTGAACTAACCACATGCATCCAACTTCACTATATCTAAAACTCCACTGAAAACTTTGTGTTTTTTAGGGAAAAGTCTCCAAGCTCTTGGAAAGAAAAAAAAATGACATCAGAAATTTAAAAACGTAATAAAAGCATTAGAAGATAAGTTGAAGAAATTTCCCAGAGAGTAGAATAAAAACGACAAAGAAGGAAACGAGGAAAGAGCAGATGAGAAATTCATCCCGACAGCTGAATCACAGGAGCTTTAGAACTACAATGAAGGATATGAAATAACTCAAGAGAATACTCCAGAATCATAGAACATGAGCTTTCAGACCGAAAGGGCCACCAAGTGGCCAGCACAGTAGGTATGTCCTGGTGACATTCTTGATGCTGAAGACAAAGAATTCCTACCAGGTCACGTGCAAAGAAGTTGTGACTCCACAGCAGCCCTGAAAGCTAGAAGACAGTGGAGCCATGCTATCAAAGTTCTGAGGCAAAAACGACTTCTTATCTAGGATCCCACACTAAGTCAAGCAGGAGCTGGACATTTCAGCCATGCAAGGTTTAAAAAATTTCCCTTTCATGCACTCTCAGAAGTTTCCAAAAATATAAGTCATCAAAAAGAGGGAAGGAAGCAAAGAATGAGAAGACATGAGATCCAGAAACAGGTGATCCAAGACGAGAAAGAGGCAAGGGAGTCTCGGGCTGACTGTGAGGCGCGGGGCTACCTGAGACGGAGCCACGCACCACTGCCCCCCGAGCAGGAGAGAAGGAAGCCTCCAAGGACACACTGAGACATCGGGGTACCTGGCAGGGCTGAGAGGTGATTACTGCTAAGAGCTTAGAAACCTAAATGTACGGAAAAAACAAGAATCCAAACCGAGAGACACGCTGGGGCGGAAAAGCCGTCCTAGTTGACTCCACGGCTTAGCTCTGTCATGAGGACACGTGCACAGTTATGGGTCCACCCCGAACTACACGCTAACTACGGTGGGAACAAAGGGCCACGGGAAGTGCCCACGCGTGCAGAGGAGCGAGTGGAGGGAAGGGGCTGAGTCCTCGCGTGCTGCGGTGGGATGGCAACAGGCAGCCCCTGAGCTGAAACCCAGGAAGCAGCGACGCAGAGCTGCTGCTCATATTCACACACAGGCACCAGGAAAAGAGCGAGCCACGCAAGCTGAAAACGGTCCCCTAGGGACGCAGAAGTGGGGGCGGGGGAGTGGGGGAGGCCCAGGACCTCTCTCTGTCTCAGTAAACGCTGAAGGACTGTAGCAGTTGACTTTTTAAATCGCATGCCGGTCCGCTTTGATCAAATACAATGTTTAAAATGAGTGTGGTGACGTTCACTAATTGAGGGCTGACAGTGCAAACAGGTGTTCGTGTCCATGTAGGCACCAGGTTCCCATGAAAACACAGGCATGAGGGTGCTTCCACATGGAAGGAGCGTGGGGTAACCCCCCACCGGGCTTACTGTCTCCTCAGTGGCCTCAATCTCGGAATGTCTCCTTGAGAAACCAGACGCAACGAGTGGTGAAGGTCTTTTTAGCAAATGACTGTGGGATACTGAGTCAGCAGAGCCTAGGTCGACAGGCAGCCACTTCGGGTCCGGATCTGGAGAAAAGCAGGGGCAGAGGTGTAGTGAGTGGGACGGAAAAGCGTGCCGTTTCCTAGAGAGGCTAACGGAGCCTGGCCCTGGCAGCATGAGGAGGGCCCAAAGGAAGCCCTGCCTGTGAGCTGGCTCCCCCGAGCATCGGGCTTTGCCTCTTGTGCTCTTGCGTCTTAAATTGCAGTGGGAACTGGACAGCTGCATGCTGACATGGTGACCCACGAGTCCTGCCGTCAGCCGCCAAATCAGTGGCAGCGCAGGGCCAGAGCTTGGCAGAAACACCCAGCAGAAAGGCCTCCGTCTCAGCAGCGGGCGAGAAGGGAGAGGTCCCAATGCAAGGGGCAGGGTGGGAGAGAACACCCCACCGAGGGATGAAAGGACCCAGCCTCCCAGGCCCCCCTCTGCCTCCTCGGTCGCTCCCCCGCATGGCTGAGCTTCTCTCTGAAAGGACCCGAGCAGAGGCTTTCAAGGGGCAGCCCTGGCAGGTAAGGAAGCGTGCGCCCTGAGGGCAGGGCCCCTGCTGGCCTTGGTCTTCTCCTGCTGGCTGCAAGCTCCTTCTGCAAACCTGCCGGCGTCTGGCGGGGCGGAGTGTGGGAACCTGCTGAGGAAGCTTTTTCCTTTTTCATTCTTGGGCTTTCTCTTCTGTTGCTATTGTTTTCTGTTGGTAAGACACTCAAAGGTCCAAGTTTATTTTTAAAAGAAATGAAAAAAGTGTGGGAAAAGTACATAACCCAGGGCCTGACACATGGCAGATACTCAATAACTGTTTGTGGGACGAATGAAGGAGGAGAAAAAGATAATCAGTTTGCTAAGACTCTTAAAGCTGGAAAGGGACCCTAGTCGATGGAATCAATCCCAGATGAAGAAACAAAAGCCTAGTGAGCAGGGAACATGTGTTTGCGATCACCTCGGCTAAGCAGGAAGGGGGCAGAGTCTCAAGTCCCAGCGCTGTGGGAGCTCGACAGAGGGGCAGTCAGGAAGGAACGCACAGGGTAGGGTGAGAGCCACAGGCTGGAATATTTAGAGGAGAGCATCTGTGCAACAAAACGCTGTTCTGAACTATCGAGTAGACTTCGGAGGTGGAGGAAGACGGAGTGAAGAGAGCACACAGTGTTCGGTTCAAGTCCAACCTCTGCACCTTGCCTGAGTGATTCGGGACTAACTACCCATCTCTGAGTCTAAAGAGGATGGCTAATAGCAGCATCCACTGCAGAGAATCCTTGTGAGAGTGAAAGCAAGTTAGGTATGGTATATGAAGAAGGTGTTTCACAGGCTATAAACTCTCACAGCTTGTTAACCTGTTTGGCTAGGATCCCTCCTGAGTAATCTTGCGCCAACAAATTGACGTGGATTATTAATGACAGTTTCTTTCCATCAGCTCCTTGTCGCTTTGATAATCAAATGGAAGGACTTGAAGGGGGACATAGGTTCTGATGGAGTGGGCAGGGGGAAGAAGTGGGCAGTCAGAATCTAGGTCAGGGTGCTAAGGGGCTAGTCCCGAGTGGTCAAGAGCAGATTCCACCAAGGCAGGGGAAAGAGAGAGGCCCAGGATCTGGAAACCAGATTCTAGACACTTTGTAACTGAGGGGGAACTTGGGAATCCGGGAGCCCTCCCAGTTTGGCTTCCCCTTCTGTAGACGAGAGATAAGGTCATCTCTACTAACTGGAAGATTCCTGTAACGTCGTGGGGGACAGTGGCTGTGAAGAGTCTTTAACAGCCATGGATCAGGACTTCCCTGGCGGTGCAGCGGATAAGAATCCGCCTGCCGAGGCAGGGGACCCAGGTTTGATTCCTGATCCAGGACGATCCTGTATGCCACAGAGCACCTAAGCCCGTGGGTCCCAACTATCAGGCCTGTGCTCTAGAGCCTGCAAGTCGAGCACACTCAACACGCTACCGAAGCCTGCGGCCCTGAAACCTGCGTTCAGCAGCGAAAGGGGCCACCACTGGGAGAAGCCGGCGCCCCACAAACCAGGGGGCAGCCCTCACCCAGCACAATTCAGAAAGCCCGCGCACAGCGGCGCAGGCCCAGCACAGCCAGAGAATACATTTGAAAATAAATAAAAGGAGAGCCTTGGGGAAGCAAACAGAATAATCGATCGCCACCTCTGCAAACGGGAGGTTATCGTTATCCCAGAAGAACACAGACGGCAGGACGCAAGGCATGTGGGCAGTGAACGCTGGCCCGCACCGTGGGGCGAGCTGGGCCCCGCGCCCTTGCACGAGGAGGCCCTAACCCCCACGTGACTGCATGTGAAGACAGGCCTTTAACGAGGTTGTGCCGCTTAAATGAGGTCCGGAATGTGGGGCCCTGTAAGCTGAGGAAGCGACCCAGAGCAGGAGCAGAGGGGGAGGCCTACGGACGGAGCACGGCAGCCTAAGGCAGGAGAAGTGCCTCAGCAGAAACCCCGCCGCCCACACGGAGCCTGGGGCGGCCCCAAACAAACACGCCACCCGAAAGTTTTACTTCCTCTCCTCCTTCCCCCAGAACAGGCTGTCTCTCCCTTCACACCAAAGGGCAATGCACGAAGGCAGCTCGGAGAGGCACTCCAGCCGGCCGCGGGAGGAGTGGCGGGGCAAGCGCTCAGCACCGGCATCAGGAGCCTGCCCAGTCCGGCTGTGCTAGTCTAGTCTGGCTCCCGAGCTGCTGAGGGAGACCAGCGTTGTCTGCCCTTAGACACCAAGCTGGTCCTCTCTTGCCAAGGCACCAAGATTCTGAGGCTCAACAGAATGATACGGTGATGACAGAGCTTTTGTTGTTTAGTCGCTAAGCTGTGTCCGACTCTTTGCAACTGCATGGACTGTAGTCCAAAGCCCAGCTCTCCTCTTGGTTATGTGCGATGAATTTCAATAGTGGCACCTTAGAAAGAAGGGACAGTGTTTAAATCAGATCAGGAGCTCCACAAGTAATTCCGTTGAATCCTTAAAGGATGAAGACAACGAATCTGGCGCTGTGCATTCTCCTGACACACTGACTTCACAGGGTCTATTCATTAAGGCTCCCTGATCACCTCCACTTGCCAACTTCTGCTGTAAATCCCAGAGGTGCACTGAGAGCGAAGCAGGAGCAGTTCCCAAGCTTACAGAGCTCACCGTGGAGCGGGGCGGTGGAGACGAGAGCCTGAGGGCAGAAGTAAAACTCTGTGGCCTGGCATTTTTTTAAGCCCAGCTCAATCTGGGCCCAGACAACTTCTCCAGTTACTGCCCATACTCCTACTTAAGTGCTTTGCTCCAACCACGTCGCCGCACTCCAACCTCTGTGACCTCTGTGCTTTCCTCTTATTCCCCACCCAAAATGCTGTCTATACCTTATTTAAATCCTACCCATCCCTCAAGGTTGGGAGAGGCAGCCCCTGACACGGCTCCCAGTGACCTCTGCTTCTGGGAGGGCTAAGCCTCGGGACTTGCTTCCAGGGAAGAGTCGGCGGAAGTGATGGGACAGCGCCTCTAAGATCAGGTTACCAAAGGGCGTGGTGAGCGTCTTAAGTCACTCTTGTTGTCTTGAATCTCTCATCCTGGGGGAAGCCAGCTCCAAGGGCTGAAGCGTCGTGTAGAGAAGCCTGTGTCACGAGGGACAGGTCTGCCAACGACCAGTTCAGTGAGCTTGAAACTGGATTCCCCTCTACGTCCTGGCGAGCCTTTAGGCCAGGAGCTTGACCGCAACCTCCCAGAACACCTTGAGCCAGAGTCATCCTGCTAAGCTGGATCCGATTCTTCACCCAGAGAAACTGTGAGATGATAAATGCTTTTGCTCTAAGCCACTAAGTTTTGAGGTAATTTGTTACGTGGCGACAGACAACTTGCACCCCAGACTTGGTTCAAGCTGCACCCCTGTGACTCCTCTCACCTAGGCCAGCCCCCAGCAGCATCTGCCTCCCCTGAGCTTGCAGAGCTGTCCTCACCGGTCGCTCTGCCCTTCTGCAGCACTGATCGCCTTCCATCCTCTGGGTTTCTGGGCCTTTCCAAGTAACCCAAAGGCAGTAGCTGCTTAAATTTCTCGTGTGTCCCTGTTCAGAGCAAGTATTTGGCGAAGTAGAGAAAGGGGTTTAGAGGATTTGTGCAGAAAGGGGCTCTTAGTTCATACTTGATGGCAGACATAAATGACGCGGCAGTGGGAAACTGACGTGGAAGTTAGAAAAGGGCCTATGGCTTCGGAAGAGCTCGTTTTTCGTCTTCATCAAAGCGGGGCATCAGCGGCCAACACTAACAGTCGGCCCTGTTTGTAAATTCCTTCTGGCCATTTCCTCCTCACTGTGTGAGGATTTAGCCTTGCCTGACAGTTGTGAGAGGCGGCAGAGAGGGTGGCTCTGGGGTCACTTCAGAGGGGAGAAGCTGACTGTTTTCTCAGGGCCCCTGTGTCAGGACGGTGCTGAAGCCCACTTCCTCCACACTGCAGCCCTCTTTAAAAGTCCATACCACATACACAAAGCAAGTGCAGGGGAAAAGGGGGGAAAGCCGCTGCAGACCCGAGTCAGTAAAAGTTCAGGCTAAGAATAGACAAGGCGCTCTGAGAGCTGCTCGGCTATGTGACCTCCTACAGGGGCTTGGCAAGCAGCCCAGCCCAGCTTTGTTTGCTCGGCGCCTTTACAAGGAATGAGCGCTGGCTTGGGAGCCGAGATCTCGGTTCCGGGCCTGGCTCCATCGTGGTCTCCTTCCGTGGCTGTGGGCGAGTCCTTCCCCCTCTGGGGCTCAGTTTCCCTCTGGAAACAAGCGGGCTGGACTAGACCCCAATACTGACCGAACTCGGAGGAGAGTGGGGAGGATGCCGACCCGCCTGAGGCCCAGGAGACCTGACTGCGTGTCCCCGCTCTGCCCCCGAGAAACCTGGGCCTCTGCTTCGTCATCTACAAAGCGATCTTCCTTCCTTCGTCCGTTCCTCCAGCAAGCGCTTTCTGAGCAGCGCCTGTTTCCCGGGCTTGGTGCTGAGGCCGATGGCAAGGCGGGAGAGAGAAGATGAACCGCAGTCACTCACGGGAGTGAGGGTGTCACGGACGCCAGGCAAGAGCAGCAAAGGAAGAGCCACACGTGGTTTGGAGACGGGCACAGTCACAGCCTCTGTCAGTCCGACGTTCTCAGATCCAGCAGGCGTCCCTGCTGGGCGGCGCAGACGCTCTGAGAGGAACTCACATCTCATGCCATAGCTTTCTTTCCCCCCAGAACAGCACAGCTCAATTAACCCAATCAACCGTTACCCATCGACTGGGCACCAACCACCAGCTCCTGCCTTCCTAGAGCTTACACCAGTGGGCAGAAGGAACTCATAAACTGACGCAGCTATTAAATGTCCCACACCATTCTCTGACCGCTCATTATATGCTTTAAATAACAATGTTTCTAAGAGTTCAGAATCAAGTGGGGATTTGGATGGGCCCTGAAGATTTGCTGCACAGTGTGAAATAAACAGAAACACTGTTACCAGGGTGCAGTGGCCCCATTCCCTACTCCTAGACAGACGGGTGCACGGGACATACAAGAGAGACCTCCCGTGGGAGATTCCTAAACCCACTTTGGGCCAGGAGAGATACGAGCCTCACTGTTCGTCAAGGAGCAAGAGACGTCTTCTGTGACCTGCTCTGAACATTGTCCCTTGGACTGGGCAGACGGCTACTGAGGAGTCTCCTGACTTGGGGCAGCCACCTTGCCTCTGTGAGCCTGTCCGCTTATCCGTAAAATGAAGGGGTTAGATGGTATCCAACAGCCCTTACCCAGAAAGATGGTTAAAATTTGATTCTTGTGTATATGATTAAATTCACTTTGTTGATGTTTTATTGAGGGTTTTGCATCTATGTTCATCAGAGATTTTGGCTTGTAATTTTCCTTTTTTGTATTGTCTTTTTCTGGTTTTAGTAATGGAGATCTTGTAGAATGAATTTGGCAGTATTCTAGCCTCTCCAGTTTTTTGGAACAGTTTGAGAAGAACAGATATTAACTCTTTTTAATGTGTTTGGTAGAATTCCCCTGGTAAAGCTACACAGTCCCATACTTTTGTTTGCTGGGAATTTTTTTCTTTTTTAATGGCAAAGTAAATTTCCCTACTAGTGAGAGAAAAAAAGAACAAACTGGAGGTATCACACTGCCTGCCTTCAGATTATACTGCAAAGCTACAGTCGTCAAAACAGACTGGCACAAAACAGACACACAAATCAACAGAACAGATTAGAGAGCCCAGAAATAAGCCCACACAACTATGGTCAGTTAATCTACAGCAGAGGAGGCAAATATACACAGTAAGGAGAAGACAGTCTCTTCAGTAAGTGTTGCTTGGAAAACAAGACAGCTACGTGCAACAGAATGAGGTTAGAACATTTCCTTACGTCATTTGCAAATATAAACTCAAAATGGATTAAAGACCCAAGTGTAAGATCTGAAACCATAAAGCTCCTAAAAGAGCATAGGCAGAACACTCTGACATAAATCATAGCAATATTTCTTTGGACCTGTCCCCTAAGGCAAAAGAAATAAAATTGAAAATAAATAAATAACACCTAATTAAACTTAAGAGCTTTTACACAAAAGAGAAAAGAAAGCACTGACCAATGAAAAGACAACTTACTAAATGGGGGAAATATTTGCAAGTTATAAATATATGACCAGTTGGGGTTAAAATCCAAAATACAGAAACACTTCATATAGCATTCAAAAACAAAACAGCAGCAACAACAAAAAAAAAAAACCAGGGACTTCCCTGTTGGTCCAGTTGCTGAGACTCCATGCTCCCAGTGATATAGGGCATGCAGGTTTGACCGCTTGTCAGGGAACTAGATCCCACGTGCAGTTCAGACCCAATGCAACCAAATAAATAAATATTGTTTTTAAAACAAACAGCACTATTAAGAAATGGGCAGAAGACCAGGACAGACACTGTTCCAGAGAGGACATAGAGATGGCCGACATGAAAAGACGCGCACCACCACCAACCATCAGAGAAACACAGATCAGAGTCACAGAGCATCGCCTCACACCTGTCAGAACGGCTGCCATTAAAGAAAACACACGCAGCAAACACTGGTGCGGACGCAGAGAAAAGGGAGCCCTTGGACACTGCTGCCTGTCAAGCAGCTTGGTGCGGCCGGAAACAGTATGGAGACTCCTCGAAACACGAGAAGCAGAAGTGCCCTGCGGTCCAGCAATGCCACTCCTGGGTGCGTCCATGAGGAGGGTGAAAACACTAATTCAAAAATACGCGTACACCCCGATGTTTACAGCAGCGCCACTCAGAAGAGATGTGGAGCAACCTAAGTGCCCACTGACAGACGGACGGGCAAAGAAGGCGTGGGGGGCGGCGTGTGTAACACAGAACACCACTCAGCCATAAAAAGAATGAGGTTCTGCCATCGGCAGCGTGTATGGACCTGGGGGAATTGTGCTTGGAGAAATAGCTCAGACAGAAAAAGACGACCAGTCTACATTATCGCTTACAGGTCAAGTCTGAAAAATAAAGAAACGTGTGTAACAAAACAGAAAGGGACTCACAGCTGTGGAGAACAAGCTGTGGTCACCCATGGTGGGGGGGAAGGGGAGGGGCAGAAAGGGTCATGGGGCAAAGAGACACAGCCCACTCTGCCGGATGAGGAGCAGAGGTGCGCCACGCAGCTCAGGGAAACACATCCATTATTTTGCAGGAACTTTAAACGGAGTGTGACGTCCGAGAGTGCCGAGTCCCTAGGTCGCATACCTGGAACTAATATTAAGAATGTGATTCTAATGGCTTCCCTGGTGGCCCCGTGGTTAAGGAATCTGTCTGGCGACACAGGGGACAATCCCTGGTGCGGGAAGGCCCCCCACGCCGTAGAGCACTAAGCCCGCACACCTGCTACTGTGCCTGCACTTGGAGCTGCTGCTCCCCGACGAGAGAAGCCGCCGCCAGGAGCCCGCAGGCCACAGTGAGAGCAGCCCCCACCTGCCCCAACGACACACAGCTAGAGAGAGCCTGCTTACAGCCGCGGAGACGCGCGGCAGCCAAGAGACAAACAGAGCTTAGAAAAAAGTGCGCACTCCCACTCACTGGGGCAACTGTTTGTCCCCAGGGGCAGCTATTTTGTGTTTCTCCCTCTAGAAACAGTCCAGACATAAACAAGTATATTTTTAAATCATATCCTTTTCTGTTTAATGCAAATTAAAAGGAAGTGACACTCTGTTCTGGACTCTGCTTTATTTACTTACTAACATAGCTCAGGTTATTGCACATCAACACATGCAGATCTGCTTCATTTTTCCCACTTCGGCACAGAGCTCCACTGCGGAGACTATCACGGTCTCTAGCCCTTTCCCATGGCAAACAGTGTTGCAGGAAACATCCTTGCACTTACAGCTTTAGACACAGGCATGAATATGTCATCAACAGGATAAATTCCTAGTTCTGACATTACAGGTTCAAAAGGTTAATGCATGTTAAATATTAACATTGCTAAATCGATTTTTCTATAGTCTACCAATTTATACTGCTACCAAGAATTCATTCATTCGTTTTTTTTCATTCAACCAGTATTTGGGTGGCTACTGTGTGCCAGGCATTGTTTTAGGCTCCAGAAACATAGCAATGCGTAACAACAAGAAAACAAACTCCATTCCCTGAGCGACCGTGCAGAGGCAGAGGGAGCACAGACAACAGAACACACAGTATCTCAGGAAACGCTGTGGCCACAACAAGGCAGAGAAAGGAGTGCTGGTCAGGGCTCAGCTCAGCTCAGCCGCTCAGGCGTGTCCGACTCTCCGCGGCCCCATGGACCGCAGCACGCCAGGCCTCCCTGTCCATCACCAACTCCCGGAGTTCACTCAAACTCATGTCCACAGAGTTGGTGATGCCATCCAGCCATCTCATTCTCTGTCGTCCCCTTCTCCTCCTGCCTTCAATCTTTCTCAGCATCAGGGTCTTTTCCAGTGAGTCAGATCTTCATATCAGATGGCCAAAATATTGGAGTTTCAGCTTCAGCATCAGTCCTTCCAGTGAATATTCAGGACCGATTTCCTTTAAGATTGACTGTTTGGATCTCCTTGCAGTCCAAGGGACTCTCAAGAGTCTTCTCCAACACCACAGTTCAAAAGCATCGATTCTTCAGCCAGGGTGTGTGGGTGTGGGTTAGTCGCTTAGTCGTGTCCGACTCTGCAACCCCATGAACTGTAGCCCGTCAGGCTCCTCTATCCGTGGGATTCTACAGGCAAGAATACTGGAGTGGATTGCCAGTCCCTTCTTCAGAGGATCTTCCTGACCCAGGGATCGAACCCAGCTCTCCTGCATTGCAGGCAGATTCTTTACCATCTGAGCTACAGGGAAGATCTCAGCCAGGGTAGGGGTTGGCAATTGAAATAAGATGGTCAGGGTAGGAAATTCCAAGCCTCAGTTTCCTATCTGTAACAGGACGATAACAGTACTTATGAGATTAAGTTTGGTAGATAACAGTGACCATTTCACAGAGATAATGTTACTATAAACAACCTTTCAGGTGAGAAAACCGTTGCCTAAGGAGGAGCAATTTGCCTAAGGTCCCAAGGAAAACGGGTGGCTCAGTCAGACCAGAACCCAGCCTCCTGACCTTCCGTGCAGCGAACTTCTAAATACACCCAAGGACCAGCAGCACTAAGAAGCAATCCAGCTGGGGCTGCTCCCGGCACCATAGTTCAGACGGAAGAGTTCTCTGAGAACGTGATTTTCAGCATCAGCGTGAGGGGAGGGAAGATGTGAGAGCACACGAGGTCCTTCTTCAAGGAGAAGCAGGCCAGCTTCACTGGGGCTCGAGGCTGAGCCTGCTGGGGTTTACTCACAAGACGTTCAGACCCAGGACGGTGCTCTCGGCCAAAGGCAACAAGCTTTCTGGCTGCTGCTGGCCCATCTGCTCTGATGAGACTCCTCCAAACCCTCATCTCCCATTGGTTTCCTTCCAAGGAATCTCCTAGAGGAAAGATAAGCAACAGTTAAAGCACAGCTGTAGAAATAATAAGATCCGGAGGGGCAGCTCTATCTGTTTGGCCGGGTGAGCGTTTTCAAGCGGGCCAAGTGTGCCACGGTGGTCTCCCAGCTCACTCTGCATGCCGTTCTGCCCCGGGGCCCCCTGTTCGTCGGGCACTCACTGTGTCCCCCGGCCGTCTGCCAACGCAGCGCCCTACCCCTGCCTGGGCTCCAGCCTCCTTTACCCTGTCCTTTCTTCATCAAGGGCCTCACTCCCTCCCCTCAGCTCAACCTCCCCTTTAAACGAAGGTGCTTGCTAGTGAACACCATCAGTACGGTGCAGGATCTAGAGGAGTCAGCACTCTGGGCTCGACCCCTGTTGAGAAGAGCTTATGTGAACCTGGACAATTCATTACCTTTTCTGGGCCTCCATTTTTAAAAAAGAATTTTACTTATTTATTTATTGGCTGTGCTGGGTCTCTGCTGTCGTGTGGGCTTTTCTCTAGTTGCGGAGCGCGGTGGCTGCTCTCGTGATGTGGAGCGCAGGCTCAGCGGTTGCAGTCCCGGGCTCACTTGGTCCGCGGTACGAGGGATCTTTCCAGATCACGGATCAAACCCACGTCTCCTGCATTTAGGCGGGTTCCTTACCACTGAGCCACCAGGGAAGCCTCTGGGCCTCAACTTCTTTAAAAATGCTGTATATTATATGGCACTTCAAGTATCATGCAGTTAATTATTCTGCAAAGGGCAGGGACCCCAATGATCTACTTAAAGACAAAAGAATACACAGACAGGTAATGAGGCCAAAGGCAGAATGAAGTTTTCAGCTTGGAGGCACCAGAGTCACTAAAACTCCGTCAAGGGCTGTGTACGACAGCCAATGTCAGGGTATGAATGGCATCCAGAACCAAGTCTGGGGTTAGCCATAAGCGGAGTTCATACCTAGACAAGAGGCCTAGGTTTCAAGTTTTATTCGAATACTGAGTAAACCTCAATGCGAGGGAATATCCAGGCCAGATCTGGACCCACCCTGCCTGCTCTGGAAAAGGGAACCATAAGAGAGAAAAGGCGCCCTGGCCCAGGTCAGCAACTGTTACCTGAACACCCTGGTGTTCGAGAAACTAGTTTCCTCTGCGAGGCTAAGAAGAGGAAGCTTGAGAAACATTCAGTCCATTAAAGAGACACTGAATTCAAGTTTGGGAAAGTGATCTAAAGAGGTTTCAAAAGATGTCAGGACTAAAGGCAAACGTGTAGATGCTTCCATTTCTGTTTAAACCATGGCCAGTTACAAACAGGTGAAGGTTCTGCCGGGGTAATTTGAGAAAACATGAAAATCTTTGTGACTATCACTAATGCATGCTCTCTTCTGAGGCCACACCCATAATCTTAAGTTTACCCACAGAGAGAGAGGCAGAGAATAGCATGGGCAACGGAGACGCGAGATTCTGAATTCCAAAGTGACCTGACAGTTACTGCATCACTGTTCCTGCCTAGAAAAATAATCCGGGCCCCACACTTCTCTTCTGTATGCCCTGCCTCTGGGTTGACAACAAACTCACAGGCTGGAGTCTGCAGCACAGCAGACACTCAGGGCTGTGGACGCTGAGTCCAGCAGGCTGCTCAGATCTTACCCCTGCTGGGACACCAGCAGACTCAGACTCCGGGGCCAGCGGTGCCTCCTAGCACAGAAACACAGGAGGCGGCGGGACTGCTTTCCTGAAGCCTTCAGTGACTTTCCACTGAGCTGTGGGAAAACTCTGGCCGTCGACTGTGGCTGAATCATAGCCCAGAGGCCCTGACAGCTCAAACCTTTGAAGATTCCTTTCGTTCCTTTCCCAAAGGGGAACCTGGCAAACTCCGGTTGGTTAATTCCGTCTACCTTCTTCTGTCCCCTCAAGATGTCAGTGCAAAGTGGTGTGTGCTCTCAGCGGCGGCCAAAGGGCATCAGAGCAACAGCATCTGTGATCGCAACAACTTATATTTATCGAGGACTTCCTGCTGTCAGGCGCTGCTTATGGACTGTTTTCATCGAATCTGCACAGCTACCCAGTGGGGGTGTTGCTAGGAACATTCCTAGTTTACAAATGAGAAAACTGAGGCCCAGGGAGGCTGGTGACCTGCCTCTGGTCCCACAGCTTGGGTGTGAGGCAGGGAGATTTAACGTAAGCGCTGCCGAGAGCCTGTGCTCACCACCGTGTCACACCGTGCCCAGCCCCAGTACGGACACTCCAAGCTCAAAGGCACTTTAGAGATCACAGACCAACCCGCAGCTTTTGCAGCTGAGAAAACAGACCTAATGAGCTGATGGGAACTGCCTGGTGGCAGAGTCAGGCGCTGAGGCAGGGCTCTCCACTCCAAGGTTCAACGCCCTCTCTCTGTTCTATCAGAGGCCGTGGGTTCTCCGAGTCATCTCAAGGGTCGGGAGTTCTTTCATGTCTTACTCTTTATTCTTTAGGGATTGGAGCTTTATAAAAACATAAAAATGCTTTCATAGGCTTTCTTCATAATGTACTGACCTCTCAATTCTTCCTACCCTTTCAAAGGGACTTCCTTTTTTTAGTATTAACTTGGCTCTCTTTTGCCTTCTCCTGTCTTTAAATCCCAAGAAAGTGAAAGAAACTTCCGACGGGTGTTTTTTTAAGAATCCTTGATATCTTTTAGCCAAGTTTACCTTTTTTTAACCAAAGCATCTTAAACACAGCTATTCAGCTCGTTGTCAGTCATCCAGTAAGTGCTTCTGGCCTCAGTGCCCTTCCCCGCCCCTCCCTCTTAAGAGAAGACCACTAAGGCTCACTAAATCACTCAGCTACTGCATGTCACCCTCAGGCCCTGCTCTGCACAGGCTCTTCCTTGTACCCGGCCTCCTGCCACGGAGACGGTGTTCCCACTGCTCCCCAGGTCATCTCGGCACAGTGACCGCGGCCCCACTCCTGCCACTCCATTCTTCGCCCAGACCGACAGATTATACGGGGGGAGTAAGCATGTAGAAGGAGCAACACGTGGTGGTGGAGTCTGGTCTTTGCGCTCAAACCAACCTTCACCCCTCTGGTCGAGTTCGTTGACTGAGCCGAGCCTCAAACGTCATGTGGATGGGAGGCCCCACTTCACGATGATTGTGAGAACGGATTGAAAGACTGTGTAAAGGGCCACCTGCCACACAATTGACGGGCCTCCCAGGTGGCGCTAGTGGTCAAGAACCCTGTCAAAGCAGGAGACCTAAGAACTGCAGTTCAGCCCCTGGGTGGGGAAGATCTCTTAGAGCAGGAAAAGGCAACCCAGTCCAGGATTCTGGCCGGAATCGCATGGACAGAGGAGCCTGGTAGGCTAGTCACGGGGTCGCAAAAGAGTCGGACACGACTGCCTCTGTCTTCTTTCTCTCCCAGGCCCTTTCCCTCTCTGCACAAACGATGTTCCAAACACCTTCATCAAAAACAAACAAAAGCCACAGCTCATCCTCAAGCAATAAACTCTTCTCTCCTTCCCACCACCCCAAGCACATTCACAGTGTCTTCTCACTGTTGGCCCTCTGCCCCCGACGCAATTCGTTTTGGCCACTATACACTGAACCCCTCCCAGGGGCCAGCTCAGCCCATGTGAGTACCTTCCCGAGTTCGACACACGCTGGTGAGCTGCCGCCACTGCAACGTGCACCGCCGCCAGCACTCTGACCTCGGACGCCCTGCTCCTTCTGCACCCCTCCAGTTCCCCTGAGCTCTCGTCTCACCACTTCCCGCCTCTCGTCTCTCTGCGCCCTGTCTCGGGGTGATCTCTTCGACGCCCGTGGATTCAACAATCACTACGTGCTTATTCGGAGAAGGCAATGGCGACCCAGTGTTCTTGCCTGGAAAATCCCATGGGCGGAGGAGCCTGATGGGCTGCCGTCTGCGGGGTCGCACAGAGCCGGACACGACTGAGGGACTCGCAGCAGGGGCAGCAGCGGCGGCGGCAGATGCTTATCAGACCTCCGACGCTGTCTCTCCAGTCCCAGTGCTAAAGCTTAGGCCCCAGGCCCAAGTTTCCAGCTGCTCACACTCACAGGGATCCGTCTTTGGAAGATCCACGAGCGTCTAAATTTCCAAATTTGCTTTTTCACTCACGGCTCCTGCTTCCCAAATGGTGTCACCCTTAAGCCAAGGCTCAGGAGAGACGCCCTTGTCCTGAGTGTCCCGTCTCCAGACGCCATTGTCCTGAGTGTCCCGTCTCCAGACGCCATCGTCCTGAGTGTCCCGTCTCCAGACGCCATTTGAGTGAGCGCAGGGCTCTGTGCTTTTATTTCCACGGCGTCTTCTGAATTTAACCTCTCCACCTCCTTGGATCAGGGTTCTGTCACGTCTCAGCTTATGCTGCAGACTGGAAGCCTTTAATTCCACTTACCCTGCTTACCCTCTGCACAGACCCATGGTTTATCTAATTAATAGATCTGAGCATATTAATCATCTTTTCTTAAAACTTCCATAGCAGTAACCAAGGGACATCCTGAATATTTATATTTCTAGCTCCCTATTAGAATGAAGGCACCTCATTTTCAATTACTGTATCTTGCTGCCTACTAAAGTACATTAATAATATGCATCAAAAAATATGCATCAAGAAAGGTTATTATATGGAAGATGGCAGAGTAGAAAGATGTGTGCTCATCTCCTGCAAGAGTTGCTTCACTAGCTGTTAAACGACCATCGACAGGAGGATGCTGGAGCCCCCAAAAAAGATGCCCCACGTCCCAAGACAAAAAGATACCCCACGTCCCAAGACAAAAAAGATACCCCACGTCCCAAGACAAAAAAGATACCCCACGTCCCAAGACAAAAAAGATACCCCACGTCCCAAGACAAGGACGAAGCCGTGGTGAGATGGCGGGAGGGGTGCAATCACGATAAGAATCGCATCCCACACCCACTGACTGGGCAACCCACAGCCTGGAAAGCAATAATAGCAAAGGAGTTCTCCCACTCCTGTGAAAGTTCTGAACCCCACGTCAGGCTTCCCAGCCTGGGGATCCAACAAGGGGACTGGGAATCCCCAGGGACTCTGACCCCGAAAGCCAGCGGGATTTGATTGTAGGGATTCCACAGGACTTGAGGAAACAGACTCCAGTCTTGGAGGGCACAAACAAAATCTTGCCCACACCAAGACCCAGCAGAAAGGAGCAGTGACCCCACAGGAGGCTGAGCCAAAACTACCTGCTGCTGTCAGAGGTTCTCCTGTGGAGGCGCGGGTCAACTGGAGCTCACCTGAGGGACAGGGGCCCTGGCCGCAGCAGTCTGGGAAGGTCTCCGCTTGGCATAAGCCCTCTTGGAGGTCGCCATTAACCTTATCAGTTCAGTTCAGTTCAGTTCAGTCACTCAGTTGTGTCCGACTCTTTGTGACCCCATGAATCGCAGCACGTCAGGCCTCCCTGTCCATCACCAACTCCTGGAGTTCACTCAAACTCACCTCCATCGAGTCGGTGATGCCATCCAGCCATCTCATTCTCTGTTGTCCCCGTCTCCTCCTGCCTCCAATCCCTCCCAGCATCAGAGTCTTTTACAGTGAGTCAACTCTTCACATGAGGTGACCATAGTATTAGACTTTTAGCTTTAGCATCAGTCCTTCCAATGAACACCCAGGATTGATCTCCTTTAGAATGGACTGGTTGGATCTCCTTGCAGTCCAAGGGACTCTCAAGAGTCTTCTCCAGCACCACAGTTCAAAAGCATCAATTCTTCGGCAAGCAGCTTCCTTCACAGTCCAACTCTCACATCCATACATGACCACTGGAGAAACTATAGCCTTGACTAGACTGACCTTGGTTGGCCAAGTAATGTCTCTGCTTTTTAATATGCTATCTAGGTTGGTCATAGAGCCCTGCAGACCCCAGAGCTAGGTCTCTCAGGCCAAACAATGACCAAGGAGGGAGCACAACCCTACCCATCAGCAGATAATTGGATTAAATCTTTGCTGAGCAAGGCCCTGCCCACCAGAGCAAGACCCAGTTTTTCCCATTGCCAGTCCCTCCCATCAGGAAGCTTACAGAAGCCTCTTAGCCTCCTCCATCAGAGGGCAGACAGAAGAAGCAAGAAAAACCACAGTCCCACAGTGGCTAAAATAAAAACCACACTATAGAAAATTAATCAGGATGAAAAAGCAGAAAGTTATGTCCCAGATGAAGGAACAAGATAAAACTCCAGAAAAACAACTAAATGAAATGGAGATAGGCAACCTTCCAGAAAAGAATTCAGAGTAATGATTGTGAAGATGATCCAGGATCTCGGGAAAACAATGGAGGAGATGCAGGAAATGTTTACCAAAGACGAAGAAAAATTAAAGAACAAACACAGATGAACAATAAACTAAAAGGAATCAACAGCAGAATAACTGAGGCAGAAAACAGATAAATGACCTGAAGACAGAACGATGGAAATTACTGCCACTGAGCAGAATATAGAAAAAAGTGAAAAATGAAGACAGCCGAAGAGACCTCTGGGACAACATTCAGCGCACCAACATTCGCACTCAGGATCCCAGAAGGAGAATGGAAAGGACCTGAAAAATACTTGAAGAGATAATAGCTGAAAGCTTCCCTAACATGGGAAGGGAAATGGTCAACCAAGTCCAGGAAGCACAGAGAGTCCCAGGCAGGATAAACCCAAGGAGGAACACACTGAGACACGTGGTAATCAAACTGACAAAAATTAAAGACAGAGATAAAAAAGATTAAAAGAAACAAAGGAAAAATGACAAATAACACACAAGGGAACTCCCATCAGGCCGTCAGCTGATTTCTCAACAGAAGCTCTGCAAGCCAAAAGTGAACGGCACAATATGTTTAAAGTGATGAAAGGGAAGAACCTACAACCAAGAATACTCTACCCAGCAAGACTCTCATTCAGATTAGGTGGAGTTTCCAGACAAGCTTTCCAGACAAGCGAGAGTTAAGAGAATTCAGCACTGCCAAACCAGCTTACAGCAAATACTAAAGGAACTTCTCCAGGCAGGAAACACAAGAGAAGGAAACAACCTACAGAAAATAAACCCAAAACAATTACAAAAACAGTAATAAGATCATCAGTTCAGTTCAGTTCAGTCGCTCAGTCGTGTCTGACTCTTTGCGACCCCATGAATCACAGCACGCCAGGCCTCCCTGTCCATCACCAACTCCCGGAGTTCACTCAAACTCATGTCCACAGAGTCGGTGATGCCATCCAGCCATCTCATTCTCTGTCGTCCCCTTCTCCTCCCGCCCCCAATCTCTCCCAGCATCAGGGTCTTTTCCAAGGAGTCAACTCTTCACATGAGGTGACCAAAGTATTGGAGTTTCAGCTTTAGCATCAGTCTTCCCAGTGAACACCCAGGGCTGATCTCCTTTAGAATGGACTGGTTGGATCTCCTTGCAGTCCAAGGGACTCTCATGAGTCTTCTCCAGCACCACAGTTCAAAAGCGTCAGTTCTTCAGTGCTCAGCTTTCTTCACAGTCAATTACGTTAAATGTAAGTGGATTCAACACCAGTTAAAAGACACAGATGGGCTGGGTGAATGAGACACGAGCACGTGTGCTGTCACTCACCACCTCACTATGCCTGACACCCCCAACCTGTATGGAGTTATTTTATATTGTTAGGGTAATTGTGTTTCCATTGTGGCTTGCAACTGTAATTATTTTTTGTCTGACTGTTGATTATGAAAACTGATAAACATCTTTTACTAATGTGATTACGCAACTGTTACGTAATACTATTGTATCATGATTGGTCAACAGAAAAATAATATAACTCTAGGTCACCGAAACTACCATTTAATAGAAAAACTTGTAATCATTTTTAAAAATCCTGCATAACAGAATTATTTGGCATTTTTTGAAAACTACAAATGCCCAGGCACTGCTTTTTTTTACCAGAGCTCCAGATGTGTTTCTCACGAGTAGCTGTGTTTAAAACCAACCGGGCATCGGAGGACCTTCTACTTCTATCGAGTTTGTTCCACTTTTTCTGTTTCTAGTCAGGGCTCCCATTTCATTTAGTGGATGTTTTCCAATTTCTCCATCTTTATTTTTTGGTATTCTTTCTCAAGTCTTTATCTAGTAGAAAAGCTTTTGTATATATATATAGATAAAAATATGTATAATATCTGTGTTTTAGAAAACTTACAAATTTTTGCCTAACTAAAAAATTTATGGCATTGTGATTCCATTTGTTTGACTTAGTATGAATAGAATGCTAGATTTCTAATTTAAAAAAATAGGCAACAAGCCACAAAGGTTTACTGTGTAGCGCAGGCAACTACAGTCAATACCTTGTAATAACCTATAATGGAAAATAATTTCAAAAATAATGTATGTATATATGTACAGCCGAATCACCTTGCTGTGCCCCGAAACACTGTAAGTCAACTATATGTCAATAAAATATATAAAGAAAAAAAAGAAAGATTATTATATGAATACAAACCCAGTACCAGGCCATGCACAGCAGAGAATATGAGAGAAGTATAATGTGATCCCTGCCCTCAAAGAGCTTTTGCTCTATTGGAGAGACAAAACAAACCCAAAACACTAGTGAGTACCTAAGCTGAGATACAAACTCTACATGCCAGAGGAGCTCAAGGAGAGGGCAGTGAGCGTAAGGTGGAACTCCTGGTGGAGGCCTCACCGAGAAACACGGCGTCCTGAGGCTCTGAAGGGAGGGCGCGGTGAGCACGGTGAGACGGCAACAGAAGGGTCGGGGCGCTCGCAGGTGGGAAGGGCACAGCAGAAAGGACAGGGTCCGTGCCAACAGAAAGAAGCCTGGGCCAGCGGGAATCGGGGAGGATGCTGGGGACCGGAGAGAAGCGGCGAGCCAGGAAACAGAAGCCCCCAGAGGCCACGGAGACAGGAGTCCGATCAGAGGAACAAAGCAGCACCTTGTTAGAGTGCTCCAACAATACAGAAGCTGTCATATACAAAAGCTGTAACAATACAGAAGCTACCTTCTGACACACGCACGCACACCCACTCTTAATGCAGCAGTGCTTCGGCAGACACTGCTATCCTCATTTTGCAAATGAAGAAAATGAGACATAGAGCCGTCCAATAACGTGCTTGGGGCCACACAGCTGCGTGCAAGCCCTGAGCGCTACAGGCAAAGGTAAAGATCACTCCTGCTTTCAGAGAGCTCAGCGTCCAAACAGAGATGGGCGCGCGTGACTGTCTCAGAAACAGTCACTCACACAGCAACGTGTTAGGTGCTGGAACAAAGGTATAACGGCGTGGGAGTGCTATTTCAGTAAAATTAATCTAGAAGTGTTAGATGAAAAGCAAAAGGCTCTCTCAGAGGAAAAAACACGGAACTCAGAGAAATGAGGAAATCAGCCTCCTGGCGAATAGTCACCCAGGCAAAACCCAGCAAGTGAAGTGGTGACAGTGGATGCGGGAAGACTGGAAAAGAGGTGGAACACAAAGCACTCTAAAGCAGAGACAGTTAACGTAAGAAAAAGAGAATCAGATGCACTCTGATGTCTGGGAAACTGGGAGGAGGACACTAGTAAGAGGACGGTAAATTTATTTGACGGTGACACTGCGTTGAAGACAAAGTAGGGCTGGGAGAATGCAATAGGCCTTAATACTGCAGCTGCCGCTGCTGCTGCGTCGCTTCAGTCATGTCCGACTCTGTGCGACCCCACAGACGGCAGCCCACCAGGCTCCCCCGTCCCTGCGATTCTCCAGGCAAGAACACTGGAGTGGGTTGCCATTTCCTTCTCCAATGCGTGAAAGTGAAAAGTGTAAGTGAAGTCTTCCTTAATACAGGAAGATTTTAAAAAACATGATTTTATTTATTCTTGGCTGTCCTGGGTCTTTGCTGCTGCGAGGGCTTTCCTCCAGTGTTGGCGAGCAGGGACTGCTCTCCCGCTGTGGCGCTCAGGCTTCGTGCCGTAGCAGTCTCTCTTGCTGTGGAGTATGGCCCTAGGGTGCGTAGACTTCAGCAGCTGCAGCTCCCGGGCTCCAAAGCACAGGTTCAACAGCTGTGGCACACGATTTAGTTGCTCTGCGGCGTGTGTGATCTTCCCAGATCAGGGATCAAACCCGTATGTCCCGCATTGGCAGGCAGATTCTTTACCACGGAGTCGCTGCTGCTAAGTCGCTTCAGTCGTGTCCGACTCTTCGCGACCCACTGGACTGCAGCCCACCAGGCTCCTCTGCCCATGGGATTTTCCAGGCAAGAGGACTGGAGTGGGGTGCCATTGCCTTCTCCAACTGAGCCACTAGGGAAGCCCAATACAGTAAGACTTGGAAACAAGATTTTTTTTTTTTAATTGTTAGCACCCAGCCCTGAGTTGTACATAACGAAAGAATTTCAAATATTTTATAAACTCTCTGCCGGTAGGATGGCCTCTGCGTTTTATTTTCTCCTCACATTTTGCTAGTCTCTATTATCAATTCTGTCTTGCATCATAATTCTACACAAATGAAGTAGAACATAACAAAGCTGAAACACACAAGAATTCTATCCAAAACCGATTCCAGAAACGCTGTTTGCTCATCACTTCTCTGGAACTTTTCTGTCGGAGTTGCTTTCATGGTCAATCTACAATCCAGACTTAACCATCACACTCTGTTAAAACCTCCAACCTCATCATCCAATAATTTAGCTCTTGTTGTTTCAAAAATAAAATCCACTCTCAAAAAAAAAAAAGAAAACAAAAACACTTATAAACACTAAAGTTGTTCCAGAAGCTGTGACACAGGCTTTGTAGGCAACACCCACAGGGGCTTTCCAAATATTCCAAGGAGTGGCTCCATCGCTGTGGGGAAGGGATATCCCTACAGAGAGTGGGACATCATACTACTGATTATTTCACAGATCCGCTTTCCATTTAATTCTTGAAGCAGCCATAGAAGCAAGTATTATCATCTTATGCTGAAGAAGAGTAAGAGAAGGTCCAGACAGGAACGGCGACGCAGACATACAGAACAGACCCTGGCCACGACGGGGGGAGGGGAGGGTGGGACGCCAGAGACAGCAGGAGTGGCACACACACACGGCCGCGTGCAAGACAGCCGGCTGGTGGGAAGGTGCTGTGTGACATGGGGGGCGCAGCCCTGTGCCCTGTGCCAGCCTGGGGGGTGGGGAGCGGAGGGAGCTTCAAGAGGGAGGGACACACACACAATTATGGCTGATTCACGCTGTTGAAGAGAACATTGTAAAGCGGAAGGCAACCCAATACTGTGAAGCAACTATCCTCCAATTAAAAATAAAGTTTTTAAAAAAGTAAAAAGAAGGTTCAGAAAAGTTACTTTCTAAAGGTTGTAAAACTAATGCACAGCAGAGTTGGGGATTTCAAACCTTATGGTTCTCCACTGTACCATGCTGTTTTGATGAAATAACCCAATGTATGGGGACATTATTAAACAGCATCATTGCCATATAATCTTATCTTGCATGGTCATGATTTTAATAGTCTTTTAATTTCATTTGTTTCCCCATCATTTTCTGTATCTACTGATTTGGGAAAACATGAACAAGCAGCCATGAAAAATCTGTCATAGATCTTGAATTAAGTCTACCTTATAAAAATACAGACCATTAGAAACAGAAGTATCTTTAAATCATCAGGCCTGTCTCCTGATAATATGGTTTTAAGTATGTTACAATCCAGGTCAACAAGCAAATGGTATTCCCTTCTCCTTAGGATAATGCGTTCAGCTGAAGGTTCTCATGTATTTGCCAGCAGGGCTTTATTCATGAACTCTCTGCTGAATACAGAAAGTTTTATTTATTCCTCCTTTAAACTCTACTCCTTCAACCCTGGAACACCATACACATTTATATATAGCAGTGTTGGAAGCCTGGCAGGCTTGAATTATTGAAGAGAAAACCCTCTCCACTTGTCCTGCCAAAAGCATTGATCACTGTTCACTTAAGTGACGTGAGCATCTCCTCTCGTTTGCCAGGGTCTTCTCCCCCTCTTTGGGTGACTAAGCAGTCTGCAATCTTCCCCCTTTAATGGGACAATTTCCAGGCTTGTCTCACCCTTCCGGTCTTTACAGCTTCATGCATTTTCTCCTGTGAATACAGTAGACGGTTTCATGGCGAGAATCTCTCTCCAGCACACGTCTCCAGAACCCTACCTTCCCGAACACTGGTGCAGTGCGACCGTTTGTCTACTCCGGTGCCCCAGACAGACCGGCTACTCTGCAATGGCCGCCTTCTTCTGCTTGCAGTCCTGCGCTTCCCCCTCCTTCGATCGGCCTTCCTGTGTGCCCCCCGTGTCCTTCGGGCTCGGACGCTCGTCCTCCCACCTCCGGACCCGTGTGGCACTTTTGGAAACGTCGTCACCCAACGAGGCAAACACAGCTCCTGTTTATCAAGCACTAACCCCGTGCTGTCTCTGAGCCTCACGTCTGCAACACAAACTGCCCAGCTGTGCTCCTGCCCTCTCAGCACACTCCTCTGTGGCACAGGACGTCCTCCGTGAAGCGTGTCACTTGCGGCCTGGCACACAGCAGGCACTCGATAAACAGCTGCCACTATTAGGTTAGGAGAACAGGCACCCACAGGACTTGCTCCTGTTTGGCCCCAGCGCCTGGTCCAGTTGACTGGCTCACTCAGTACATGTTTACAAAACTAACCAGTGAAGAGAATAAATGTGAAATGTCGGTATGATCCTCGTGAGGCAAGCTGTGCCGCTTGCCACGGACAGCTAAAACTTAACTCTTTGGAGTTCAGACAGGAATAGCACCCAGTTAAGTAAACAGAGATGGGGCTGGGGAGCCCAGAAGCACTGCCCAGAGGTTCAGAAGGATGCATGGTCTCAAGTTCAGGAAGCTCTTGCTGGCTAGTGAGTGAAGAGGTTGATATGGAAGACGGCCTCCTGTGGAATGCTCCAGGCACAGGCCAGCGTCAGTTCGGCTCCCAGAGGCAGATGGCATGGTCAAATCAACTCCCTTGATCAGGGAGAAACTGAGGACTGTAAGAAAGCCCCCTGATGATGAAGGGGGTGCCTCACTTCTGAGAGAATGGAAGCCTAGACCTGCAGCACACACACAGACCCAAAGGTGAATCTCTGGGGCACTGGGATTTGTCAGCGGCAGGAAGTAGTCTGTGCTGGAGTCTGTCAACAGCTAGCAGGGCCCGGTGGGCAGAATGAGACTCAAGTCCTTGGCAGTGCTAAGTTTAAAAGGAGGCAGCACATGGGCGTACCGGAAAGAGATTGGATTTAAGAAACAAAACCTAAATTCAGTTACTGAACTGGAGTGCAAACGTGTTTAATGCCCCAACCATGGCAGACTAGTTATTTGACTTGGGACATTAATTATTCAGGCAGGGCTAGCAGCAAGGTTGAAATCTGAAGTGGGACTCTGATTCCGGGACTAAGGACAAAACTGGTAAAGCTGTCGGGGAAGCAGAGAATCTGGCGCCTACTACGATACTGCAAGCCCTTTGCAATGGATAATAAGCACACAGCACAGCCTCTCTGAGCACAGACTGCCTGGCTTCAGTGCTGAGATTTTTAGATACCAGCTATCTGTAGACAGCAAAGTACGGAACTCAAGCCTGTGTGGTCTGGGTTAACAAATATCTTCCGTCCATACGCACTCGTTTCACCCTCGGGCTATGGACAGCTGGGCACCTGCTCGGCCTCTTAATCCCCACACAGTGTTTGCCCCTAACTGATCGCCAGATACAACCACTTTCAAGTTGAAATCACTCTTCACAACCACAAGTTAGTTGTTTCATCCCGATTCTGGGACCAAAATCCTATTCAGTCACTATTAGGTCCCAGAATCTAAGTCCACACTCCTAGCAATAAAAGTGGCCCTTTTTGATTAAAACCAACCAAGCCAAGCAAATTCACTGCAACAAACACCGCTACCGCTGCTGCTGCATCTCCAAGATCTTCCCATCCCTAGTTCTGCAGCGACAGTTTTGCCTGCACTTTCACTTCTTCAGAAACCAAACTGTCTTATTGGTCTGTGGTCTGTTTGTGGCTCTTTGGATTTGATATCCCTAAGGGTTTTTTGTTTGTTTATTTTTTGGTTCACATTAAAGCAGAATGTTCAAATCATGGACCATCTGGTTCAACCACCCATCTGATGACTGACTTTCTTCTACAACACTCCCACCAAGTGGTCATCGGGACCATGCTTGAACACTCAGAATGACAGAACTCAGAGGCAGTCAATTTCATCTTTGAATCACCTGCTGAAGTTCTATCTGTTGACTCCAGCACCTCTCCTTCTAGGGCCATATGGAACAAATATAAACCTCTTACACACAGCCCACTTCAGAGATCTGAATAAAGTGACAGTATCATTCCTGTGTTTGTTTTGCTGAATAAATGTTCCCAGCACCTTCAACCATTTGCTGCTATTAGATGGTCTCACCAGCATCATCTCTCTCTTTTCTGGCTGTACTCAAAATGATCTTTATGCCACACAGATAGCCCAGAGCCAGGCAGATCACAGGTGTGTTCTGGACACTGAACCTCTCATAATGCAGCCCGAAGACTAAATCAACCCTCAGTTGACTCACACTGAGTTTGAACAGCCAAATACCCCTAAATGCCACACACATTGCTGCTAAGCTCACCGCACACTCATGTCACTGTTCTGGGGAGAGCAGGAGGTTGAGAGGAAGGCTCATTTAAGAAGAAGGTTCATTTCACCACGTTGAAACTTCATGAAATTTGGGTCCCAAAAATTCAACCTCGGATTTTGCCTTCCTAATGGTACACCAACCTGTGCTTAGTTTGCCAGCCCAAATGACTAGACAAACTAATGGTGGGCCATGGACTAGATTTCAGCTTCGGCTAGTCAACTTTGACTCATTTCATGGCTTCCCTCAGAGTGCAGCCTTCTTCAAAGTTACTCGTCTTTCAAATGTATGCTTTTGATTACCAGCAGAACTGGCAGAAAGAGTGTAAATGATTCAATACAAAGATACTATCACCACCGAAAAACACCCCAAAGATAAGCATCCAGTACATGAAGGATGGTATATTTATGATTGTCCATGGGAATATTATACCTGAACACCTTTCCCTTGATTACAAATATCTTGAAGAAATACTACTGTATAGATTTTCAAAGATATTTCCACTTCGCTTATTGATTATTTCAATTCAAAAAAGCAGAGTGGGTATTATCATACTCATTTACAGACGAAGAAACAGGCCTAGAAAGGTCATGACTTGTCCTGGGGGAGAACCAGGACTGAACCCCAAGTCCTGGGCTTTCTAGTCTAGTGCAATTCCCCCTGTAGCCATGGCCCTCTAACACAAGAGTGTCCTGGTCCTGGCCTCAGAGCACTAACATCCAAGGAGCTCTCCTCTAGTTGCCAGCAACATGCGCCCTTGCCATATAGATTTTAAAAAAAAGGGCTCAGTGAAAAGATGAAAAGTTGTCACAACACTTAGGAGGTCCCAAACTCTAGCCATCATAAAATTTATGAGAATTAGTCCAATACTTTTAACTTCAGAGATCGGGAAGAGACATCAAGTAATTTATCTAAAGCTGCAGTTGCGTAATAGCAAAACCAGGACTAGAATCTATTTATATACCCAATTCAACGTTCTTTCTGTTAAACCATATTGTTTCTCAAGACACACGTAGGCAGCTGTCTGTTACCTTTGCATGCTAAATCGTCTCAATCCTGTCCGACTCTTTGCAATCCTGTGGACCATAGCCAGTCGGGCTCCTCTGTCCATGGGACTCTCCAGCCAAGAATACTGGAGTGGGTTGCCATGCCCTCCTCCAGGGGATCCTCCCGACCCAGGGATCGAGCCTGCATCTTTACATCTCCTGCATTGGCAGGCGGGTTCTTTATCTCTAGCAACACCTGGGAAGCCACAGGGATCTGTGTGCTGCCTACAGCTAGGACATTTCTGAAGGTGAGGCCTGATGTGTGTAATCTACAACTCAAGGAAGTGATGGTTAACGATCCTGCCAAACTCCTAATCCAAGGGACTATGGGTGAGGAGATAATCAAAGCAGGATTGACCATGACACACTGAACATGCAGCCTCCCAGTAAACAGAGCTGTGCCCCGAAGGTGGACTTCTTCCTCTCAAAAATACTGTTACAGAAATCGCTCCAGGACTTGGATGGCTGTGTGCGTCCATCCAGGACGTGTGTCGGAGATGACCAGGGTGTAAAGACAGCTGAAAAGGAGACAATTATGAAGCTGCCACAGCTATGGGTGGTCTTTTTTAAAAGCAGGCTAAATATTTAGCTACAAAAGGACCCTGTGACTATATAAACACTTATAAATATTTATATGGTGTTTAATTTAACAATCATTTGTTGAGCACCAATTATACACAAAGCACTTTATTTCCAAAGGCATGTCATACTACTATCCTCAAGAAACTTAACAGCTTCAATAATACGGAAACACAGAAGTGGGAACTTAAGCAACCCTGAAGAGCCAGGAAAGGATTTTTTGAAGAGGAGACGCCTGGATTGAATCTTAAGGTCTGGGTGAGAATTTTCTGGGTGAAGACAAAGCTGAGCAAAGACAGAGGCATGAAACGGTGCAGTGTTTGTGCAACTAGAGACAGTCTGATGGTGCTGGAGCAGGGAAGAGTTATAGCACAAAATGAGGCCAAGTCGGAGGGCCTGATGCCACGCCATCTTGGACTTTGGCCTAAGCTAATGAAGTGCTGCTGAAGAGCTGATCTCTCTGGGAACCGAGGCTAAGGAGGGACTTGAAGCTGGGAGACAGAGAGACTGGCCGTGAGTTGGTTGAAGTCATTCAGATGATGAGAGCCCATGCGTGGCTGTGTCAGCAGCAATAGGGATGCATAAGAGGTGTCAGATAGGCCATATTCCAGAAAAAGATGGGGCTACTGAGTGACGCTTTCTGAGGGGTGAGGTCTCCTGACTTAAATATGCATCTTGGGATTTTTTCTCATACCTGCCACTTCTGTTATCAGAGCTCCCTTCTGTAGAATCTCCCCCACTAATGGAGGTGATCACTGCATTTTAGTTTTGGTCAGCTAACATTAAGATGGATTATGAAAGTTTACTGACAGTAAAGAAGGCCTTGCAGGGAAGGGCAGGGCTAGTCATGAAGGAAGAAGCAGTGGATTCAAAGCAAAAACAAGGAACAAAAGTTTAAGCTGCTCAAAAGGAGACAATGAAACTCCATCAGTTCAGTTCAGTCGCTCAGTCGTGTCCGACTCTTTGCAACCCCATGGACTGCAGCACGCCAGGCTTCCTGTCCATCACCAACTCCTGGAGCTGACTCACACTCGTGTCCATGGAGTCAGTGAGGCCATCCAACCATCTCATCCTCTGCCGTTCCCTTCTCCTCCTGCCCACAATCCCTCCCAGCATCAGGGTCTTTTCCAGTGAGTCAGTTCTTTGCATCAGGTGTCCAAAGTATTGGAGCTTCAGCATCAGTCCTTCCAATGAATATTCAGGACTGATTTCCTTTAGGATGGACTGGTTGGATCTCCTTGCAGTCCAAGGGACTCTCAAGAGTCTTTTCCAGCACCGCAGTTCAAAAGCATCAATTCTTTGGCGCTCAGCTTTCTTTATGGTCCAACTCTCGCATCCATTCATGACGGGAAAAACCATGAAACTCCATTTGTCACCATATTGCCTGGGCTGGCCCTGCTCTGCTACAAAATCCATTTTCAGGCAACGTGGGTACACTAGGCCAAAACTTTCACGTGAGCCACTTAAGTCTACACAAGGACAGTAACATTAACAATAAAATACACCCTAGCAAAGAAGAAGAACTATCATTTCTGAGCTAAGGAACACCATATAGGGACAAGCTAACCCAGACACTGGGCCTTTAGAAATCGTGTCCTTTGAGGTCCTTCCCCCTTGACCGACTACAGGTGAAATATTGGCCCCTGTATTTTCACTTCCAGGAAGCACCGTGTTTAACTTGGAAATCTGACAAATACCAAGAAGTCCTGCCCCACGGTTCACAGTAACACTGAGAGAATCAAATGGGACAGAAAGAGACAAAAGCTTGGGTGTGCTGTGAAGTGCTGAAGGCGGGCAGAAGCAGCCCCTTTGGTTCACAGGAGAAAGAGGCAGACGGGTCTCCATGTCACGGCTGTGCGGGGACTGCTCACCAGGGATGATCGTAAAACCATTCAAATTTCAAGTGTTGACGAGCACAGTCCACAGTCCCTTAAGTACCTTCCCTAAGGATTAAAATGAATGTGAATTAATTTTAAAATCAACTATGAATTTAAAAGTAACACCTAAAGCAAACAGGTACATTTTTAACAAATCTGCTCTTTCTATAAGACCAGCCTCTGTAATGAAACTCTGTCATAAGCATGCAGGTAAACAGATAAATTTATATGTGACTAGATTGTTAGACTCATATGTTATTAGAATTAGCAAAGGCTTAGATAGTCTCTACAGGCTGTATTCCCAGATTTCTTCCCTTCCCCATCTTTCTTACAACAGGAAGACTGAGGTACAAACTCCCTGACTCCTGGTATGAGGCTCTTTTTTCCTCTGTAAAATGACACTTCAAACAAAAAATATAACAAAACCCAGATTCTTAAAATGTTAGTATCACATGCTTCGAATCTTCTTTAAAAAGAACTATTTGTCAGCAAATCATCCCCATTCCATCCTCCCTGTTCATGTCACACACAACGACTGGATTATTATACATCCATAAACCAGACCACATTGCCACAGAAGGCACTGGTCTTCACGACAAGGACGAGTCCCGCACCGTAGCGTGCTTGCATGCAGTTAAAACCTGTGGGATTTGGCCGGATTGGCAAAGAGAAGCTAGGGCAGAGCCCGTTATCTCTTTTACTCGTCACCACAGAAGACTCTAGTCAAGTGCCTTATTATTTAGAATGAAAATAAATTGGGTTCATAGCAAAAAATTTAACATAAATTTTTTAATCCTTCTCAAATCCACGTTTCATATTTGTGAAACTCTGGTTTATAATGACCTAGGGTGAATGACCTGTCACCGAACAACAGGGCAAGATGGATTAAGCAATTTAACTATAATAACAGTTTCTCCTTCTGCTTCAAGGGCCAGCTCAAATGTCATCACTTTAATGAATCTGTCCTTGATCCCTTCAGAATTAATTCCTTCAGCAGTCATTTATTGAGTGCCAAAGCCCTGAAGACACAAAAGTAGATCAGCCCCAGTTCCTGCCTAGAGCTCAGAAATAATTACATAATAGTGTTTGATAAATGCTCTAATAGAGGTATCCGTAAAGGGTTAGTGGGGTCTAACTTCTCCCGGACCAACTGGAGGAGACTTAACAGGAGGGTGTGTGTAAGCTTTGTCTTGGAGGATGAGTAAGAGGTCACAAAACAGAAAATGGGAGATGAGTCTAAGCAGGAAGATAATAAAAGAGAGGGTGTAAAGGATGTTAAGATGTGAGTTTCAGAAGGACAACTAAGGACAGACATCAGAGGTAAGGAATTAAGTCAGAAGCCTGGCAGCAATTCAAGCAAAAGATGACACGATTGCAGGCATGAGGTGGGAGAGGGAGGGGTTTGAACAAAAGGCAGGAGACAAATTCAGCAGAACTTGATTGTATGGGAGCAAGAGCGTGGAGGAGCTGGGGGTGACTCCCGAAGGCCTGGCAGATGGGTGGGCAGTGAGGCCATTGAGTGAAGGAGGGAACTAAGAGCAGGGGGAGAAGGGAGGCTCCAGCTCCCCGGGGCTGAGGTGGCGATAGGCCTCCTCCCCCCCCCGAGGCCTCACATTACCCTTCTACAGAAGTCACCCTTTCTGTGAGCTCCAGGGCATCTTGTGTTTTCCATACCGAAGCATTTAAACCTGCTGTACCGGGACGTCCCTGGCGGTCCACTGGCCAAGACTGCGCTCCCAACACAGGGTGCTCCAGTTTGACCCCCAGGCTTCTCAGAGAGTGCTGGTAAAGGACCCACTTGCCAGTGCAGGAGACAGAAAACACTCGGTAGGGAATCAACCCCTGGGTCGCAAAGGTCCTCTGGAAGAGGAAATGCAACCCACTCCAGTATTCTTGCCTGGAGAACCCCATGGACAGGAGCTTGGCGGGCTTCAGTCCATGGAGTTCCAGAGTCTGACATCATCTGCCGACTAAACAGCAACCACTACAGGGAACTAGATCGTGCTGGCCACAAGCCGCAACTAAGAGTTCAGGTGCTGCAACTGAAGAGAGCCCGAGCTGCCGCCTAAGACCCGGGGCGGCCAAATAAATGCGCCGTGGTTTGTTTGTTTTTTCAATCTGCTGTATTTACAAAATCTGTCCCTACCTGAAACCACTGAGGAAAGGCAGCAGGTCTTACTGATCTGTGCAACGCCCTATCTAGGAGTCTTACACACTGCCAGCCCTCAAAGGTTGCATACTGGAAAGGCGTCTCCATCAGATACTGGAAACTGCCCGTGGACAGGCATCAAATCAACGCCCTCCACCTGCACGAGGGGCTTCTGCAGCGTCCCTCCTGCCTGGCCCCACGGCGCCCGCTCTGGGCCCCCCACCCCGTTCTCCCCATTGCCTTTGAGAGGCGAACCACCCCGCGAGGATTCTGTCCGCGTCTGGGGGCGCTGACCAGACCATCCGCTCAGGCGCCTGCCCGGCTCTCGGGTGGGCCGGACTCCGGGGCTCCTCACGTCCTGGGGGCTCACCCTGGCCTCTGGGTCGGGACCCCCTCCCCACCTCCCCCAGGGAGCCCTCGGGGCACCCGCCCGCCGCACCCGCTGCGTGGTCACTGGCCACCCGGCTGCGCAGGGTTCCCTGTGTGGGGAGCGCTGCCTGGCCCCCACCCCGGACTCTAGAAACCAGGCCTCGGAGCACGGCCTCCGCCCCGGGCGCCCCTCCCTGGTCCGCTCAGCCCGTGTCCAGGGCGCCGGCCAGAGTCCGGAGTCTGGAGGCGCGCGGGCAGGTCCGTTTCCCTTCCCGGCCACCACACGGGCCGAGAGCAGAGGCCGTGCGGCCGCAGGAGCCCTGGGGGCGGCGGGCTGGGCGCCTGTGCGGCCTCCCCCTCCCCTCCTCCCCCTCCTCCCCTTCCCCTCCTCCCCCTCCCCCCTCCCTCCTCCCCTCCCCTCCCCCTCCTCCCCATCCCCTCCCCCTCCTCCTGCGGGCAAAGGGCAGCGGGCAGTCTAGGTCTGGACAAACGTGCGGACTTCAGCCATGGCCGGGGCCGGGTTTGAGTCGCTGGAGCAGTGCTTGGAAAAACATCTGCCACTCGCAGAACTGCAGGAGGTCAAGCGCGTTCTCTATGGCAAAGAGACCAGGTGCGTGGAGCGCAGACTGGCCGGGCAGGGAGCTTGGGGTGGGGGTAGGGGGGCCCTTGGGGCCAGTGGGTGTGTGTCTGGGGGGCTTCAGGGTCTGCAGGGCTCTGTAGGGGCGGCAGTGAACCCTGGATTGGCGAGCCGAGACCCTGAATTCTGTGGGTAGGACCCCAGCGTGAGCCGCACAAGCCTGGAGGGAGGCACGCTTTCCCTCTTCCGTGCTTCCCCTGTGACCACCCAGCTTTCTTTCCAGCTTCCAGTGGCCTGCTTCTTGCCCGGTGCCAGGCCTGTCCTCTAGCTGGCTGTCTAGGTCTGTACCTCCAGCCAGAGCCCCCATCAGGCCCACCGGAGGTCCGGCCCCCAGCTCCTCCTTCCCGCAGTGACCGGCCTCTGGCGGGTCCTGGGACGCAGAGGCCCCTGAGTCTGGCTGGCGAAGGGACCTTTCCCACTGGCAGGTCCCTGGAGTTAGCGCCCATGCTCCCAGCCCGCTGTGTGCATCGCTGGGGCTTTCCAAGGGCAGTGCACTCCTGGACGCCAGGAGCACACTTGCCCTTCTGCTCCTCTTTCTCTTCGGTCCACTTTTCTCAAAGCAACCGGAAGATATAAATCACATCCTGCTTAAAACTCTATAAGGGGTTCCCACGGCCCTTAGAATGAAATCCAAACTCTGATCCTACGCGACTCCGGACGAGACATCCTTCCACTTTCTTGCCCGTTTGTGGGCTCCCCCCATCCAGCCATACCACACACTCCCTGACCTTGTGGCAGTGACCTTGAGGCGCCTGCTCAGCTCCCCTGAAACTGGAGGGGGTTAATTGGTTCAGAGGGTCCCAGCCACCAGCTCATGTGGCGTTCTGGCAGGGGTGGGGACTGGACCTCAGAGCCCTAGGTGTTTTCACAGCTAGTGGATGGTGAAGGTAGAGCAGCTACTTTTGGGGGTTAGCGTGGTACAGAACTGTGCCCAGAGGGCTCTTCACACCCAAAGAGGGGTGCCTGGGACTGCCGACCTTGAAGGCCCCTCCAGTGGGCTGATGCTGGATTACTGCCTTCCATGGCACCTGTGAAGGCTCATGATGGGGGAAACCTCTGAGAACTGGAACTCCTAAGGAAGGTGCCCTGAAGCAGGGAGTGTGTAAAGGTGAGGTAGGCAAGTTCCCCTGGGAAGAGCAGAGCTTGTGGGTGTCAGGGGGAGTGCTAGGGAAAGCGAAGTAAGTTTCCCACGCAGGTGACAGGCCAGGGCCCGTTCTGGAGCTCAGGGTACAGGACCGCCTTGTAAGAAGGACTCTGTACACATTTGGATCACTCCAGAGTAGGGAAGGATCGGAGTGGAAGCCAAATTCCGTTTGTCAGTGGCCACCAGACCTCTTCCTGGGGCTTGGCCCACAGTAACTGAGCCGGTGGGTCCCCGTTTCCATTCTCTCTGCTTTTCCTCCTTCCTGGTTCTGTTCCACCCTGGGCTAAGCCCTTCCGAGCTTCACTCTGGGCTTTGAACCGTTTGTACTTGTGATTGGTGGGATTTGGTTATGGACAGATTGTGAAGTGAAGACAGAAAATTACTCATTTAAAAGTTCGTCTGTTCACGGAACTTTCCTGGAGGCCCAGTGGTTAGGAATCCACCTCCCCGTGCAGGGAGTGCGGGTTCAATTTCTGGCTGGGGACCTAAGATCCTGCACGAAAAGTGGAAGTCACTCCGTCGTGCCTGACTCTTTGCGACCCCACGGACTGTAAACTCTGTCCATGGGATTCCCCAGGCGAAAATACTGGAGTGGGTAGCCATTCCCTTCTCCAGGGGATCTTCCCGACCCAGGGATAGAAGCTGGGTCTCCTGCATTGCGGGTGGATTCTTTACTGTCTGAGCCACCAGGGAGACCCAAGATCCCACTTGCCTAGTGGTCAAAAGACCAAAACGCAAAACAGAAGCAATATTGCAACAAATTCAATAAAGACTTCTAAAAAATGATCCACATAAAAGTGTTCTGTTCATTTCTCATGGCCTGACTTGGGTATGGCTGCCTCTGTGGGGGCCTGATGGAGTCCTCCCCTAGACTCCTCCTTCATTCCAAGCAAGACCGGCTTCTCTCATGAGTGCTCCCTGCCCCCAAGACAAAGGTGATGCTTAGCAAGTGTTTACGAAGTGAGGGAGTTAAACGGGCCTTTCCTTGTGCCAGACAGATGAAATCCCCAAAGAGCATCAAGCACAGTTTAAGACAGCCGGAACCAAGAGGCATTTATTCATTCAACAAACATTTTTTGAGTGTTTATTTTTGTCTCCGATGCTAGAGGCACTAGGATGAGTTAGCCACGGTTCCTGCCCTCGAGCGGCTTTCCGTCGTTTGATGGTTATCCTGCACTGCAAGAAAGTATGCAGGGGGTGCTGAGGGGGTTTATATGGACAGGGTTGGGGCAAGTGGGGAAGGCTTCTGGTGTGCCAGGCTTCCGCTGCGTCCTGAAAGAGACGGGGAGTTGGTCCAGAGACAAGAAGGGGCTCAGGTGCTCCAGGCCAAGGCACAGACAGCAGGGGACAGGCCCGTTTGGGGGCTGTGGGTATAGAATACTGTGGGGGCCCACCCAGGAGAGGAGGCAGGAGTAGTCGGGGTGGATCCTGGGGGCTCCTCCTCTGCAGAGGAGGCGGGATTGTCCTGATGGTGCTGGGAGCCTTCAGAGCATTTGCAAAGGGCAGGTGGACCATGGGGAGGCCTGGAGTGGGCAGAGTGCCTGGGGGCGGGGAGGAGGACAGGTCCAGAAGTCTCAGCAGGCGGCGCAGACAGCCAGCCTGGCAGAGGGGGCCTGGGCCCTCGTGCGGCCCGTGTGGGTTCACCGGATGAGGTGCAGCTGGGGGGCAGCCCGACGCGCTGGGGGTGCTGTGACAAATGACCGAACGCCGCGTGGCTTCAACCGAGGAAATGTATCCTCGTGGGTCTGAAGACCAGAAGTACAGGAGTCAAGGTGTTGGCAGGGGCACGGTCTTCCAAAGGCTCTGGGTGGCGTTCTCTCGTGGCTTTTCTGGTTTCTGGCGGCTTCTGGTGTTCCTTGGCCCCTGGTGGCATCACGCCAGCCTCTGTCTCTGATTTCACACTCTTCTTTTCTCTCTGGGTCTCTCCTCTGGGCCTTCCTTTTAAAACCCAGCACTGGCTTTTAGGACTCCGCCAGGTAATACCAAGTGATCTTATCTTGAGATCCTTAATGACGTCTGCAAAGACCCTTTTTTCCCCCAAAAAGTTCCCAGTCATGGGTTCTGGGTGTTAGGACGTTGGGCGTATCTTTTCTGGGGGAGGGGGCACACAGGTCAGCCCACGGCCTGTTACATAGACTCTGGAGAGCTGGTGTCGGGGTCAGGAGCCTGGCTTGGGGTTGTCCTAGAGATGGTCATTGCAGGTGAAGGGGTGGGTGCAGAGGAGAATTCTAAGGGGCAGAGGAAGCGGAGATTTCGTGGGAGACTCCAGAGATGAGGGTGTGAGGTTGCAGGACCCGAGGGCCAGTACCGAGGAGGCAGCTCAGATTGGGGACAGACTGTCGGGCGACTCAAGGAGGTCTGGAAGGGTGGGGACCTCAGGGAGTCCGAGTGGCTTTAGCAGTCAGAAGGCTGGTGCTTCCTAAACAAGAGAGGAGAGACTCAAACAGCTGCCATGGTGAACTACGGTAGGTCTGCAGGAGACGGAGTGGTGCCCAATGTGCACGTTGTCAAGCGAAACAGGCGTGTAGACAGCAGAGTGGCACAGACAGAAGGACGCCTGCGTATGTGACACACACAGAAAAAGGCTGGAGAGAAACGGGAGACATTGTCGAGGGGGGCTGTCTCCAGGTTCTGGGAGGGAGGGCGACCCATTTGACATTCTCCACCGTTTGATTTTTTTCCCCCTCCCCATGAGCCTGTGTTTCTTTTGTAACAAAGCTCGGGTTTAATTATTTAAAACACGGATCCATTAGAGGGGAAGGAGAAGTTCCAGGAGCCAGAGGTCGCCAAGGAAGCAGGAGCTGGGCCCCTTTGGGCAAGGCCGGCTTGACCCCAGTGGAAAGGGGTGTGTGGGTCCAGGACAGGAAGTGATGGGCTTTCCTTCTTGGCGTCGTCGGTGAGGCCCTCAGGGTGGGGTCCTTAGTTACCAGGGTGAGGGGCAGAGAGCCCGCTGCAGGTACCCAGGGAGGGCGGGGGGCAGGAGCGAGGCCACGTGTGAGGTCCTGGTCTGTTAGCTGGGCTCCATCCGCCACGGCTGTCTGGCGCCCCACCGCCTCCGTGAGCTGAGCCCCTTGGTGGACACAGGACACGGTTGGGGGGTGCAGCTTGAGGGCCAGGTGGGTTCTCCAGGAGGAAGTGGGGCGGCATGGGGTGACGGCAGGCCAGGATAACAGGAGGGCAGGGAGAGCCTCCAGGCGGTGGCCTCAGGCCTCAGGGCCGGGTGTCCCCAGGGAGCTGGAGTGGGGCGGGCCGGCCAGAGGCTGCAGGACCAGCTTACAGCCAGGGGCTTGCAGACCGCCGGTGAGTTTTCCCCGCCAACATCTTCCTCCTGGCTGAGGATGGGCCGCCCGCCCGGCCCCCCAGCTGCAGCAGTGACTTGTCCTGGGGGGCAGGGGACCATCTCTGAGGCAAGAGGAGGAAAAGTGTGGGCTCTGCAGCTATTTCTAACCTGCCACAGTGCACAGAGCCCTGACGAGTTTGAAAAGCAGGCTGATTGTCAGGGGCGGAACCCAGCTCCGAGCTGTCAGGGGAAAGCGCCTGGCAGGGGGGCGGTGGCAGGGGGCTCAGGCTGACAGGGCTGTGATTTTGAAAGAAATGTCGTTAAGAAAGGGATTCAAAGTGGGAGAGGAGTATTATTAGATAATGGCTGTCAGGTGGTTTTCTGAGGCATTCTCGGGGTATTTCGTAACCCTCTCACCCCCTAGATGGCCAGCTCTTCCTGGGCCCTCTCCTGCAGGTTCCACCCCCGGGCGGGGGCACAGAATGGGCATCAGTGTTTGTGTTCGGCCCGTGGTCACTTTGATGGGAGGTTTTTATCAATAATCCACTTGCCTCTGTTAATAAACTACACACCAGGATGAGCCCTTCAGCCTTTGGTCTGAACGCTGGGGCCTCACCTCGCCCGTCTGGCACCGGGCTGGGAGCTACCCTCTCTGCTGGCGGTCCTGGCAGGACAGGGGTCCCCAGACGATCATGGCCCCGTCCTGCTATCAGTCCTGGCCTCCTGCTCTCCTGTCTCCTTACAACCTGCTGTGACCGCCCCCCCGCCGGCTCACAGAGCCCTCTGACTCCAGTCCACAGACATTTGGGGGACTCTGTCCCCTCTCGCCTATGCTGAGACTTTAATCCCTGCCCTGATTTCAGCAGCTTGAGCATCAACTTCTTGCCTAGCTTCCCTGCCGCCCCGTCCCCCTGCCCTCCCCTGTGGGGCCTAACCACTCCGCCTCCTGGCTCCAGAATCCAGGTGAAGCCCATTCTCTGCCCGCCGCGGCCCTTGGGAGTTGGGTGGTACCCCCCACCCCGTCCTGCAGCCCCGCCCGAGCTTCGCTCAAGTGGCCGCGGCCCTGGCCAGCTCCTGAGCCTTCCTGCCAGGACAGCCGCACGCACCCCTTCTTGGCTGGAGGAGTGACTGCCAGTGTCATCACGTGTGGCAGACCCACTCAGCTCACCTGCGCTCTGCCTTCCTGCATCTAGGAAGCTCGACCTGCCAGGCGTGGCTCTCGAGGCCGCCTCCAGAGGGGACTTCGAGCTGCAGGGTTACGCGTTTGAGGCCGCCACGGAGCAGCAGAGGAAGCCCCGGACCGTGCGTGTGGGGCTTGTTCAGAACAGAACCCCACTCCCCGCGGACACCCCCGTGGTGAAACAGGTTAGGCCTCTCCCGACTGTAGAGACTTGCCCGCGGTCCCCGGCTGGTCGACCAGCGGCTCTGCCCTGGTGTGCCCCTCACCCCTGCCCTCCAGCTATGTCCCTTACTTCTCTTTTTCTTCCGGCCCCTACCCCTTTCTCCGCCTCCCTCTCCTGGGATGGAGCTCAAGTTGCCAGGGAGGAGGCCTCCCCTTTGTCTCCCACGCTCTCCATTGGAACCCTGCCTCTTGGGCTACGGCCAGCGCACATGTCTGTCCAGCCCATGTGCCTCTGCCTGGCTCCTTGGTGTGGGAGTCACCCACCCCAGCCTTCATCAGGCTGCAAATCTACCTTCTTGGCCAGTCCGGGTTGTCAGGATGTCGTGGGGGTGCGGGGATGTGGTCCTTACCTCCCCACCTCCCCCAGCACCTAGAAACATGCTTCCAGCCCAGCATCTGCGGAGCCCTGTAGGGGGAGATGCGGTGTCTCTGGGTTTCAGCCTGGCCCCAGCGGGTTCCGCTGGTCTGTCTCTAAACAAAAACTCTTCTAAATGTCTCCTGGGAGCGAGATGGTGGGCTGAGGACACGGAGGATTTGAGGATGCCGCTCCCAAGGAGCTCGTGGGATCATGGGACAGGAAAGCCCAGTGGGGAGTGGTGCCATTATCAGGGCGCATGTAGGCCGGGGGGCACCCCAGGTACCCCGATTCTTGGCCCTGCCGTGGGTGACACGTGAGAACACACGTGGGGCAGGTCAGGTCGGGGGAGGGAGCACGTTCTGGTAGAGGGAGCAGCTGGGTGTCCTTGGAAGATCAGGAACACGCAGGGACAGACCTGGCAGGACTGGGCATCCCCACAGCCGCAGGGTGTCCTGAATGACCGGGGTCCCAGGGCTGGGGGGCAAGGGGGCAGGTGACCCAGAGGAGGGCTCTGGTGGGCCCCTCTCTCAGCAAGCAGCTCACATCTCAGCAACGCCACGAGGCGGGCAGCCTTCTCCCCATTCTCTAGACAGGGAAAACCAAGGCTCAGCAAGGTGGCGTCCAGGGACCCCGGGGCCTCTGCACCTCCACCTTTGCCTGCGGCTTCGGGCCCGAGGACTGTCCCACATCCCAGAACCTCCCGCCCCACGCATCTTCCTGCGGGCCTTGTGGGGGATGAGTGCTAAAGTTGGCCTCAACCAGTAGAACCCGATGGGCTCTCATGCTCGCTGTTTGACTTGCCAGGTCGCCGCGCTGCACAGACGCATGGAGGCCGTCGTGGAGGTGGCTGCCACGTGTGGAGTCAACATCATCTGCTTCCAGGAGGCGTGGAGTAAGTCCCTCCCCGTCGCTTCCTCTGCCGCTTGCAAAACTGCACTGTCTTACCTCCACGTCGCCGAGAGCGTCTGCAACGTGGTTTCTTAAAAATCTTTCATTGCTCATCCCTCGAGAGGTTCTTTGTCATCAGCACGAGCAACCCCGGAGCCCCTTCTCCTCCTCACGCGCCTCAGCCTCTCCTCTGGGCCTTTTAATTCTTCCTCCCAAAGCATCCTGCCGGGAGGATCCCTGGACAGAGGAGCCTGGACGGCTACAGCCCACGGGGTCGCAGGAGTCGGGCACGCCTGAGCGACTGAACACACACAGACACACACAGCGGAGGGCAGCGGTGCGCTTCCCTTCTGCCACCAGTGCCCAGCAGGTCATCCCATCCTGCGCCTTTCCCGTCACGTGTGTTTTCACCCGGGTGACAGTTTTGATATGCCTGCCTCTTCCGTTAGACTGTAAACTCCCTGTGGTCGGTGCCTGGGTGGTGGTAATTTTTCCCATCCCAATCCCCATCCCCCCATTTTTTTTAACACTCAAAAAATTGTGATCGTCAAGCATGCACATTGCTGCTCTCGGTGGATGTGTAATTCACGATGTTAAACACAGTCGCAAAGTTGCTTAACTGTCACCACCATCTCCACCCGACTTCTTTGTCATCTCCAGCCAAAGCTCTGCACTAACTCATCAGTGACTCTCTCAGCCCTGAAGGTCTCTATTCTGCTTTGCGTCTCTATGAACTTGACCCTCGGGGCCTCTGTAAGTGGAATCCTGCAGTATTTGGCCTCTGGCGTCTGGCTTGTCTCACTGCGCATCATGTTTGCAAGGTCCATCTGCGTTGTTGCGAGTGTCAGACTGTCCTTCCTTTTCAGGGCTGCATAATATTCCGTTGTTTGGATGGATCACGTTCTGTTTATTCTTTCTCCTACCCCCATTTTATTTTTAGTGGCTTGAATAATCCTTGGTACGTGACAGATGCTAAAAATACTTATTCGATGGTTTAACCAACGTCTTCTCTTTCTTGGAAAACTCCAGCTCATCCATCAAGGCTTAATGTGGACACCCCCTCCTTTGGGGGCCCTGGAGACTCCCCTGCACAGAACTGAGCACCCCACCAGGTTCCCACTGAGCTCCCCATTGCAGCTGGCATTTCCTGAGGGCAGGACAGGGGCCTAAGTCCAGAGCCTGCCTCAGGGAGCGCTGGTTCAGTGAATGGGGGACACCCGTTCCCTCAGATTTGGAAAATGTGGTTAGAACTTTGCAGCCAGCCTCCCCCAACCTGCCTTCCACATGCTGCTTTTGAAAGTTTGTTTACACTACAGGGGTTGTGAAAACAGGAAAAGAAACCATTAAAATGGAAATGGGGAAATGTGGAGAGCTTAGCAACCTGAAATGGAATCGGAAAGGGAGGTTTTATCCTCTTGGGGCCCTGAGTCTCTCCTAATGCTCTGAGAGCTGCAAGTGAGCATCAACAGCGTTCTCATTGGCTTCCTTAAAATAGCTCATCCGTCTTCACCCAAGGAGCCTGGGGAGTCTTGAGCCCGATGCCGAGGCCCCTGGGGCTGCTGCTGGCAGAGCCTGCTGCCCACTTCGCTGCCTCTGTGGGCCACATCCCGGGCGGCCGAGATGGTGGTGGTGCCACCGTTGCCCCAGGCTGCCAGGGACTGGAAGGGACGGGGGAGGCTGGTGCCCCGCTTCCTTCTCTGTGGGATGAGGAGTCACACTCACTTCACAGGGGTATCGGGACAAGCTGCCTCTCACCAGGCCTGGCACCGTGCTGGGTACACGGCCCGAGTTTGGGAAAGGCTGTGACGACTTAAAAAAAAAATGAATCACATGAGAGTTAAGTTTTATTGGGGGCAATATGAGGACCGCAGCCCAGGAGACAGCACCTCAGACAGCTCTGAGAAACTGCTCCAGAGGGGTAGGGGGAAGGTCAGTCTCTATGTGACTTTGGTCACGGGGGTAGGCATGCAAGCAGGCATAGGTTTTTTTTGGTAGAAAGTTTCTGCTGGTCTCGTGAAGCTTCTGTTCAGGGGACCAGCTGTCACCATGAAGATTTTCGTGCTTTTTAGACGTGAGAGCTTACAGGAGCTGGACTCATAACACCAGCCTCTGAGAATACCTACCTCTCTGAGGACCTGTCCTGCCAGTTTTCCCAGGCAGAGTGCCTCGTTTCTGCTCTGACAGTGAGCTCCCGCAGGGGGCGTTGGGTCAGCGGCTGCCACAGCACAATCGTCTACTCCTTGCAGAGGTAGATGGCAAGCCCCCCATGCAGGTGCCAATTTGTGGTCGCCAGTTGATGACGACCATCACCCACAAAGAGGCCACACACGCCCCGTGCAGCAACCAGGTAAAGTCCCCCTCGGCCACATCCCACAGCTTTCCCACAAACCCTCCCTGTAGGCCGGTTGGTTTCAGAGCCGTCCAGCGGCATTCACACGGTGTAACCTCAAGTTCTGCTTTTTCGGAACATTTGTGGACATTTTTTTTTCAAACGTTTTCCACCCTCAGCCAGTGGGGGAACCCACAGGTCCAGAGGGCCAACTCTGCACGGAATTGGTCCAAAGAAGGAATTCAGTGTTCCAAGTCACGAAGGAAAAGTCTTAACAGCTCGGCAGGAAGTGGGCAAAGGGTATGGAACAGATCACCTGGAGGATGAATCCAGAAGAGCCAGTGACCATGCGGCTGGGGGCTGCAGCTCGCTGGGGACGCAGGAGAATGCCATCAAACCGGCGGATGTGGAGGCGTGTGCCCGAGGCGGCGGAGCACACTCAGCCGGAGTACGTGCCTCCCTGGTGCCTACCCCCTGCCAGCCCCCTCCACCCCCACAGAGGAAACCTCCATTGAGAATCTGGTGCCCTGGCGTTCTTTGAATTGTTACTGCACGTGTATGTACCTGCTTTTTTTTTTTTTAAGCACACAAGCCTCAGCGAGTTATGAACCTTCCTGTTGAGTTAGCCCTCTGGATGGTGGGGCATCATCCATCCAGAGAGGACAGAAATCATGCTTTTGTCCCCTGGGAGCGCTCAGCTCATCCAGCGTGTCCCAGACTTCTCCTGGGGTCATTACACGAACGGCTTTCCTCATTCCTGAAGAGGCCTCGGCCCCCGGGAGAAGGAGCATTCCTACGCACCGTCTTCAGGGACCCTGAGATACCCTCTCCAAGGAGCCTCGGCTATGCTCATAGCAACCTGCAAATCGGCCAGCAGTTTCTGGCTGTACCTTGTACAGAATTGTTTTACGTATGGTTTAGTCGCTGAATCTTGTCTGACTCCCACAACCCCAAGGACTGTCGCCCGCCAGGCTCCTCTGTCCATGGAATTCTCCAGGCAAGAATACTGGAGTGGGTTCCCATTTCCTTCTCCAAGGGGATCTTCCCAACCCAGGGGTCGAACCCGCATTTCCTGCATTGGCAGGCAGATTCTTTACTGCTGAGCCACCAGGGAAGCCGTGTGTGTGCGTGTGTGCGTGTGCGTGTGTCTGTGTGCACGTGTGTGTGTCTGTGTGTCTGTGTGCGTGTGTGTGCGTGTCTGTGTGTGTGCGTGTCTGTGTGTGTGTCTGTGTGTGTGTGCGTGTCTGTGTGTGTGTGTGTGTGCGTGCGTGCATGTGTGTGTGTGTGCGTGTGTGTGTGTGTCTGTGTGTGTGGCTGAAATTACGGTTGCATAGACGTAGCATAAAGTTGACCATTGTAACCATTTTTGGTGGGTTCAGTTCTGTAACATTTGGTGCATTCACAGTGTTGTGTAACCATCGCCACCGTCCACATGTGGGACGTTCTCATCTGCCCGCACTGCCGCCCCGCCCCTTGGGCAGCAGCCCCTGGTCCTCCACTCCCCGGCCGGCACCGGTCCTTGCACTGTCTGTCAGTGAACCCGGCTGTCCCGGGTGCTGTGTAAGCGCGCGTCCAGCGCGCGTCCTCTGCTTTATTTCACCGCGCGTAACGTCTTCAGGGTTCACCCGTGTTCGGGCAAGTGTCAGAATTTCCTGCCTTTTTAAGGCTGAATAAGGTGGCTCAGCGGTAAAGAATCTGCCCGCCAATGCAGGATACGTGCGTCTGACCCTGGGTCGGGAAGGTCCCCGGAGAAGGAAATGGCCACCCATCACCGTATTCTTGGCCGGGAGAATCCCCATGGACAGAGAAGGCTGGCGGGCTGCAGCCCACGGGGTCGCAGAGAGTCGGATGCGCCTGTGCGCACAGCACAGCATCCTGTCGAGTGGGTGGACCGCCATCAAACCGTTCATCCGCTGATGGACACATGTCGTAACATCTTTCGGCCTCTGTGAGCCTGGGTGTGCAAGCGTTTGTTCAGATTTCTGCTGCAAGTGTGTCTAAAACCTTAGGAGGGATGGGTGGCCTCCAGAAGCCAGAAAGGAGAGGGTCTGCCCGTCGTCCACAGCCGGGGGTAGGCCTCGGAAGGCAGACCCCCCCCCACCAGGCCAAGGGGCCCCCTCGGAGGCCCTGAGCCTGGATGTGACTCTGACCTTTCTCCTCTCCGCAGCAATGCCCTTTGCTTTCTGTACGAGAGAGAAGCTTCCGTGGACAGAATTTGCTGAGTCAGCGGAGGACGGGCCCACCACCAAGTTCTGCCAGGAGGTAGGACATTAACTGGCCCTCAGCCGGCAAGCCAGCCCTGGGGCCGCCGGACACGTGCGGGCCAGAGCGCGGCCGCCGCGGCCGGGGTGGTCCTCCCCATGGAAAGTGCATCCCTCTGGCTCTGGTTTTGCCAGATAAGGGTAGATAAGACTATTTATTGCCCTTTTTTTTTTTAAGTGTCCTTTCACTTGAAATCAGTTTCAGAGTCAGAAGGGCCCTTCGTGCCTTTTTAAAAAATGACATTAGTGAATTGGTGTTATTCATGGCTGTGCCAGGCCTCCGTTGCTGCGTCGATGTGTGCGGGGGCTCCTCTTGACTTGGGCCCTCGGGCTCCAGGCGCGCCGGCTTCGGCGGTGGCAGGTCCTGCTGCTGTCTGGAGCACGGTAGCAGTAGTCGGGGCACACAGATTTAGTTGTTCCGTGGCAGGTGGCATCTTCCCTGACCAGGGATCGATCCCGTGTCCCCGACTTTGGCAGGCCGATTCTTCACCACTGGACCCCCAAGAGAAGCTCCCCTTCGTGGCTTTTTAAGTGAGGGAGCTGCAGCCCACAGAGGGGGCCTGGGGATGACCCGCCCAAGGCAGGGTCTGCAGCCGGTGAGGGGCAGCCCTGGCACCTGGGGACCAGGTCAAGGCCGTGTCCCTGGCTAGAGCCCTGCTACCCCACTTGCTGGTCACTTGAGTTATGGAAGCTTCTCTGTGTGTAGAAACTGGGCCTCGTTTTTCTTTATTTAAACCTCATAATGTGTGTTCCAAGATTCTGTTTATATGCATCGTCCAGGAAGGGCAGCTGTGTGGGGGCAGAAAACAGGTCCGTGGCTGCCAGGGCCTAAGCAGGGAGAAGGGATGAGCAGGGATGCTCATGGGGACGGGGTTTCCACTTGGGGTGTTGAAAAATTTCTAAAATTAGGTTGTGGTGTTGGTTGCACAACTCTGAGTGTACTGAAAACCACGGAATGGTGCACGTTGAAGCGATGGACTTTATGCCCCTTGAACTGTGTCTTCATGGAGCGGCCACCCCCAAAACCCCCAGGACGTCCCACATGGTGGCTTATGCTTGTTCTCACCTCGGAAAACTCCCTCATTCCTGCGGAAACTTCGGGGCTTTTGGAGCAGCGCTGTGCCCATGGTGATCCGGTCGGCACGGAGCCGTGATTCCAAGCAGCCCTCTTCTCAGGCTGTGGGGGGACATCTCCCAGCCCCTAGGTGGTTGGTTCTGTGCCTTGGACAAGAGGATGAAGAGGATGGGGCGGGAAGTGATCGCCGGCGGCCTGCCTGAACCAGGACGGGAGGAAGAAAGGGTGGACGGAGGATGGGGATGCGCTGGTCCGGGGACCCGTGTCCACATCAAGGGCCCCAGGACCCACGGCCGCCCCCGCGCGGCTCCCGGCATCCTGCCGTGCCGTCACTCTGTCCTGTCACTGAGGTCAGGGGTAGCGATGGGCCGGTAAGAGCTGAGGACAGATGACCGGCTGGGGCTGCTCCTTCTGGCCCCCAAATCCTGTAGTTCTTATTTGAGACAAAAGGAATTTGGTGTCCAAGAGTTACGTTTGGTTGGGTTCTGGATTTCTGGGTTTATTTTGGGTAGATGAGACATATGATGATTTTTTTCCCCCTTTTTTTTTAATCTTTTTTTTTTTTGGCTGAACCAGGAGGCATGTAGAACCTTAGATCCTTAACCAGAGGTTGAACCTGTGTCCCTGCAGTGGAAGCAGAGTCTTAACCACTGTACTGCCAGAGAAATCCCTTGTTTTCTTTTTTTTTTTTTTGAATTGTGCTAAAAGGGCTTCCCAGGTGGCTTGGTGGTAAATAATCTGCCCGCCAGTGCAGGAGAGGAGGGTTGGATCCCTGGGTTGGGAAGATCCCCTGGAGGAGGAAGTGGCAGCCCACTCCAGTATTCTTGCCTGGGTGCTTTCAGGGACAGAGGAGCCTGGAGGGCTACAGTCCATGTGGTCACAAAGAGTGTGACGTGACTGAGCACACACACACACACACACACGTTGTGGTAGAAAACACATCATCTGTCACCTGAAGCACTTTTGAGTGGACAGGTCAGTTGTCCCTTCACAGCGTTACGAGGTAGACCTCCAGGATTCGTCATCTTGTAGATCTGAAGCCCTCCAGCCGCGTATCAACTCCCCTCCACCTCCATCCGCTGGCACCTGACGTCCCACTTGGTTTCTATGAATTCGACTCCTTTAGACGCCCCGCCGGAGTGCTCGTCTGCAGCGTTTGTCCTTTTGCACCTGGCTGGTTTCACATGGCATGACGTCCTTGGTTTCATCCATGTCAGAGACCACAGCCACTTCATCATGGGCCAGGGCTGCCTTCCTTCTTAAGGCTGGATAACACTCCATTCAGTCCATCCTAAAGTAAATCAACCCTGAATATTCGTTGCAAGGACTGATGCTGAAACTCCAATACTCTGTCGACCTGATGCAAAGAGCCGACTCATCAGAAAAGACCCTGATGCTGGCAAAGATTGAAGGCAGGAAGAGAAGGGGCGGCAGGGGATGAGATGGTTGGATGACATCACCGACTCGATGGACATGAGTTTGGGCAAGCTCCGAGAGATAGTGAAGGACAGGGGAGTCTAGTAGGCTACAGTCCATGGGGTCACAAAGAGTTGGACACAACTGACCGGCTGAACAAAATGGCAAAATACTCCGTTGCATGTCTGTGTGAAGTCGCTCAGTCGTGTCCGACTCTTTGTGACCGCATGCACTGCAGCCTCCCAGGCTCCTTGGTCCATGGGACTCTCCAGGCAAGAGGACTGGAGTGGGCGCCATTCCCTTCTCCGACTGCAGGTGCGCGCCACGCTTTATCTGGGCGGGCGGGTTGCTCCCGCCCTCGGCTGTCGTGAGCAGCGCTGCTGGGAGCACGAGTGCTCACACGTTCCTGCTCAGTTGCCAGCCCTGTGGTGGCTGCATTTAAGTCCATGAGGAGCCCAGCGCCATTTGCGCTCCCACTGGCGTCTCACGAAGGTGCCTGTTTCCCCTCGTTGGAGCTCCTGCCTGGCTGTTTTCCTTTTGTCTCACATTTGCCTGTGGGTCTGAAGGTCTGTGGGGAGTGGCGTGAAGGCTTGTTTTTGTTTTATTTGTACTGCAGGGTCTGTGATCTTTGTCGAGGGGTCACAGGGTTGGAAAACATAAGACTTTGCTCTCTGCACCCTTTGGCATTAGGAAATCAGCCTTAGCCACACTAGAAAGTCCCCAGGGCTATGTTCAGTGTTTCAGAAATCCTGATATAACCCATACACTGCTGATATAACCCTAGGCTCATGGAAATGTCAAGTGATTTGATTCTTACTAGAACTGTTTAAGTGTAGACTGCTTAAGAATCGGGAGAGTGGGACTTCCATGATGGTCCGGGGGTCCAGACTCTGCACTCCCCCTGCCGGGGGCAGGGCTCAGCCCCTGCTTGGGGAGCTCGTATCCTGCACGCCAGCTGATCCCAGGCCAATATTACATACAACCAGCAACTACCTGTCAAAGTATAAACCACGATGACACAGCAATGCGAAAATGCAGCCACTGGGAGATGAAACTCTCTAGTAGATCTTGGATCAAGGAGAGAGCCAAGATGGAATTACAGCACGTCTGGGAGGAGATTATACGGACACGCCGTTCAGGTGACGCAAACTGACGCCATCGAAGCGCGCCATATGAAGAAAACATCTGAAAAAGGGTAGAGAAAGTGTCCCACCCGTCAGCACAGACGTTGCTGGTGTTCGGCCACTAAGTCTCGTCCCAGTGTTCGTAACGTGGCGCATAGTAACCGGTGAAGTGAATGAAGAGACAGTCGCTCTCGCTTGCAGCAGAAACCGAAAAAGGACGCATTGCAGGTCTTTGGGGAGATCCAGAAGTGGGATTAGGGGGTCGTGTGGTCCTTCCGGGTTTAGTTTTGGAGGCGTGGCCCTACTGTTTTCCACGGCAGCGGCACCATCCTTCCACTCCCACCAGGTTCCTAGGTAGCTAAGCATGGGCATCAGAACCGCGCTGGCATTTGGTCTTTAAAAGGACAAGCGCAGAGACAGCTCGGAACCCAGACGCTATCTAGGAGGACCCTCGAGTCCTTCTGTAAAAACGTCCAATTTGAAGGAGGTGGTGCCACGCCTGTTTTTCCAGCTGGCGAGGAAGCATGAGATGGTGGTGGTATCCCCCATCCTGGAGCGAGATGCGGCCCACGGGGACGTCCTGTGGAACACGGCTGTGGTGGTCGCCAGCTCCGGAGCGGTCCTGGGCAAGACGAGGAAGAACCACATCCCCAGAGTAGGCGACTTCAACGAGGTGAGCCACCCCGCCTGGGCCCGTGAGCAGCCTGGCCGCCACGCGGTGTGGCTCCCCCGCGTCGCCCTGCGTCACGCGGGCAGGGGGTGTGGTGGGAGTCCTGGGAGAGTCCCCACGCGTCTTTAGCACAGGGGACTATGTTCCTGTATATGTTAATATTTTAAAAAGTATAACCTGAGTTGGCCTCCTGGAATTCTTCTTGAAAGTAAGGAGCATGTTTTCAGGTCTACTGTGACCTTCTGCTTTTCTGGATATTCATTCTGTTCAGTTTTTTGAGAGTTTGATATTGAAACTCCAGCTAAAAATCTTAGTTTACTTAAAAAAAAATTGTAATACATAGGGGAACTGTATGTAACTTTGTCCATTTTCCAAGTCTCCTGTGAATGTGTTATCACACTTCCATAATTTAAAAAATTAAGAGGAAAAAAAAAGTAGCACATACTTAGTTGGAAGGAATTCCAGTAAAAGCAGAAGCGATGGTGCACAAGCATGACGTGATTGCTGGGCCCCTGCAGGCCCTGAGCACCTCGTCCGTCAAGGTCTAGTCCTTGTTCGGGGTGGGGGGTTCCTTGTCTGTGGCGCCCGTGGGGTCCGAGTCAGCGACGTCCAAGTGTCAGGTGGCCGTGAGGGGGTGTGTCTGCGCACAGGCCTGGAGGCTGGGGCTTCAGCCTGGACTCAGGGCCTAAGTGGTTAGCTGTCCTAACTGGTTAACGCCCATCGTGGGTGGAGGGAGGTAGACGTTTGCTGGCGGGAAATGGACCTCACCTAATGCCTGAGATCCGATGTCTGAACTGGATCTGCAGTAAGTACAGCTGTTCAGGGTGTGACACCCTCTGCCCTCCCCAGCTGTGGGGGTCCCAGCTGCTCCCAGGCTGGTTGGGCAGACGTGAAGGGGTATGCAGAGCTGGCCGAGCCCCCCAAGGAGAAAGAAGCACCCAGCATTCCCCAGGGACCACTGGAGGCGGGGGGCAGGAAGACGTGCCCCTGACCTGTTCACTCTGGGCTTAATCTTGAGCTCCCCGCAGAGAGCGACAGGCTTGTCTCTGCGCACCAGGATCTGCTCATGTGTCCAGGCCCTGCACACATCCTGGCTGCTGCCCAGCTCAGGAGAATTTTGAGGTCAATTGGAGGAGGCAGAAGGCTGGGAGCGGACCTGTGTGGGACCCTGGCCAGCACCCTGAGAGGGCTGGCGGAGTTGGCAGGAATGTGTCCCACCTGCTGGCTGTGGGGGACATCCTTGGCCCCAGGCAGTGTGTGTCCAGGGAGCTTTGTGGAGAAGGGCCCTTCCTGAGAGGAATTCCAGTCTCAGATTGGCCTTTGTTGGTGGGACAGATTGCACATGATGGCGTGTCCCCCCACCCACCAAGCCGGGGCGGGGACAGATGGTTGGTGAGGATGTTGACCAACTCGTGTTAGCGCTGACCACACGCCTCAGCCTCTAGTGGTGCTGGGATGAAACCTCACCCCAGTTTATCCTTGACATACCGCGGGAAGGAGCTCTGGGGACTTTCTAACGCGTCACCACAGATCTGTGGGCAAGTGCTCAGGCCACGGTGATTTCCCCTCGGCTAAGCTTGTTTGTATCGTGTCTGGGTTTTCAGGTTTGGGTTTTTTTATTTTTATTTTATTTTAAGTAGTCTGAAAATTTGGAGTTTAGAGTCATACCGGGAGAGTCCCTTGGGGAGGACGGGTGATGTTTTCATTTTTCTGTCAAGCCTAAGGAAAGGGGAGCTTGGCGGCTCAGAGCGTCCACCCGCGGCCTTCTGTCTTCCAGTCCACATACTACATGGAGGGGAACCTGGGCCACCCCGTGTTCCAGACCCAGTTTGGGCGGATCGCTGTCAACATCTGCTACGGGCGGCACCACCCCCTCAACTGGCTGATGTACAGCATCAACGGGGCCGAGATCATCTTCAACCCCTCCGCCACCATCGGAGCGCTCAGGTCACTGGGCCCAAGGGGGCTCGGCGGGGCCCTGGGGCTGGGTTTCGGGGTGCAGAGGCGGGTTGGGTGAACAGCAGGCAGGTGACTGCCCCTGAGCCCTGGGACGGTGAGTGGTAGGATCAGCCGACTTAAGCATCCGTTACAGCCCCCCCTTGAAGAGCTGAGGGGTCCCCCCAGGTGGTGCTGCGTGGTCACGAACCCACCTGCTGACGCAGGAGACACAGGAGATGCGGGTTCGATCCCAGGCTCGGGAAGCTCATCCTCCTGGAGGAGGGCAGGGGAACCCACCCCAGTATTCTTGCCTGGAGAATCCCCACGGACAGAGGAGGCTGGTGGGATGCAGTCCCTGGGGATCACCCAGACTCGGACACGCCGCGCTGAAGAGCAGTGCCGTGCTGCGAGATGCCGTCCTTGGCTGTGGCGAGGTCTCGGGCAGGGGTCGCTGGCAGGATTCAGGAAAGCTCCCCTTCTAAGGGCCGGAGCATCGGGGGTTACCTGAGCAGCTTTGGCTCCCCTGCCTTCCTACCTGGGTGTCCCGCCTGGGTGGATGACGACGGAGAGGTCCTCGGCCTCCTGTCTGCAGACCCCCTGTGAGAGAAGGGGTCCGAGCTGAGAGGGTCCTTGAGAGATCAGTCGAGGGGCTCTGCCACCTGTGTTTACCCAGCCATGTGGTATTAGCCTTATCGCTGAGCAGACAAAGCTGCTGTGACCCGGGCGGGAGGGGCGGGCTCCGGGGCCTCCCCGGGATGCTCGCTGGGTTGCAGCGGGGCTGCAGTAACCGGCACCAGCGCCCTTTCGTAGCTTTGCCCTCCCCAGCAGCGGGTGGTTTCCAGCTTTGCCTCATCAAGGAGCAGGAGAGCTCTGGGCATCTGTGCAAACGCCTTTCTCCACAGCTCACTTCCCCCAGAGCATTCTGGGGTCTGCTGTGTCATTGTGGGGGGGTGCGGGGCGGGGACCCCCCGTGCCCATCAGGGAGGCAGCTTGGGGGCAGCCTGCAGTCCCCTGTGGGCCTACCCTGTGGGCTCCCCTGCCCTCACTCGCCACGAGATTTCCATCGAGTGTCTTCTAAACGTGGGGTCGTGGCCGTCACTTCACCTTGAACTTGCTGCTGAACGTGGGGCCCCCTCCCTCACCGTGCTGATCTGCACGGCTGGTCCCTTACAGAACGACTCTGTCCTGTCTGTGTCTGGGGGCACGATCTCAGGCACAAGGGGGTGGTCACGCCTGGGGTCTCCTCCCCACCACCAGAGAGGCAGCGGGCAGCGTGGCCTCTGTGACAATGTCCCCTGACATTCGTGAGGAAGAGTGGTTCCTGGTGCTCCAGCCAGCGAACCTGGACAGATGCCCTGGGCCACGCCCCAGAGCAGTCCCTTCTGCTGGCCAGGAGGTATACACCCAACGAGCCGCATCACCCCAGAGGGGGTCCCTGAAGCCAGTTGCCCCCCCCCCCGAGGGACACAGCTGTAGCCTGGACTCAGATGTCACCTCTCCAACCGAGCACTTCTGGGCTTTTATCAGCCCCCATTAAGCAAACAGAAGCCGCTCAGCGTAATACACACGTGATGGCTCGTGTCCTAGGCTTATTAAATGCCGTCCATCTTCCTTCCTTGGACAGCAGTGGTCCCACCCACTTGTGCCCTCCAAGGAGGATGTGTCTCTGCTGGCACCTGAGACCTGATGGGCCTTCTGGAAGCCCCGTGTCTGAGCAGTGTTCTCCCACTGTGGGCTCAGCCGCTCAGCCGCGTCCGACTCTTCGCGACCCCATGGACTGTAGCCCGCCAGGCTCCTCTGTCCATGGGATTCTCCCGTGGAAGAAGGCAGGGAGACTGGAGCGGGTTGCCATTTCCTCCTCCAGGGCATCTTCCCGGGGGAACCCGTGTCTCCTATATCTCCTGCATTGCAGGCAGATTCCTTTCCACTGAGCCGCTGGGGAAGCCCTTACACCCTTGACGAGATAATTACAGCCTGAAAACCTTAGCTTGAGGGCACATTGGCGAGAGCAGAGGAAAGCTTCCTGCGTGAAATTACTCAGGGCCGTGAGATGGACAACAGGGAAAAGCTGGAGGAGAGAGTGGTCAGGGTCAGCTCCTCTTCCCCAGCGGTTATCGCCCAGCCGTCCTGGGGCTCACACAGCTCTGTGACCCCTGCCTGTGAGCAGAAAGGACGTTTCCAGGCTGGGGTCAGAACCGTGCCGAGACTCTCCCTGCCGAGGATAGCTGTAGAGTATAGAAAACTAGGACGGTGGGACACAGGGTGAGCTTCTTAAAGTCCTGAAGGGTTGTTTGTGGAATCGACCCTGAGGGTTTATAAGCAGGGGGCCTGGCAGAGACCCACCAGCTGCACAGCAGCCTCGGCTTGCAGCTTCTAGAAGCACCGTCCCCTTCTCTGACATCTCCCGCCTGCTGTATCGGCACCCCTCCACCCCCACACAACATGCGCGCATGTGCAAACACGTGTGCGCATCCCGGGAGTGGGCAGGGTGTTCGCAGGTAGGGTCCCCCAGTTCCAAGCACCCAGTAGAGGCACCGTGCGGCTTGGTGAACCAAGTCCCTGCGGGCGCTGCAGCCCTCCCACCCTCTTGGGCCACCCTTCCCCTTCCCCGCTGTGACTGATTTCAGGGGCCGGTGCACCCCGCCCGCCCGCCGGGCCCTCAGGAACCTCCGGCCTCGGCTGAGAGCCTCGGTGTCCTGCCAGCTGCGAGGAGAAAAAAGCAGGAAAATGAGTCCCTCCGTCAAGGCTGGTTTTTTTTTTCCCCTCCAGACTTGTGAGCGCTGCTGGGAGTTAGGCTTGTGACAAGCACCCACCCACCGCTCCACCCACTCCCGGTCTCAGCCAGGTGCATGCTGGCGGGAGGGCTCCGGGGCCCTCCGCTCCCAGGCACCCCGTGTTTCTGAGTGGGATCGCAGCTCTGCGTCCAGAACCCCAACGGCACTGTTCCTCAGACCGTCAGTGGCCAGCAGGCCCGCTGAATTCCGTGGCACATCTTGCTGGTGGGCTGCGGACGGACAGGCGTCCACCGGAGCAGAGTTTCCCACTGAGTCCCCCACCCCTGCAGGTGCTGGACCGGGGGAGCTCCACTGTGCCCGCGTGGGGATGTCCCCGTCCTGTGCCTGTAGGAGAACCAGGGGGGCCTCTGCTTCGAGACTCGGGGTTCAGAAGAGGGAAACGGAGGGGGCAGCTCAGGAGAGGTGATGCCCGCCTTCAGCCTGAATTCATCTCAGGCTTACTGTTTGCTGGGCCTGAAATTCCCTGCAGAGACGGACGACTTCGCAAGGTGGCGTGACAGGGTTCCCCACGGTAGCTCCATGGTAAAGAACCCGCCAGCTCAGGGTTCGACGCCCCCCAATCCCAGGTCTAGAAAATTCCCCTGGAGGAGGAAATGGCAACCCACCCTAGTACTCTTGCCTGGGAAATCCCACGGACAGAGGAGCCCGGTGGGCTACAGTCCATGGGGTCGCAGAGTCGAACACGACTTGTACTACCAGGGTAGGGACTGGGGAGCACACAGGCCTCCAGGCCCCCAGCTCCCTTCTGACGTTTACAGGCCTGGGGGAGGCTCCCGACCCCACCTGGGAGGAGGGAGTGAGGCGGAAGCAGCAGTGAAGGGGGTCCTGCCAGGTAGCACCCCCCCTACCCTGCCAGACGCTTCAGCTGCCGGATATTTCCAGAAGCCGTGAGCCGATGCCTGTCTGCACAGCCTCCCTTTGGGGAAGCTTCAGAAAAGGAAACTTAGGGCGAGTATTTTTTTTTTTTTTGACAGCACCGCATGGCCTGCAGGATCTTAGTTCTCCACCCGGGGATTGAACCCGTGCACTCTGCAGGTGGAGAGTGCAGTCTTAACCACTGCACCGCCCAGGGTGCCCCAGGGTGAGGCTTTGATCCAGGGCTGCCGCTGGTGCATCGGGCGCCCTCCACAAGGCTGCTTCGGACCGAGCCAGGGACGAGCTGGCCTGTTGGTGGCGGGTGTGGGGTCACCCACGGGCGCCGTGAGCCTCACGGCAAGACTGGCACCCCGGCCACAGCTCAGGGCCGAGCGTCCGCTGAGTCAAAGGCTGGGAGGTTGTCAAGCTGGTTCCCCTCCTTCCTGTCTCACAGTGAGTCCCTGTGGCCCATCGAGGCCAGGAACGCAGCCATCGCCAACCACTGCTTCACCTGCGCCATCAACCGCGTGGGCCAGGTGAGTCCTGGAGGCTCGGCCTCCGGGGGACCCTCGGCAGGGGAAGGGATAGAAGGATAAGGACAGGAGACCTGCCCGCCCGCCAGCAGGCCCAGCCACTCCCCCAGCAGAAGCCAGGAGGACGAGTGGCAGTTGCAGGGGCCCTGGTGGGGACCCCCGGGGTCGCACCTCCTCTGGGCACACAGGCCCCACACCCCAGGGTCCCGCACAGGGAGCCTGGCTGGGCCTGTCACCGTGAAGCCTGGCACTGCTCGCACCCTGTTGGGTCTGCAGCTGAAACCATTTTAAAAGGCTCTCGGCCCGTGACTACCACCCAGTACCTCCTTTCTTCCCGTCCTCCCCCAGCCTTGACCTCAGGCGCCGAAAGATTTGACCTCAAACACTGGGTATTTATTACACAACAAATCCTCCTCCGCATTCTTGCTGATCAGATGTTAGACTCTAATCAGAGCATCTGATCAGCCTGAGATAACCCTAAGTGGATCTACAGGAAGGAAACTTGGTGTTTTAACCAGCCCGCAGGCGGCGCCCCCTTCCAGCTGGACGCACAGTCTTGGGGAAGGTATCAGAGCGAGTACCCCTGCTGCCTGTGCTGCCCCCAGGCAGGGCATTGTGAAGCCCCAGATGCCCTCCACGGCCCTGGGGAACCTGTCTCCACAATGGCTTTCTCTTTTCCCAGCAGATGATAAGCTCCCGAAGGCCAAATCTGGGTCTTTCCCCCCGGGTCTGGTCAGATGTCCGGCTGGCCGGGGGGCTGGGGCTCGGGGGGACAGTTCCATCGGGCCGGTCCGCATCGCTGTAACTGTGTGCTAAGTCCCTTGCCACCATCTAACTCTGATGAGCGTCCCGCCAACACCCCCTAGAGGTGTGTCTTGTGCTTGCGTGCTAAATCTCTTCTGTCGTGTCTGTTTGCGACCCTATGGACTGTAGCCCACCAGGCTCCTCTGTCCATGGATTCTCCAGGCAAGAACACTGGAGTGGGGTTCCATTTCCTCCTCCAGGGAGCTTCCCGACCCAGGGATCGAACCCGCATCTCTTAACGTCTTCCGGCGTTGGCAGGAGGGTTCTTCACTCCTAGTGCCAAGTGGGTCTTAACCTTGGTTTTATTTCCCAGGAGCACTTCCCAAACGAGTTCACCTCTGGGGATGGCAAGAAAGGTGCGTCCAGGTGACTTTCCGTGGGGCTGACTGGGGTGGGGGTGGGGGAAAAACTGGCTGTCCCTTCTGCATCTGCTGTCTCCGAGCAGGGCCCACCCCACAGACCGTGTCTGCACACCTGCCCCCCCGCCCGCCTCGTGTGGCCCCTGGGCCTGTGGCCCCCTGGCACCCCAGATGAGGATGGAGTAGGGACTGGGGTGGAGATGCGCCAAGCCGTGGGGGAGCCCTCTGTGGGCTCCCTGAAACAGGGGTGCCCATTTCACCCTGCAGACCACACCCCTCGCCCCCAGCTGTCCAGGTGCCCCCAGAGCCCAGCGTGGCTGCCTTGGGTTCCTAGAACCCACAGACTGTTTGGCTCTGTGGGCAGGGCTGGAATCCGCCACGCCCAGCCCCTCCTCTCTGGCCTGGAATGTGGGAGGGGGCCACCCCCATCTCCAAGGAGGTATCTGGGAAGCAGAGGGGTCTGAGCAGGGCCTCCCACAGCAGTATTTCCTGAAAGAGCTCAGTTCCCCCCACTCGAGGCCTGGGAGGCCGGAGCCTCCGGCCCCGTGGGGCTTCCTGTCACAGGACCAGGGTCATGCCCACCCTGAGCGGCACCCGCACACTCCCCGTACACCTTTGGGGCGGCTGGCACCCCGCTTTACTGATGAGGGTCCTGAGGCCTGGAGCGGGGTGAGGGTGACACGGCTGGGCAGGGCCAAGCTCACCATGCGGGCCACGTGACTCCCTTGGGCCGTGGTGGCTGATGCTGGAGCCGGGGACCGACACCTCTGCCAGGGAGGTCTGTTCCCGGGTTCGGAACTCCCCTGGTGGTCCAGGGGCTGAGACTCCACACTCCCAGTGTGGGGGAACTGGGTTCAACCCCTGGTCAGGGAGCAGGATCTGGCATGCCTCAACTAAAAAATAAAGCAAGCAAACAAACTATATATACATATGTATGTATATCAATAAAACAGCATTTTAATTTCAGTTTTAAAGATCCTGCACGCTGCAGCTAACAGATCCCACGTGTAGCACCTAAGACGCAGCGCAGCCAAATACATAATATAAGGAAGTTAATTAAAAATAATAAAAAGAAAAGTTCCTGGGGCAGAGGTGAGGGTGTTGAGGGCGACTTGCAGCTGGCGGCCGGGCGTCCAGGCCTGCCAAGGGAAGCAGGTCCTCGGGGCCACAGCAGCTGCTAGGGAGGGTGAGGGGGCCCTCATCCTGGGTGTCTCCCCTACGTGGGTGCGGAGACCACCCGCGTCTGCACGCGCTCACGGGTTTTGTGGCCACTGCCCCACAGCTCACCAGGACTTTGGCTACTTTTACGGCTCCAGCTACGTGGCGGCCCCAGACGGCAGCCGCACCCCTGGGCTCTCTCGCACCCGGGACGGGCTCCTGGTCGCCGAACTGGACCTCAACCTCTGCCGGCAGGTGAACGACGTCTGGGGCTTCAAGGTGGGTGTCCAGGCCCCTGCTCCTCCACACGGCCTGGCCTGCTCCCAGCACTGGGACTGCATGGCCCTGGGCGGCCTGAGGGCCAGCCGCGTGGCCCCTCTTCCCGGAGCTGCGCAGAGGGGGCTGGGGCCTGGGAGGGGAACCAGGGGGCAAATGCTGCCCACTCATCTGATTTATTAGAGTCTGGGCGCCTTTGAGCAGATTCATCTCAATCTCATTTGTCCAGAGAATAGAGTGGCTTGGCCTCACTAATCCTCTTTTCCTTCCCAGGCACTTGCACTCACCACAGATGAATGTGTGTTTCTGGCTCTGCCCGTGGCCAGGCCCCAAGTCTGGGCCTGGACAATGGAGGGAAGTGGGTCGAGGACAGAAACGGGCCTCTGGCCTTGGCGGAGCTGCTGCCTCGCGAGCCACTTCGGCTCCCCGCCTTATGCGGCCGCTTGTAAAACAAGAGGCCTTGGGGACCTGACACCCTGTAAGGAAGGTGGCAGGGCTCCAAGGGTTGTAAGCACCCACCTCCTAGAATGGGGTGCTTGCGGCCTGGGACCCCCCACCCCAGAAAACAGTGCGTCAGGCACACAGAGGGAGTCGCTGTGTTAGCCTCCCAGGGTGTTTCCACCAACCCCGCACCCACTTCTCAGCAGACCACACACACAAATAAACGTCACACTGTCACGATGGGACGACTGCCCAGTGCTCCTGGGCGGGGGTGCGGTGGGGGGTGGTACCAGGGGCCAGCTAGACGTGGGTTCCAGGCCCGAGACTCCTGTTTCTGTGAGCATGCGTCCTTGGGCACATTCCCTGAGTCCCAGATCCTCATCTGAGCGACAGGGCGCTGCCCAGGTGAAGGTCTCCTGTCTCTCGTCCTCCTGGGAAGCTTAGATTAATGCCGGATTCCGCAGGAATGGAAGTCGGAGCCAGTAATCCAAATGACATCTCATCAGTAACTTTCTGAAAGCAGAAGCTGTCCCAAGCTGTGATGATTGGCACCAGCTCCTGTCAGAGCTTTGGGAGGGAGGGGGAGGTGGGAAGGACGGGGTGTGAGCCCCCTGGGTGGGTTTTCCGTCCAGGATGAGACGCCGCGTGCAGTGGGTGGCCCTCCAGAGCCAGGCCCCCGGGGTGTGGATCCCGGGGCCCACTCCTGCCAGTGATCGGCGGCAGGTCAAGCCCCTCTCGGGTTGGGGGCGCAGGGGGCAGGACGGCCCTCCTCCCCCGGCTGGGAGCCCGCCACACCTTCTGGTGGAAGATCACAGAGGTGTTCCAGCAGGAGGGGCTGGGGGCATGAGTCAAGTCGGCCTCTGATCTTCGCCTCCGCCCCGGAATCGGTGTGGAAGCGTTGCACGGGGCGGGAGGCGCGGGGTGTGGCTCCCAATCCAAGTCTGAGGCCGTCCTGGCCTCCAGCCCGCCTTCCGGTCGCACTTCTGTCCCACGGTTGCCCTCCAGCGGCAGCATGCGGAGGTGCGTGAGTGAGGGCCTTGAGAACGAAATGGGAGCCACTCAAAGTCCTGCTGTTCTCGCTTTCAGATGACGGGCAGATACGAGATGTACGCTCGGGAACTCGCGGAAGCTGTCAAACCTGACTACACCCCCAAGATTGTGAAAGAGTAGCGGCGGCCCTCAGCCCCCGCCCGCCAGGGAGGGCACCTCTGCCCGCAGCAGATGGGCCAGGGCGCCAGGCGTGCCATGTCCGGGTTCTCCCTACTGACGCCCCGATGGCGCTGCTGTCCAGGCTGGTTTTAAAAGTGCCCCGGGCTGGCACACGAGCACCAGGTTTCCTTCTCCTGGGATGAAAATGTTTGGGGACTGGGTGGAGGTGAGGGTTACACAACACTGTGAATGTAACAGAACCACTGAATTTGTTCACTTTGCTCACTTGAAGGTGGTGAAACTTTGTTGGGTGAATTATAGAAATTCAATTAAAAGGTGATCCCAGGCACTGATTGTGCAGGATGGTTTGACGCGAGACAGATTGGGGACTTGCCTGGCGGTCCAGTGGCTAAGACCACGCGTCTACTGTAGGGGGTGGGTTCAACCCCTGCTGGGGGAGCTCAGATCCCACGTGCTGCCACTGAACATCCTACGTGCTAGATCTCGCTGGAAGGTCCAGCACACCGAAATAAATAAGTAGCTTTTGAAAAGAAAAGAAGTGAGGGGTTTCCCTGGCGGCTCAGTGGGAAAGAATCCAGCTGCCAATGCAGGAGACGTGGGTTCCATCCTTGAACCAGGAAGATCCCACTTGCCGTGGAGGAGCAAAGCCTGCGGGCCACAGCTACTGAGCCTGCGCCCTAGGGCCAGGGAACCCCGGCTGCTGGAGCCCACGCTCTGCAGCCAGAGGGCCTTCCATTTAGATTGGCGGCGACTTCTGCAGACGGGGACAGTCATTGGAAGCTGTCACCTTGACCGGCTGCAGTCTCTGTTTACCCAATCAGATGCTAATCTGTGAAGGTATTTAGCCAGCGTGATTTAAGCCTGTAGGCAGTTAACCAAGCAAGTGAGATTATCCTAGATAATCTGGGTAGGCCTGATTCAATCTGACCCAAGGCCCTGAGACGGGGAAGGCAATGGCAAGCCACTCCAGTACTATTGCCTAGAAAATCCCGTGGATGGAGGAGCCTGGTAGGCTGCAGTCTGTGGGGTCGCTAAGGGTCGGACACGACTGAGCGACTTCACTTTCACTTTTCACTTTCACACATTGGAGAAGGAAATGGCAACCCACTCCAGTGTTCTTGCCTGGAGAGTCCAAGGGATGGGGGAGCCTGGTGGGCTTCCGTCTATGGGGTCACAGAGAGTCACACACGACTGAAGTGACTTAGCAGCAGCAAGGCCCTGAGAGCAGAATGGGCGTGGACCTCAACCTCCGCTCAGCTGCAAAGTTTGAAATAAGTCCTGCTGACCTTCTTACTACTTCCGTCTAGATGTCTCCAGGAAGTGACTTTTCTAGGGACAGGTGCATGCAGTGACCACACAGCTTTACCAGGGTGAGTGGACCGGGAGGCCGAGAGGGAGGCCGGGCCCGTGAGAAGGCGCTCCCGTGCCAAAGGGCTCCAGGGGCCTGCAGACAGACGGCAGGGCGTGCGGAGGGTCCACCGAGCGCCTTGACTCCCACTCCTTGTTGATGAGCTTTTGTGATGAAAGGCAAACCCTCGTCAGGCTGCAGGCAGCCCCAAAAGCCAAGAACACCACACAGATGAGCTTCAAGGGCCACAGCAGTGCGCCCAAAGTTGCCTGATCGGAGGGGAGCAGCACCTCCGTGACCCTAACAAGTGTCCAACGTGGATAGCCCCAAGAGCCAGTGGGAGGTGTGATGGAGTTGGGGGCGTACTGCACAGGGCTGAGCCCGGGACACAGCGCCGTCCTTCCATACAGGAGAAATGGGCCAGCCCTTGGCCAGAATCACCTCTCTGCGTGCGGTGGAAACCTCCGCATCAGAAGACGCTGTGTCCTTTGTGCGGGGTCCACGGTGGAGGGGATGCTGCTCTGCCCAGACCAGGGACGGGCCCAGATGGCTGTCGGGCAGCGCTGAGGTGCGGTCACCAGCCTTGTCCCAGTGGGCCCCCTCAGAGTGGACAGGCTCTCGCCCTTGTGCCTCGACGTGAGTGACCTGGACAGTCTGACATCTTCCGGGTGGCAGAGCCGGTAAAAGCACAGCGAAGCTTACCAGGTGGGGGACTGGCCTGGGCTTCTAGCCCCTGAGCACAGCACCCATGCCCACTTCCGGTTCGGGGCTGTGCGGCTGAGGGTTAACAGCTTGGCCGCAGGTGGACCCGTCAGATTTCAGCTTAGTCGTCCCACCAGCGAACAAGACCCTGGTGTTTGGGGGAGCTGGAGGTCACCGTGGAGCCAGTGGCTTTGCTTTGGTGGGAGGAGCTGGCAATCTAAGTCCCCAGAGGATCAGCAGCCAGCATGTTGGCCCCTTGCTCAGTTGCCCCACTGAGCAAGTGGAATCCTAAGTTTCCCAACCAAACCTGTGGGCCCCGCATTGGAAGGTGGGTTCTCGACCACTGGGCCACCAGGGAAATCCCGAGTGATGACCTCAGGAGACTGGGCTGCACTCTACCCCCCAGACTGGACCAGGGTTTACCCAAAGGTCAGCATCATTCAGGGAAGACTGGGGTTCCACAGAAACGAACTGTGTGGCAAAGCAGTTTGGGGAGCCCAAGTGAATGGGGTCCCCATGCTGCAGGATCAGAGCCTTTTCTGCACCGCCTAACTGCCTGGGCGGTGGCTGTGCATGCTTTGCTAGCCGAGCTGTTCTGGTCACGGCACCTTCGGCTCTCAGCACAGGACTTTGGCGACAAGTCTCCGGAAGGTTCCACGCTCTGGTCTCCCGGATCCCCAGTGATCCTTCCCACCTCATGTTCGTGCTCTCGGTTGGTTTCAAGCTCTCCCCCCCTTAATACACCTGTGTGAGCTTCGGAGCGGCTGTCCCAAGGAGACCGGGATCACAGAGGTGGGCCGGGGGCTGCCAGCATTTCGCAGTGAGGATCACGTTTATTGAGAATGGCTCATTACAAACGAGACAACACATATAAAAATCCCTGTGATGTGTAAGATCCCTTTTACCCCCAGGTGGCTGGGGAGACAGCCAGCAGTCCAGGGTGCCCCCCTCCATGTGCAGCCAGGGGGTCATGGTGTCACATGCGGAGGGCTGAGTCCTGCTGTCTCCCGCCCCGTTTTCATGATTTGCGTGTGAACAGGACACAACACGTTGAGGTTGGCCTCCGAGACCCCCTCCAGGCAGGCGGCGTCGGCCCCAGGGCCAGGCAGCTCCCGTGAAAATTCCAGATGGGTGACCTCTAACCTGCAGCTTGCCCTGAGAGGCTCGCTCCTCTGACCCAGGGACAGCGTCTCTGATGGATGAAGACAGCATGGACACTGTCTGTGGAGGCCGCTCCCTGGCAGCCCCCGCCAGCCCAAGGACTGGGCCTCATCCGAGGGCAGCCACCCCTTCCTGTTGCTGTCTCCCTCCACACCACCACCCTCACTGGGGTCACCTGGGCCCCTCCCAGGGGTGCCGAGCCTGCAGCTGCCGCGTGTGGTCCTCCTGGGCGTGGGAACCAGGACTCCAGGGGGCTCAGGCCACCCAGGGTTAAGGCAACAGGGATGAGACGGGCCTGCAGGCAGTCCGAGCCTCTGAACCCAGGGTGGCTGCCTGGCCAGAAGCGCCTGCCTCTCGGTCAAGGCTGTCTGGGGTCGAGGAGCTATACAGCTGGGTGGTCTGCAGTCTGGGGAAGAGGCAGCCGCCGCCCCAGCATCAGGCCTCCGGCACCAACGACCAAGACTCAGGTGCTGTGGCTCACAGGGGCATCCCGGCCGCCCTGGCCAGAGGTAACCCAGGGCAAGGGCGGGAGGTGTCCCAGCCCCTTTTGGGAATGACCCGTTTCCCTTTTCTTTCAGGGGCGCAGACCCAGGTTCAAGACGCAGCCCCACCGCTGTCCTGAGTCAAGTTCTGGTTGTGGCACAAGGCCTGCCTGCCTGCGGCCCCAGGTCTCCTCGGCTTTGAAGAGACCCTGGCCTGGCTTATCTGCCTCTGAGGAGAGGTGTCTGTGGCTCCAAAGTACCTGCGACCCCACTATTATTGTCTTGCTTGAGGTTGAGTCTCACCCACCAAAAGTGGAAACCTCAATCTCAAAAAAACACCCTCCCCCGGCTAAAAAAAGACTTAAATCACTCACACACACACACACACACACAGACCTCCCCTGGCTAAAAAAGGAAGGAGCAGAGGCTGCTCTAGTCCACGTGGGTGTCCACGCTGTGCGATCCTGGGTTAGGGTTACTCCCTCTGCTGACAGACCATCCGGCCTTCTGTGCAGAGGGCCAGGTGTGAGCACTGTGTTGCGGGGGAGGCCACAGGCTGGCCCTGGCTGCAATCAGGCATGCAGGCCCAGGGCCCCAGCACCCACCCGAGAAGTGGGGCTGCCTGCACTGAGGCAGGAGGCGCTGTGGCGGGGGGACGGGGAGCGCCTTTGGGGCCCAGGCCGCTGGCCCTGGCCCTTGGGGTGCCAGTGCGAGCCAGGGTCCCGCCCACAGCCCAGGTGTCCGCTCCCAGGAGGGGCTGCAGGGGCCTGAGGCCTTTCTGCCTGAGGTCTGGCCCTCCCCAGGGGCCTGGCCACCAGCCGAAGGGACTGGGCCAGGGAGGGGGAAGGGGGCGGCGGCCCAGGGCGCCTGCCTTTCGACCAGATCCCAGGGAGGCTGGAGCCGGCGCAGCCCTGGGGCCCAGGGTGGCTACGGTCTCCACACAAACACACCCACGGCGTCTCTCTCGGGGCTGGGTCCCGGGTCTGCAGGGAGATGGGCTGTAGCGTCCCCCACCCGCCCTGCGTCTGGCTTGAAGGCACCGGGGCACCTGTGCGGACAGACGTCCCCTGAGCGCAGCAGGAGCCAGCCTTGGGCCAGCCAGCAGGGACGCAGCGCCTCGTCCGAGCCCCAGGCCAAGGCCAGCGCCTGCGGAGCGGCCTCCGGGGGCGGGCAGGGTGCGCTGTCAGCTGTCCACGTAGATGAAGAGGATGTCCTCGTCCGTGCCGTAGCTGGTCCTGGCCTCCTCGAAGTTGCTGACGCTGGCGCTGCACATCCCTGCTGCGGAGGAGGGCGGGGCAGTCAGTGAGGGGCCATCCCGGCCGCTCCCCACCATGCGGGACAGCCTCCCTGAAGCCGCTGCAGCCCCTGTGAGCCTGTTCCCTGCGCTTGCCCCGATTCAGCAGGAGAAAGGGAGGCCCAGAGGGGAGGGGACTCGCTGGAGGCCACAGGGCTGTCTGCACGAGGCAGGTGGTCCCTACCTGTCTCTGGGGCCGTGGGGAGTCTGGGCGGGGAGCAGTGACGGGGCCAGGGCTGGGCAGACTTTCCTTTTTTCTTTCAGCCACTCTGCACAGCGTGTGGGCTCTTAGTCCCCTGACCAGGGTGCCTGGACCTCCCTTTTTAGCATGGAGGGCCGGCCTGGGGGCTACGGGAACTGTAGCCCTGGGGTGGGCCCTGGGTGGGGGCAGAGGGCTGGCCTGGTGATGGCCCAGGGCTGGGGCTGGCTTGCTGCCCAGCCAGATGGGTGGGGCCTGGGGGGCAGGGGCCCCAGGGAGAAGGCGGTGGGCCCGCCTGCCCCACTCACGGTCGGCGTAGGCCGGGTTGTTGTAGAAGACGCAGCCGGCGGCCCGGCTGTAGCCGCGCAGCACGATGAAGTGGCCCTGGTAGTCGGGTGAGCGGCAGAAGCAGCGGGGCCCGCTGGGCGTGAAGCAGCAGTACTTGGGGGGGCTAGAGCAGAGGTCGCAGTGCAGCACCCCCGAGTTCACCAGCACGATGGCCACGTGGCCCTGCGCCAGGTGGGCCTGGATGTCCTGCACGCTCACCCTGCTGCAGGGGGGGACCGGGCTCAGCCGGCGCCACTGGGCCCCGGGCCCCTCCCGTGGACCCCCACCAGGCCCATCTGCCCCGGGTCCTGGAGCCTGGGACGCGCCTCACGTCCGCCCTGAGCTCCGTGCAGGGGGTACCCACCTGCTTCGTCACGGTGGCTGGGGCTCAGTGGGGGACCAAGAATGGACCAGGGGGGTGCCCAGGGCATGCTGGGCCCACGGGTCCTTCACAGGGTGACCGTACAGCTCCAGATGGCACCCCATCTCTGGACCTGCCCCCCCACTGCCCTGGTCTTTTACCCTAAAGGCTGCATTAGTAACAAACAGGTGGTTTAATTTACTTCCCCAAATCAAAACCAAGCAAGGCTTCACTGGTTTCTAAACCAAATGCTTCTCTGAAAGGTTTATTTTCTTTCTGTCTGAGGCTCCTCGTGGCAGAAGGGATTGCCCGGGAAGGGCTAGTTGGCAGCACCCGCAGGGGAACCCCGGGTCAGCCGGCTGTGCCATGCTCTTAGGCCCTGGCCCCTCCGAGGCCCTGGAAGGAGGCAAGTCCAAGACAGCCGCGAGGGAGAAGGGCTGGGGGGATCCCCCGGTGCCCGGGCCCCACCATCTTCACCAGGGGGCGGGGGGCCAACGCCCAGCCACGCTAAGCCCTCCTTCCTTCCAGGCCCCTCGGGGGTGCGTGTGGGCACCTGGTGGCCAGGCCTAGCTCCAGCCCCGCCGACTCACAGGGCAGCCTGGTCTGATGCCGTGGCCCGGGGAAGCGTGCCATTTTTCCACTGGGTCTCTGAGAGGAAGCAGCTGGCTGAGCTCCCAGCAGAAGGTATGACCCCAAGGGGGACTTCAGCCACTGGGAAGTGTGGGGCGGGGCTGGAGGGAGGGCCCAGGGTGGGGGTCCCGGGTGCGGGTCAGTGCGTGGCCAGGCCGCTGGGGTGACCATGGCGCTCACCGCAGGGGGGATGGGGACGGCCCCCCCTCCACGCAGCCAGTCAGGTGCCACTGAGCTAACACCGGCCACCTTGCCCTGCGACATGCGCTCACGTGGCCTAGGGACACGTGGAGACCTTTTCCCTGTGCCCAGAGGGCTGTGTGCCTAGGTCACATGATCGTGAAGACAGAAATCCGGGAGGACAGGAGACCGAAGGAGAGATCAGCCCGGGTCTGAGAGCTGGACGCCTGCTGGGTGCAGGGCCCACAGCAGGCTGGGCAGGAAGCTGCTTGCATCTGGGCAAGTCTCCTGGGCTCCCCCGCCCCATGTGGAAAAGAAGAGGGAGACCTATTAAGGTCATGCAGCCTGGGAGGAGGTCTGGCCAAGCCTCCCTGCCAGCTGACACCCAGGCCGTCCCCACCTGCCTCTTGCCATGCCAGCGTGATCCCCAGGCCATCACCCCGCCACTAGGGTCCCTGTGCTCTGTCCCAGGGCAGCCTGAGGGCTGGCTCAGATCTGTCCCGATCCAACCTAGGTCAGAATTTTGTGTAGACTAGTTCACGTAGCCCACCTATTCCCATTTTATGGATGGAAAAACTAAGGCTCAGGGGACGGGGGCGGGGACAAGTCAGTGCCTGTGGCTGGCAGGCAGGAGAGCTCCGGTCTGCTCTTTCCCAGGGAAGGCCTCCCTGCCTGCCAGGCTTGGGGGAGCAGGTGCATGAGGACGGGTGGGGGCGGGACACACAGACTCACCACTTCTCCACCAGCACCTTACAGGTCTCGGCTTGTGCAAACAGCTGGTTCACCCGGGCCTCCTCTGTGTCAAAGTGCTCCCTGTAGAAGGACTGCGAGGCAGAGCGGCTGCAGAGGCCGCCCACCGGCTGCCCTCACATACCTCCCCGGGAGCCCCGGCTGCCCTCACATACCCCCCCGGGAGCCCCGGCTGCCCTCATATACCCCCCCGGGAGGACGTAAACAGCACGGGGGTCAGCAGTGGCCACGGGCCCGGCCCGTGGGCAGCGGAATCACTCGAAGCTGGCGAGGATGCTCAGGAGATGGGAGGGCGGCAGGCTCGGGCCGGCACCCTGGGGGTGGGTGGGAGTCTGGACGCCACCCACTCGGCTCAGCCGGCGCGTGTTAACAAAGGACACAGTCTGTTTGGTGCAGGGGCCTTCAGGGCCCAGGGCCCCTACAGGGGAGGCAGAAGAGACCCTGCTCTGGGGCCTTTCCTCCACCTCGAGGCCACACTGACCACACCAGATCGGCCAGAATTTCCCCCTGGCCTGGACGGTTCAAAGGAGAGCTAGGTGGACGGGCATTGGCCCCCATGTGGTGGCCCTGTCGCCCATGAGGCAGGCAGGCTCTTTGCTCTGCCCAGGTTTGGAGCCTGGGCCAGGGCCTGCCCCTGGGGGAGGCGGGGCTGCTGCCAGCAGGCGGCAGGGCGCACCAGGGTCTCAGGCTTCGCCGGCATTGTCTTTGTTATTTGTGTGTTGGTGTGTTTTTTTGAGTTATTTTCTTGACCGTTCCACACGGCTCACGGGATCTTAGTTCTCCGGCCAGGGATGGAACCCGCGCCCTCTGCGTTGGAAGCGCCGAGTCTGAGCCCCTGGACCTCCAAGGAGGTCCCTGGCTGCCTTACTTTTTTATAAAAATGAAAGACAGTAGATTTCTTTTTTTCCTTCCAGAACACCGGGGACCCAACTTGGAGCTGGCTGTCCCCATAAGAAGGAAGAAAACTGGCAAATGATGGCCGGGGGAAGACAGGCATCCTGAGGCCTGGCCGACTGGTGCTGTGACCAAAGGAAGGACCATGAAGGTCGCCCGGGGTGCCCCTGCAAGTCGGCAGGTGCGTCCAAGACAGGCGGGGTGTGTGTCTGTGTGTGTGTGTCTCTGGGTGTGTGTGTGTCTGTGTGTGTGTGTGTCTCTGGGTGTGTGTGTGTCTCTGGGTGTGTGTGTGTCTCTGGGTGTGTGTGTGTCTGGGTGTGTGTGTGTCTCTGGGTGTGTGTGTGTCTCTGGGTGTGTGTGTGTCTGTGTGTCTCTGGGTGAGGCGATGTCTCTGTGTGTCTCTGGGTGTGTGTGTGTCTGGGTGTGTGCGTCTAAGTGTGTATGTGTGTCTCTGGGTGAGGCGGTGTCTCTGTGTGTGTGTGTGTCTGGGTATGTGTGTCTCTGTGTGTGTGTGTGTGTGTCTGGGTATGTGTGTCTCTGTGTGTGTGTGTGTCTCTGGGTGTGTGTGTGTCTGTGTGTGTGTGTGTCTCTGGGTGTGTGTGTGTCTGGGTGTGTGTGTGTGTCTGGGTGTGTGTGTCTCTGGGTGGGGTGCCAGGAGCGGCCCAGCTCACCACTAGGGGACTCTGCGCTGCTGGGCCCCGGTGAGCTGTCTGGCTGCGCACAGGCCCTGCCCGTGGCGTGTCCGGCCCGGTACCCCGGTCCAGGCGCCAGGAAGGCCGCAGCTGGCGCGCACCTGGTTCTTGTAGCCCTTGTCGACGCCCAGGGTCTGGGTGCAGAAGCGGTGTCGCACGCCGAAGCGGCGCATCAGGTAGGCCAGGTCAATGGTCCAGATGCTCCTGGTGAGCCGTAGCTCCTGCAGGGCCCTCTCAAACTCAGCGTCGTCCAGCTGGCCCAGGTACCTGCAGGCACAGTGCCCACTGAGCCTCGGGGCAGCGGCCCAAGGGGCCGCCAGCTCGGGGCAGCCTCCCCCGGAGGGCCCGCCGTGTAAGCCTGTGCCCCAGGAGGCTCTGCCCTGCATCGTGAACTCCTAGGTCATGATCGCACGCTGCCCGGGGCCTCCTGGGCACCACACAGGGCCCCATACGGGGCCTGGACTCAGCCTGGCGTCTCTCACGGGCTGTGTGACAGTCGCCAGCCTCTCCAGCCTCATCTCAGGACCGTCTAAGTGCTTGGAGCACATCTCATCACCGGTTCCCTGAGCGTTAGGCATGGAACCCCTGTCTTGCCTGGACTTCCAGGAGGGGGAGTGTGAGGCTGCCCTGCCCAGTGACCCCGTCTCTTAAGAGTCCGAGGTCGGGGTGCTGCAGGAGGGCCCTGCGTCTCGGCCGTGGGGGTCAGTCTGTGGGTCGGGCCCGGGCACCTGTGACTTCCTGGCCATTCCAGACTCTGGGCATCCTCCGGAGGCAGACCTGGGGGGCCTGGCCCACTGCCGTGCACTTCTGCTTATGGGGTGGAGCCTGGGTGGACACTGGGCCTCCCCCAAGCCCCAGCTGGAGGCAGCCACCCAGATGACGAATCCCACCCGGGGCTCTCCCCACGCACCACCGCCCATCAGAGGGCCACCCAGCACGCTCACCGAAGCACCATTCTGGAGCAGGCCAGGCCGCAGTCCCAGTGGTAGAGCTGTTGGATGATGGGCACTGGCAGCTGCACGAAGTCGCCTGTGTGGGAGAAGCGGGGGTCATGGGCGGGAGGAGCACGGTGGGAGGGGTCTCGGGTGGCAGGGGCACGGGGGGGTTACAGACCCTGGGCACAGTGCCCGCCTGCCACCCCACTCCACTGGAGTCGCCGTCTCCGGCGCCCGCTCAGGTCCCAAGGGGCCACTTGAGGACAGTCCACGGCTTCACTGGGCCCCTCAACCTATTCCCCTCGCCACAGTGGCGGTCTCCCGGAAATGCCGGTCTGGGCGGGTCAGCCCTAGCACAGGCCTCCGGTGGGGTGGCTCCCACACCCCCTAGGACAAGGCATGTGTGGCTACCGCCCCGGGGCCCACTGCTGCCCGGCCTCCCCTCGCCCTCCCCAGGCTGGAGCCTTCACACGCCCCAGGGCCTTTGCACACGCGCTCCCTCCCGCCTGGACTGGCTCAGCCTCCCAGGCCATGGAGCCAGGGCCTGTGCGTCACTTCTCCACGACACTGCCCCCGGTCATGCCCGGCCCCCACCCCCGTGGCCCCTCTCCGGAGCCGCTCTGTGGCGGGGGTCTCCCGGAGGCACTTGCCAGACATCCTGTCTCAATTCCCAAGGCCGTTGACTCCACAGCCCCCAGCGTTACAAGGAGGGGGCAGTCACGTACAGCCAGGGCCATGCCACCCGGCGTGGAGCAGCAAGGGCCTGGCCTGGGCGTTCCAGTTCCGGCTCTCCTGCTGGCTTGGGCCGCTGACTTCCATGTGTGGGCCAGGTCTGGCTGTCCCTCAAGTGGGGACTTCGGTCTGATTTCCCTTTCGGTCAACAAACATTTCCCCAGAGCCCCATGAGTGCCCGGCCTGCGGACTGGTGACTCGGTGGGGAGTGCCCGGGCAGAAGGCACACACAGGCGGCGCAGGAAGAAAACCGGAGGCCAGGCCGGGGGCCATGCGGGATGCCTCAAGACCAGAGAGTGGGGCCATGGCAGGCCCGCGACCTGGGGGCCCTCCTGCCCTGGGGTCCCGGGAATGTGCACAGAGGTCAGAGCTAAAGAACCGGCCCTGACACTCGTTCAGGACACCCTTTCGGCTCCCGTGGTCTCCCCACCTCGGGTGTCTCCAGGCGACGCTCCTGAACTCTCAGCTGGCCCGCGCAGAGCTGGCCCCCAGCACCCCTCCCCATCCCCGCCCCTACGGGCACCAACCAGCAGGCCCCGGAAGCCCTGCGGTCCACCCTGGCCTCGCGACCTGCGACCTTCTGTTGCCTGCCAGGTTCCCAAGCTCCTGCTCTCCCATCTAAACCCTCCCCTGCCCTCAAGGCCTGGCTCAGAGGCCAGCACCTTCCAGGCCTCCCCGGACAGCAGGCTGGCCATGCCCCCTCGATCATCGGCACTCCGCTGACCCGGGCCCCCGCGTGGACCCCTGCCCTGCTGGACTGTCTGCGCCCTCTCCGGAGCAGGGCCCAGGACTGTGCCTTGGCTGTGCTGCCGTGGCCTCTCTCCTCTCCCGCCTCACCCGCAGGGCCTGTGGAAAGTAGAGCAGCATGGCTGAGTGCGGGCCGCTTGCTGGCCAAGCCGCCTGGCCCCGGGGGCAAGAATGTCCCCTGCGCTGCTTCACGGGTGTGGCCAGGAGCCCCGCCTTCCATCTGGCTGGGGCCCAGGGCGCTGAGACCAGTCGGGGGCCAGGCTTCGCTCCCTCCTTCCCCTGGCCCTAGGAGGCCCTAAAAGGAACCCAGGCCACCTCTCCAGGCCTTGTGACATCCGCCTCCGCCCACTGCTGCAGACTCGGCCCCGTGGGCCCCGACCTGCCCGACTTCTGCCTGTCCCCTGCCCCCAAGTCCCTCTCCGGCTTCAGTCTACAGCAGCTGCAGAGGTCCCTCCACAGTCTTCCATGGCCCTCAGGAGACAGTTCTTACCCCTTATGAAGGCCTGCCAGGCTTGCCCCACTCGCCCCGGGGGAGCTCTTACCCTCGGGACTCAGGTCTGCCCCTTTTTGTCACTCAGGTCTTGGCCCAAAGTCTCCCCCGCCATGTGAGAGGTGTTTACCGACTGTGCCTTTGGGAGCGGGGGCTCCTTCACAGTGTTTCCTTCACAGCACTTGGCAAAAGTGAGAAAAACACAAAGGATAAAGCCTTCCTGTCTCCCTGCCTGACTGTAAGCGGCCCGAGGGCAGGGAATGGGCTCATCTTGTTCGCTGTTGCTCCCAGTGCCTAGTGTCTGACGCGCAGCAGTGAGTCCAGAAACTGCTGCTAGAAAGAAAATGAACTCACCGAGCGCCCACTACTGTGTGCTAGGCCCTGGGCACACTAGGTGTCAGGACCGAGCCCTGCCTTCCAGGTGTTCACGGCCCAAAGTGATGCCCCCACACAGGCTGAGCAGAGGGAGGGGCCTCTGCAGGCTGCTGTCCCCTGGTGGCCTGTGTCCCGCCCTTCCAGAACCCCTCCCGTAGCTACAAACTGCCTTCTTGTTTTTCTCTCCATGGGCTGTTTACTCCCCAGCCTTGGCTCCTGTATATCCCTATGTCCGGAAGGCTGTCTCCCATCTCTGAACATGCAAACGCGTCAGTCCCTTCCCCTCCATCTGGAGGACCAGAGCTGGTGTCTGTCTGCCCGCTGGACCCACAGGGAATTCCTCAGTGGCAGGCACGCAGCATTTGCCTCCTCCCAGTGCGGAGACCTCGGCAGACACGCTTCGGCGGTGAATGGTAGGCGTTTTTGGGTTTTTTTCTTTCCGTTGAGTGGCCTGAGCCTCCGTGTCACCGCAGGACTCCCCTTCCCCCAGGCTTCCAGACTGTGGTCCTCTGTCCACGGCTCCTCCTGAGTCTGCGGCCGGGCTCTGGCACTGGCTGGCTGGGCCACCTGTGGCCAGGCTCCGACTCTTGTCTGTGCCTCCCCAGCTGTAAAACTTGGCGCCGCCAGCCGCTGGCTGGGGCCCTCGGGAACTCTGCCCCGCCTCTTCTCGCCCTTATCTCTTACCCTTTGATCCTGCCCACACCCCTGAGGTGTCTGAACACCCACCCCGGGGCCACCCCCAATCCAGGCACGAGCAAGTCGGCCAACCCAATAAGGGCAGGCCTTCCAAGCCCCAAGCTGCTGCCAGACGCCTGGAGCCACAGGCCCATCCCACCTGAGGGCCAGGGTCTGCCTGGAAGGGGCTGGCCCGGCTTCAGCTGGCAGTTGTCCTCAAGGAAGGAAGGCAGTTTCCTGGCCATAATACTTAAGCCCTCTGTCAGCTCATCTGCAAAAGTGCAAATGACAATAGGAACCAGCTTCACCCAAGTCATTATGAGGATTAATGAGGCCCTGCATGTAAACAACTCGGGCAGAGTGCCTGCTCAGAGAAAGCGCCCTGGAAGAGTAAGTCACTACCCCACTGTGGTTCCTCCGGAAAGGCAAGTGTCTAGTCCAAGATCACTGGTGAGACGACCGGCGGAGGAGACGCACACCCGGGACAACCCCGGACCCAACTCCCCGCTGCAGCCACAGTCGGTGTCCCACGGACGCCTCAGGGCTGGGGTCTCCCGCGTGGGGCACCTCCCTGCAGAGTTCACCTTCACCGGCCCTTTCTCATCAGCTATGTGCTGCAGAGGGGATGGGGAACCATTGCTCCCCTCTCCCACTCAAAAGCACACGGAGGCCAGCCACTGGATTATCAGTCTGCGCCCGCCCCACCAGCAAAGGAACTCAGACCGTCTGGGAAGGAGGAACTAGAGAAGGAAGACCCCATAGCAAGACAACAGGCAGGAATCTGGGAGGCCAGGGGCAGGCGGTCCCTCACTGCTCTGCGATCCCTGCCAGTAGCCTGCCCCTTCCAAGGCCTCAGTTACCGGAAGGGGGACAGGGTCTCCCCAAGGCAGCTCCAAAGAGGACTTTTCACTCCTGGGAAAGGTGACCCCTTCCTCCGCCCCGGCCACTCAACCAGGATCCTCCTTCCCTCCACGCCTGCAAGCGAGAGATACCCAGGGGTGTCCCTGCTCAGGGAGCTATCGGGAAAACAAACCCCAAGTGACCGTGGCCTGCCCCGCGGGCCCGGCCGGAGCACACACCTGGCCAGGTTTCCCTCAGAGCTCAACAGCTGGGGCCGCAGCGGCGGTCGGCCCAAGGTCGCGCGGCTGGACCCTGCCCCGCAATCGGGCGGGGTTCTCGCCCCATACCCGATCCGCCCACCCCTGATCCTCGATCCCCGACCCCCGAGGTCCTGCCCCGCGCCCACCGCGATCGCCGGGGTCCCGCCCCGCGCCCACCGCGACCCCCGGGGTCCTGCCCCGCGCCCACCGCGATCCCCGGGGTCCTGCCCCGCGCCCGCCGCGGCCCCCGGGGTGACGGAGGGAGCGCACTGACCGGGCTCGAGCGGCGGCCCCGCTGCCTCCGCGTCCACCTCCGTCCTCATGGCCCGGGCGGCGCGGGGCTCCCATGGCCCCGGCGCGGCGCCGGCTGCAGCTCTGGCGTCGACCGGGGGCGGGAGCGCGCGCCGGCTGCCCGGGCCGCCTGCACCAGCGCCCCCGGGCGGAGGAGCGGCGGGCGGCCGCCCCGCGCCCCGCCCCGGCCCGCCCCGGCCCGCCCCGGCCCGCACGCCGGCCGCCCCGGCCCGCTCCTCCGCGGCCCCGCTCCGCCGTGCGCGCGCCGCGGCACTCGCCTGGCTCGGGGCGCCCCTTCCCCGGCGCCGGCGGCGTCCCGGGCTCGCGCCGCGCGGGCGGGTCCCGGCCCCGGGGCCCCGCGCCCGCCGCCCCCGCCGCCCGCCGCGCCGTGCAGCCCGCGCCCGGCGGCCGCTGCTGGGAAGCGCGGGGCCCGCGCGGCCCGGGCCGGCCGGGGGGTCGCTGTTTCCGGCGGCACTTGGGTCCGGTCATCAGCGCCGCTCTTCCCCGGGCCCGGAACTATCGTACCCCAGCTCGCGTTCCCCAGCCGGCGCGATGAGGAGGAACGCGAAGGCGCGGGACCCCGCCCGCCGCCGCTCCGGAAAAGGAAGGGGGCGGGCCCTGCGCGCGGCATTCTGGGAGCGCGCGGCACTCTGGGAGCGCGCGGCCCGCCATTCGCGCCCCTCGCGCCTTCGCGGTCGCTGCGGTTCCGTCTCCGCTGCCGCCACTGAAGGAGGAGCCCGGAGCAGGTGAGGAGAGGGCCGCGGGGGCGGGCGAGGGCTCGGCCGAGGTCCCCGCGCCGCGCCGCCGGGGAGCTCTGCGCTGCTCGGGGACCGCGAGACGCGGGGGGCCCGGCCACCAGCCCCTCGGCGGCGCCTCACGCGCGCCTCGTGCGCCAGCCTCTCCCGCGAAGTGCCTGCTCTTCGGTTTCCGAACCCCTCCGGGCCGGCGTTTCTCGAAGTATCCAGGCGCTGGTCTTGCGATCGTTCCTGGCTGGCGGCCACCTTCCCACCGGATCCCTGCCTGGCTGCTTTCTTTCCAAAGCCCTGTGCACCTCTGCCTCCCTCCCCCTTCCAGGGCCTGATCCCCTCACGCTTAAAACGCCAGTCAGCGCGTTTCCTTGCTTCTCAGTCCTGCTCCGTGCGCTTTGCAACTTCGGCTGCCCTTCCACGGCGTGGTCTCTGCGCCGCCCCGGTTCCCCCCGCTGCGGTTCAGCGTTGTCCTCACCAGCGGAGCCTGTTCTTTCCTAACCTCTCCTGGTCCTTTTCTTCTCTTGACCACACATGGTTGTGTTCCACCCTCCAGCTGCCTGTCGACTGAAGAAATACCGCCACCTAAAAGCTGAGAATTAGATTTATTCGGTGGGATTCATGAGGACTCCGAGCCCGGAAGACAGGATCTCAGGCGACCCCTGGGGGGAGAGAGCTGTGTGGTGGGGTGGAGTCCGGCTGCATACAGGTTTGCAGCAAGGGGCAGGTAACCTGAATATTAAAAGATGACTGTTGAGTAAAGACCAGACCGCCTTCCTGAGGGGATTTAGCAGTTTTCTGTTATATGGGGAGATGCAGGAGTCCGGGCTTCCTCAAATCTTTCCTTTCATATGCATCTCAGCTGCTGCTGCTGCGTCACTTCAGTCGTATCCGACTCTGTGTGAGCCCATAGACGGAAGCCCACCAGGGTCCCCCGTCCCTGGGATTCTCCAGGCAAGAACACTGGAGTGGGTTGCCATTTGCTTCTCCAATGTGTGAAAGTGAAGTCGCTCATTCGTGTCCGACCCGGAGCCAAATCCTGCTTTTTGGTTGTTCACATCCTAATTCCTCCTTTACCCTAAGGCTAAGGTTACGAGGGACTGCTTCTTGTGCTTCTCACATCCCCCAGCTCCTCAGCACATACAGGAAGTAACGGCCGGCTGCTAAAAAGCCAATATGATTTTTACCTGGGCTTAAAAATTTGCATTTGGAAGGCTGGAATACCAAATAGCTGTGACTTGTTTACTGGAGAGCAGAAAATATTTCATTTTACAGAAGTTTTCATTCTGTACACCCATCTTGGGATTAAAAGAAAAACAACCCACTTTTTTTTCTTTTTTAATTAGGTCAAGTCAGGGATTTTCCTGGTTATACTTTCCCTCCAGGATGAGCATTTCCTATTCGCAGCACATTGTCAGTTTGTGAACACGTGGATATTTTCTGTTTATCTTAATGGTGAAGTAAGTAGATGGTCAGAGAGCGCTTAATGGGTTGAATTAAATGCACAGCCCCTTCTGAGCTTCCCAGATGGCACTAGTGGTTAAAAAAAAAAGAACTGCCAATGCAGGAGATGTAAGACATGACGGTTCCATCCCTGGGTCGGGAAGATCCCCTGGAGGAGGGCACGGCAACCCACTCTAGTATTGTTGCCTGGAGAATCCCATGGACAGAGGAACCTGATGGGCTATAGTCCATGGGGTCACAAAGAGTCAGACATGACTGAAGCGACTTAACGTGCACACTCAAGGGACCTGTGGTGGATGGAAAATGGGAGACAGCTTTCATTCCCATTAGCTTTCCCTCTGTTTAGCTCCCCTGTTCCTCCCCACCCACATCTTGCATGTGTTTGCCAGATAGTTCCTTCAAGCTCAGAATTCAGCTAAAAACAAATCGTGCGCCTTTGGCAACTTTGCTGTTTTCCGGAGCGTCAGCCTTGAGGGGTTGCGGTGTTTGCCACATGCCTTCCCGAGCTTCGAAAGATGAGCTAACTGCTGTCTCTTTCTCGCCGTAGAACTCTCTTCCTGCCAAGATGTCTATTGGCGTGCCGATCAAAGTCCTCCACGAGGCTGAGGGGCACATCGTGACGTGTGAGACGAACACTGGCGAGGTGTATCGGGGCAAGCTCATCGAGGCAGAGGACAACATGAACTGCCAGGTACCCGGCTCTGCGCTTGAGGCCAGGGCAAGCCTGAGCCTGTGCCTCAGAGGGCAGGAAGCAGGCGGTTGAGGCTCTTTCTGAAGCTCTCGGTCAGCAGTTGGTCGTTCACCGAGCGCCTCAGGTGTGGCAGGTCCTGTTGGAGGTGCCAGAGGGGTGGGCATCGGTGAGAGCCACTTGGAGGTTGAGAATATATAAGCTTCTAGAATTTAACTGTTTAGATGGCTTACCTTTGTTTCTCCCAATCCCGTGGTCATCTTACGTATTTTGGGAACCCATTTAAGAGAAGCAGCACGACCTTCGTTGGAGCTCTCAGGTTCAGTTCCCGCACCCCCACCCCGCACAACATGTTTGCATGGTGCTTTGCAGTTGCAGAATCTTCCATTCACATACTGTGGGTATTTGCCATTTTTCTAGCAGAAGCACCTTGTGTGATTGCACTTAGAGCAAATACTTGGCCAAGTAAGCACGTTTGGGTGATAGTTTTATCCATAAACTGGGGAGAGTAAGATTACAGGCCTCGCCTGCGGAGCGTCGCTCTGCTGAGAAGGTTGGCCCTGCTGCTTGTGCGGGTCCCGTCCCACGCACGCGAATTCACGTAGCCTCACTTTACAGAGTTTGGGACGCAGCTTCTCGCTTGCCCTTGGAATCTGATGTGGGTTTGAATTTCAGCTGACTTTGGGCACGTTAATTACCTGTTTGCTCTTCTGTAAAAGGCTGACAGAGTTAACTTGGCAAGAGATTGACTGGGGGAGCTGACAGCCTGGAGGGTCAAGGGGCAGGAGCAGGAGAACTTTCGGTCTAGGGCACGGGTCTGACCCGGGGAAGCAGGTGGGGACTAGGAGAGCCTCGGACGGCAACACTGCCCTGAGGAAGTCTTAGCTCAGCTATGCTGCTAATCAGGTAAATAAATTACGATCACCCAAACTCGTGTGCGCTATGAAGAATATTACTCACCCAGTAAAATGGTGTGGAAGAGTATTTACTGTGGTAAAATGCCACTGACATAAGTGGGGAGATACAGAACTCCAGTGTTCCGGGTTTTATGAAAATGAGACCCAGGCTATAAACGATACATTAAAATGCTTAAAAAAAGATTTTCAGGAAGACCCATGTCAGTAGTTGCTTTTCGGTGAGGAATTATATGTGATTAAATTTTAAAAGATATTTTTCTCATTTTGAAATGACAATCGTGTGTTAAGTTTGTGAACTTCAAAGCACAGTAAATGTTATCTTTTAGAAAAAAATAAGTAAGGGCGAAGTGCTAAATTTCAGTATACTTAAAGCAGCGTTTTGGTGGGGAAGGTGATGGTTAATGGATTCCGTGGAAGTGATGCTTTGCGGGTGTTGGCGTGCTCACCCCTCTGGTGACAGGTCAGTGCGGGCCATTTTCTTGTCCGTGGCATGGTGTTGTGTGTGATCTCCCGAGGTGTTTTCTGAGCTCTCCTGGGGAGCGGGCTGCGGTCCCAGCAGCCCTTCCCTGCGTACCCTTAGTGTCCGTGTGCGTCCTCCCGCTGTGCTGCTAAGCCGGGAACCCCGGCGTGGGGTCCTGTCTTTCACCTGCAGCGCCTCCAGTCTTTTCAGGCGAGCAGGCAGTCCTTCACGGCCCAGCCCCGGACCCCTCGGTGTGCTTGGCAGTCAGCTCCGTAACAGTTGCTCCGAGCTTGCTTTTTCACACCGCGGATGACTTGATGAAGGCTAGAGGCCAGTTGTTTTGTTAGGCTGTCCCTTGACTGGGGCTTCTCTGGTGTTTTCCCCTCCTTAGGTTCGGGCTGTGCTTCTTGGGGGTGTTGTGAGCTTTGTCTCCTCAGGGCGTCACTCAGGCCCGAGACACCTGTCTGCCGCTTGTGCCATGTGAACCTGATCTTCTGGCTGGTTCTGTCGCTGGTGTGCTCCTTTTCCTTTGGTAACTAACGGGCGTTTCCTGGGGAGGTTCTTTAAGTAAGCACCTTGTGACATTCTGCTCTCACCGGTCTCGCAGGGGTCAGCCCTGCTTGGCTTCCAGTGAAGACTCCTGCTTGAAGCTCTGTGCTGCGGTGGCTGTTGCAGGAGTGACTTCTCTCCCCCGTGCTGCTCGCAGTGTGTCGGGGCTGCTCTGTGCACCTCGCCTCACTCCCCGTCTATTCTCCGCGCGGGCCGACACTGCCCGTGTGCCTGTGTGGGGTGTGGCCCCTTGCTGTCACTGTTGCCCCTGGCGCGAGCGGGCTGTGGCCCGGGCGGACACGTGCCGGTTGTGAGAGCACTCAGTCTGAGCGTCATTGACCTTTCAGAATGGCCTGTCCGGGTGCTCAGGGTGCTGGAGGAGAGGTGGCCGAGGCCCTGGAGCAGACTGCAGGCCGGCTCCGAGTACATTGCCCTTCTGCAGGCCGGGGGCTCCTGCAGAGGCTGGGGCGGGGGCAGTTAGCACTTGAAGGAAAGAGCAGGTCGGGGTGAGGTGGCGACAGGCGTCAGGAAGCAGGGAACAGCGTTCCGCTGAGCGATGCGGGCGTGACCCGCTGTGAACAGACTGTGATCCTTTCCACCCAGAAGGCTGGTAGAGTGAGCTGCCCTTTCTGTTAAACGTGGTGCCTGTTGAGATTGGCACGGGCAGGTTTGTGTCGCCTTCCCATGCCCGGCCAGTCTCCTGGTTGGATTCTCCTCAGCCGCCCCCACCGCCCCCTGTCCACAGGCTGCATAGTCTCAGCGATGGCCCTGCTCCTGAGTGGCCCTCGTGCAAGCTCTCTCTGCACACCTATGCTGTGTTCCGGGCCACTGTACATGTGCACGGGTGACAGGTGTGGACGGCACCGCATCTGGGGCAGTGCTGAGCCACTGCGGTTACTTCACAGTGGCTGAGACATGGCACACGCTGATGGGGGGCTGCAGATGGCAGAATTGGGGCTTGGGGGCCAGGTCCAGGTTCCAGTTAGGAATCTCTGCATGCTGGCCATTCAGCCTTGGGTTTTCAACCCGTTAGAGTGGGAACTCGTGTACCGCAAGGGGCTCGGCGCAGCGCCACCCCAGCACACACTGCTGGCACTCTGGAGTCCCCGGTTTCATCTTGTGATGTGCACGTCTGCGTTTCTGGTTTCCCTCCCTCCTGCCAGGGCTCGCCTTCACGCCCCTTGCTCTCCGGTGCCCGTTACCTTACTGACGAGGGTGGTTCCCTTGCAGATGTCCAACATCACGGTCACCTACAGAGACGGCCGCGTGGCTCAACTGGAGCAGGTGTACATCCGGGGCAGCAAGATCCGCTTCCTGATTCTGCCCGACATGCTGAAAAATGCGCCCATGTTGAAGAGCATGAAGAACAAAAACCAGGGCTCAGGCGCCGGTCGGGGAAAGGCAGCCATCCTGAAGGCCCAGGGTAGGTGCTGCGGGCGCAGGGCTGTGACGGGCAGGCGTGTCGTGGCCTTTTAGGAAGGCCCTGTGGCCGGGGCAGCAGTCTCCTCACCGTTGCCCCGCAATGACCGGGGCAGCAGGCTCCTCACCGTTGCCCCGCAGTGTTGGGGGCCCCAGGCCCCACCTGCTCTGCCTGCCTCACTCCATCCGACTCAGGACGCACACAAGATCCACAGCAGCTCCTTAGAAGAACGACGGGGCTCAGATGAGAGTGGCTGAGTCCGCTGTGGTGACTGCGGGGAGCTTGCCCCACTCTGCTTGCTGAGTGGAGGCGCTGGCCCTACAGGCTGGGGTGGTGGTCCTTGCGGGACTGGGGTGTCTCCTGACGCCCAGCATGCGCGAGAGAGGTGGTGTTGGGAGGGGCACTCTCCGGTCAGAAGTCAGCCATCTGGAGCCACCTTTTACCCATTAAAGGAGGCCGAACGCAAGTTTCCTTTACTACGTTCCAGAAGTGGGACATGGCCTGACCTTTTCCCCTGGGTCAGCCTACTCAGTGTTCCGTGTCAGGGTCCTGAAGAGTTCTGCTGTGTTGATCAGCTCAGAAACGAGTGAGTCGTTAAGAGCGGTCTGAGTATCTGTCGATAAAGAGCCAAAAGGTCCCTGGATGCTCCTCAGGTCGGTAACTGCAGCAGGCCTGTCCCACGTCAGGTGGCCTTGGAGCTCAGAGGGGCCTTTCAAATGCTCTCCAGAAAAGCCGGTCAGAGAGCCTCCTTGCCCCTCCCGGCAGGGACCGCAGCCATGGACCTCCGCCCTGGGGAAGGTGCGAAGGCTGAGCCGCAGCTGCTGTTCTCCACGTCCTCAGGGGCCGCCCTCCTCACCGACCGAGGGCACCCCATCTCTGTCGGAGCCCTAGAGGGCAGTGCCCTCAGCAGGTGGCCAGGCTCTCACAGGCCCGCCCTCCTCCTCGGGTCAGCTCCAGGCTGAGAGGAGAGCGCTGAGGCCGCAGTTAGCCCAGAGGCCAGCAGGGCATCCCCTCCTCCTCCTCAAAGCCACTGGTCCCTCTTCGGGCCTGAGCCTCGGACAGCGGTCTTCGTCGAGGGGTCGTTCAGGGCTTTCGTCTGTGGTTCCCGCGCCTTCATTCTGAAACATTCCACACATGCAGGATAGCTCAGAGAACAAAGTCCCTCACCCAGATTTAACAGACGTTATCACTTAACATCTGTTTCAGAATGTTACGTGTGAATTAAATGCATCTGTAGTGTTTTGTTCGCTCACCCTGGGGAAGCTCTGAGAATTCATCTTTTCTCTGGTTCCCAGAGGGGCTCCCCAAACCACCTTCACCACAAGGTCCTGCCCCCCAGCTTCTGGTGGGGCAGTGCTGGGCCAGAAGACGGGTTCAGGGCATCCTCTCCAGCTCTGCCTGGGCACCCGCCCCTCCCGGGGCTCTTTCCCTGTGAAGTGTGACGGGCGGGCCCTTCAGGCCCCACTTGGCCAGTGTCCTGGGGCTCTGGGTCCTCTGTGGTGGGAGTCCGCACTGACCTGCCCCGTCTTTTCTCTTTCCTTCCTTAATAAGTGGCCGCGAGAGGGAGAGGACGCGGAATGGGACGTGGAAACATCTTCCAGAAGCGAAGATAGATTTCATCTGTTGGACGGAACTTTGCTGTTTTTTTCTTTTAGGTCATCTGGGTCAGGGTGTGTGCCTGTGTGTATGTCCTAGGTCTTCTGTTGACATCATTGTCTTTAGATGTGGGTAAAACGTTAAACTAAATAAATATGGTGGTTTTTTTCTTTTTGAGAATCTGAGGACTCTGTGTTCCTTTTGTGGTTTTTTGCTGTGTTTGCTTTGGCCGCAGCTTAAGCTTTGGCACCCTGGGAGATGTGCTGGGGAAGCGCCAGTTTGAGGTAGTGCAGTTACTGATAAGCGCAGGGGCCGCTGTCCCAGCCAGCACTGGCTGTGCGCTTGGGGCTCCGAGGGCGCACGGGTTCCCTTGTTGGTGTGTGGGTGTGCACGCGGCAGCACTCTTCCCGGCAGCCTCTTTGGGAGAGCCGTCAGCTCAGCTTGAACAGCAGGACACACACAGTCCTGCCCTGTGGGGAGGAAAACCCAAGACCCAGACCTTGCAGCCTGGAGACCCCGGTGACTCGGCATCTAGCAGAGTAATCTCATATTAGAAGGTCATTCGGAGAGCCCCGGCGGCTCCTGCAGCTTTGCGCTGACCCAGGGGACAGGTTCCTGTCTGTTTATTGGAGCGCTCGGCATGAACTGGCACAGCGGCGGCTGCTCACGCAGAGACGGGGTGTGCGATGCCAGTAGCTGACGGCAGCCCACAACTGGCAAAGCAGCGTGAAGAAGCCGGACACCGGAGAGAGGCTGGCAGGGGCCATGTTGGATGAGCTGCGCAGAAACTGGAGGCGAGGGGGTTGGTCATCGGCCCTAGAATGTTGCTTGTTGGGCAGATGTCCCGGTGCTGTGGGGGGAGGTGGAGGTCCCCTAGCGAGCTTCCGGCCTCAGGTCGCAATACGACCACAAGTTGGTGGCCCTTGGATCAGCCTGGCGTGGGGGTCAGTTCCCAGGACCGTCCCCCTGAGGTCCTCCGATAGGTTCAGTGAAGGGTGGCTGAACTCACTGTGGAAGGAGTTCATTTGCTTTTGATGCGACCGGGAGTTCATCTGTTTCTGAAAAGGAAAGGAACAGGCCTGTTGAGATGCACGCAGAGACGACCGAAGCTTCTGCAGCACCTCCCCGAGAGACGGGGGCTCGGGAACCTGTTTTGAACTGTGCCCTCGCTGTCTGTGATTCCAGTCCAGCATACCCAGGCCCACACTCTGACCCTGGTCTGGAGCGGCTTGTTTGATGTGAGCATTAACTTTTTTTGGCCACGCCCCATGGTTTGTGGGACCTTGGTTCCCTAACCAGGGATCAAACCTGGGCCCTCGGCAGCTGAGGCCCAACCACTGGACTGCCGGGGAGTTCCCTGGCGGTTTTGTAAAACTATAAAGTTACCCTGAAACAGCTTTATAAACAGTTTTGTATCCCGCCCTTGAGGAAAAAAAGATGGTTATTCACGGTCAAAAAGCAGACTGTCCTGGGGGGTTCGTTGTCACGCTGTCTCCTCCAGCCCTCCGCCCAGTCCTCTCAGCTCCGGGCTGTTTGTCCATATTGCGTCCGTGTCTCCATTCAGGCCTGATTGTGCGGCCACTGCTTGATGCTTCGTTTCAGGCATTTGCCTCCCAGCTTCTCCATCCTGCCTACCGACGTGGGCTCCCCATGGCCCATCTCCCTGACTCTGTAATTCTGACTCACTCCTATTCGGCGTTTCTGTTATTAGGGATTAGGGCCGGGTGTTTGATTACAGCTGAGCCAGGTGGTAGATGGGATCACTTTCATGCAGAACTTTCTCTTTCCTAGAATTAATAATCCTCTTAATGCGTCGGCCAGAAGGTTTGTTTGGGTTTTTCCGTGATGAATGAACCTTTTGGCCCACCCAGGACATTGTTCCTTGCTTTGTTTTCTGTCTGCTTGTCGCTAGTCCAACCACAGACTTGTCTAAAGACGTTAATACCTCCTGTCCAGTCAGTCTCCTCAGCTGGCCGCAGGCTGGACCGGCTTTCCTCTGTGCCTAAGGCCTGGCCGTTACAGGCTTTCCTCTGCTGAGTCTCCTGTGGTCTGTGTAACCTCTCCCTCCTGCCTCTGCTGTGGAAGGGGTGTGTGTCGGAAAGCGTTTTCTCCTCTCCCACTCCACTGAGGGTGAGATTCCAGGCGGGAGTTGGCTTCTGTTAGAATCCTGAAGGCATTGTTACCTCTCCACCGGGCACCCTGTGTTGCAGTGGAGAAGTCGGGGCATTCTGAGCACTGACCTTTGTACGGACTGTCCCTCCTGGCTCCGGGATTCACACCAACGTGCCCCAGCCAAGGTCTGTGGGTGCATCGCACTGGGCTCTTGCTGAATGAACCTTTTCAGAACGGACTTTAATCCTTCGTTTCTGGGAAACTTTCCTGAATTACTTGTTAATGATTTCCTTCCTTTGGTTTTCTGGTTTTTCTTTCTGGAGTCCCTGTTATTCAGACGTCGGGTCTGCGGGACTTTGCCTGTTTTACTTCTCCTTTCTCTCCGTGCCTCCCCTGTCCCCCATTGTTTTTTGGTCTCCTTTGTAGATTTCTCCAAGTTGATTCTCTGAAGGTCCGTTTTTCTTTCTTTCTTTTTTTTAATAGGACTTCCAGCCTTCCCTGGGGGTCTGGTAGTTAAGACTCTGCATTCCCACTGCAGGGGAATTCGAGTTCGCTCCCTGGTCAGAGAACTAAGATCCCACATCCTGCACAACCCTCAAAAATTAAAATACATTAAAAAGTTTTTAAATAGAAAATTGCAGTTTAAGAAAAACTGAGGTTGGAGACAGCTTGTCATGGTAAAGAAGAAAAGGTCAGAGGGTGTCGTGGGAAGATAACCAGACCACGGCTTAGGAGATGGATTCCAGCCTGACTGTGTCCACTGCCAGTTCTCTCTAAGCCTCTTATCTATACCAGGGAGGTTCAGACTCAGTTGATTCATTGATACCATCTCCGCTTCTAGATAAACCTGCTGAGTATTTCATAACCTTAAAAAAATATAAAGCACACAGGATTTTTCTTTTTTCCTGCTTCTGGGCAAGATGGAAACTTACCCTCATGCCTGGAAAAAAAAAACACTCAGCGCGTTGAAGGAGAGTAACCCTTGAGAGATGGGGATCACGAGGTGGACCCACTGCCTGGAGAGAGCTTCCAGGCTGCGGCAGTGAGGGGGAGCTGAGTCCAGACACCCCGAGGCGGCTCAAGTTCAGAGGACAGAACAGCAGGGAGAAGAAAGCCACACAGGACCCCGGAGGTCTGCAGAAGCTTCCCCTTAAACACCGAGGAAGTAGGAAGGGAGGAAGCAGGCAGGAAAGAAGCCGTGGGAAAGACGTGGCGTCACACAGACACGGGGGCAGTTCCTGTTCCCTCCGGCCAGAGGAAAACCTGACTCTCACAAGCAGACCGAGAATTGTAGTTGAGGTGTAACAGGTGACAGATGTGGAGATGACACTTCCCAAGCGCAGGGGGTGTGCCACACTGCGCGGGGTCACCCGAGGAAACCCTGGGTGGGTCAAGGGCAGGAGGGGAGGGAGGGCATGACGCAGGGCCTGAGTGTGGATTCCACGGGGGAGGCAGGGGAGGCCAGTTTGAGGACATCTGGAGTTGGATGATTTGAACAGAGCAGAGAGCTCCAAACTATAGGGGTGGTCTCCAGTTGTGTGGTATCTGGCACGGCAGGTGACGGCTTTGATGGGTGAGTTAAACAAAGGTGGTTGGTTTAGACTTCGGTGAATTTGTATGCGGAAGGTGTGCTGTGCAAGCAAGCTGTTTACTATCGAGGAGTTAACTGGCTCTAGGAGGGGCAGGCTTTAGCAAAGCTCCAAGATTTAAAAAAATTTTTTGAAATACTCAGTAAAAGACATTTAAACATGGATAATACAAAAATATGATATATTTTTAAGACAGGTATCCAGGAAAGTCTTGCTTCATAAATGAACTTTGAGTCCTAGCTTGAGCATTGCTGTGGACCCAGCTAACCAGTCATAAAAACAGGACTTGAAAGGATCAAGCTGTGTCTAGGTAAATTGACTGTATTCTCCAACAAAGCCCCAAAACATTTATAGGAACATAAAAATATCTAGCACCCTACAAAGTAAGATTCACAGTGTCTGGCATCCATTCAAGGATCACCAGCCGTGCAAAGAGCCAGGAGAGCACAGCCCGTAATGAGAATAAGCAAACAGATTAAAACTGACTCACGTGTTAGAAGGAGCAGAGAAGGCAGTTGAGATGGTTGTGTGAGCTCTTTCATACGTTCAAACAGTCAACAGAGACATGGAATGTCTGTAAAGAAGGACAAGAGGGCTGTCGTGGCAGGAGAAAGAAGGAAAAGAGAAGACATTTCTCATTGAGCTTAAGGTATCGGGATGGGACTCATAGCAGATGAGACGTTGCAGAAGAAAAGGTCAGTGAGGGTTAAAGCCCAGCTGGCAAAGAGCCTGCCTGCAGTGCAGGAGACCCAGGTTCCGTCCCTGGGTCCGGAAGATCCCCTGGAGAAGGGCGTGGCAACCCACTCCAGTATTCTTGCCTGGGCAATCCCATGGCGGAGGAGCCTGGTGGGGTTGCAGAGTCGGACATGACTGAGCAACTCAGCACAGCACACGTAGAAACCACGCCAGATGAGATAGAAGAGGATTTGCGGGGATTCCCGTGGTGGTCCACAGGTGAAGGATTGTGCCGCCCGCACAGGGGACACAGGTGAATTCTGCCGCCCGCGCAGGGGACACAGCTTAGCTCTTGGTCCGGGGACTAGGACCCCACCTCCCGAGATGAGATAGAAGAGGATTTGCGGGGCATTCCCGTGGTGGTCCATAGGTGAAGGATTCTGCCGCCAGCGCAGGGAACACAGGCTCAGCTCCTGGTCCGGGGACTAGGACCCCACCTCCCGAGGAATGACTGAGGCCCTGCACCACAGCTGCTGAAGCCTCCACACCCTAGAGCCCATGCTCTGCCACTCGAGGAAGCCCGGGCAGCAACGGGGCGCCGCAAAGAGCACAGCCAGGAGTCAATGTGAAAAACCAGAACCGTGGGAAAATTTCAAGTTCCCTAATACGTGGGTAGTTGGAGTCTCCGAAGGAGAGGTGATGAGAGAGACACAAAAAGTGTTTGAAGAAATAAAGGCCCCAAAGTGGATGGAAACCATAAACCCACAGATCCCAGAAGCCAAATGAACTCCAAGCACAAGAAAATGAGATCCAGGCATATATCATAATTCAAAACCAGTGATGAAGAAAAAGTTCTAAAAAAGCTGCTAGAAAAAAAAATGTTATAATCAGAAGAACAAAAATAAGGATGGCGTTTCTCACTGGGAACCGTACAGACACAAAGATCATTGAAACAGCATCTGCAGAGTATTGATAGATAACTGTCAATCTAGAATTCAGTACTTGGAGGAATAACTTTTTAAGACGAAGGCAAAATACATCATTTTCGACATTCGAAGGCTGAAAAAAATCACCAGGAGACCTGCTATACGAGAAGTATTAAAGGATACTCATCTAGCAAAAGGAAAAGTAGAGCAATGGCAATCTGGACCTACACAAAGAAGTGAGAATCTCTGTCCTTCACCGTCTCCCTGAGTCTGCTCAAACTCATGTCCGTGGGGTCAGTGATGCCGTCCAACCATCTCTTCTTCTTGACGTGTGAATGTAAAGTGCATGACAATATAAGCGTAAATGCTAAGAGAGGAAAATACTACATACCGTTACATGTTTCTTATACTAGAAATGGCGTATTACTTGACGTCTGTGATAATTTTAAAATGTATAATATAAACCCCAAAGCAACACTAAAATAACAAAACAGAATTAAGGCAATACTCCAATCTGCAACAGCTGATGTGTGTATGGATAAACAAAAGTGGTGTATCCATACAATGGAGTATTATTTAGCCTTAAAAACAATGAATTACTGACCCATCCACCGTGGATGAAGACAAGGTAAGTGAAAGACGGCACACGATGTGATTTCATGGATGTGAAACGTCCAGAATAGGCACACTCATATGAACAAAGCAGCTTAGTGACTTTCTTTTTTTAATAGCACTAAACACCTATATTTGGAAAAAAAGGTCTTGGGTCAATGATCTCAGCTATATCAATCTCAGACAAGAAGATATCATTGAAGAATCTAGAAGAATTCCCTGGTGGTCCAGTGCTTAGGACTCAGCACTTTGACTGCTGTGGGTCCGGGTTGAATCCCTGGTTGGGGGACAAGATCTTGCAAGCCTCTCGGTACAGCCAAAATAAAAGAGAAAATTACGAACACCTTCATATCAAATTTCACAGCTTAGATGAAATGCACTAATTCCTTGTAAGATCGAAAATGCAAAAACTACCTCTGAGAAGTAACAGCTAACCCGAATACCCCTACTTCTCTTAAATTGGAATTGTAGTTGAAAACCTTCCCACAAAGAGAACTTCAGGCTCATGAGCCTTCCCTGAGGAATTCTGCCAAATATTTAAGGAAGAGATAATATCAATTATCAGTTCTTTGGGAATGCTTCCCAGGTGGCTCAATGGTAAAGAATCCGCCTGCAATACAAAAGAGTCAATCCCTGGGTCAGGAAGATCCCCTGGAGGAGAAAATAGCATCCCACTCCAGCATTCTTGCCCAGAGAATCCCATGGACTACATGTAGCCTGGCGGGCTACAGTCCACGGGGTCGCAAAGAGCTGGACACAGCGGAGCCACTGAGCACGCACAAGCGCAGTATCAACTCCACACAGACTGTCCCGCCCCCAGACCCTCCCAGCATCAGGGTCTTTTCAATGAGTCAGCTCTTCGCATCATCAGGTGGCCAAAGTATCGGAGTTTCAGCTTCAGCATCAGTCCTTCCAATGAACACCCAGGACTGATCTCCTTTAGGATGGACTGGCTGGATCTCCTCGCGGTCCAAGGGACTCTCAAGTCTTCTCCAGCACCACAGTTCAAAAGCATCAATTCTTCGGCGCTCAGCTTGCTCTATGGTCCAACTCTCACATCTGCACATGACCACTGGGAAACCATAGCTTTGACTCTACAGACCTTTGTCGGCAAAGTAACGTCTCTGTGTTTTAAATATGCTGTCTAGGTTTGTCGCAGCTTTTCTTCCAAGGAGGAAGCCTTTTTAATTAAAGCATTCTGTCTGGGCTCACGCGTCCTCCCTTCCAGGACAGAAGTTCCCGAGCGTTGGTCACCACAGTCCCGCCTAGGACAGGTGTGTTTTCTTTGTCTTTCCTATTGATGCTCTCATCATGCTGGCATGACCCGAGAAGCAGAGGCCGGAGAGACGAAGGCTTCTGCAGCTGTCTGCCAGCTTGCCAGAAGCGGGCACGGATCCCACATGCCTGAGCGGGGGCTCAGTCTGAGAAGTATCGTCAGTACTCCAGCCCACTCCTCGCCAGCCACTTTCCATCCCAGAAGAGGACAGAGCCTGGCTCCGCACGTGGGGAGACAGAGGCCCAGGGAGGTCCCAGCTGGTCCTGCTGCAGCAGGCCGTCATGATGGCCACATGGCCTCTGGCTCGCTGGGGCCCCTGGTGGGAATCTGGGGGACCCCTCGGCCCCTGATGGCTGGGAGACCGGCAGCACCTGACTGAGGCCCGCCGCCCGGCTCCCCCTGTCTCTAGCCCTTTGACCTCAGGCAGGTCTTTCCACCTCTTGCTGACTCAGTTCGCTCACCTCCTGCTGCTGCTGCTGCTGCTGCTAAGTCGCTTCAGTCGTGTCCGACTCTGTGCGACCCCATAGACGGCAGCCCACCAGGCTCCCCCGTCCCTGGGATTCTCCAGGCCAGAACACCGAGAACTAAAGTGGTGTAAAGCCATCGGAACGGTGCTTGCCCCCGGCAGAGGCTGCAGAGCGCTCTTAAATAAATAGATGGCTTCAGCCCTGCCTCATCCCAAGGCCTGGGCTCCTGCCATTCCCACCCAGAGAGCCCTGGGTGGAGGCCCCGCTGATACTGCAAAGCGTCTGCCCGGTGCCCCCCACGTGGCAGGCCCTTTCCAAGCCTTGTCAGCCTCGCGCCAGCGGGATAAGGGGAGGCTCGGTGAGTCTTGTTCCCAAGATGAGGTGCCGGGCTCCGAGAGGACCACACCGTCCGCGGGTGATGGGCGGGACCAGGCCAGGTCTGTCCGCCTCCGAGACTGGGCTGAGGAGCGGACTGGCCCCAGCGAGGCCCACCTGGTGCCTCCTCCGCCTGCAGCCGGCTTCCTGGGTGTCCCTGCCTACAGAGGAAGCCTCTCTGGGGGTCTCAAGGGCCCCTCGAAGGGGCTCTGGACACCTGCATGGGAACAGCGCAGACTGCTCTGGAGCCACTTCACACCCCGGCCCAGCCAGGGGCATCCATCTGAGAGGCGGGGAGATTGAGACCAGCTGCCACCGCCTGCATCCAACCAGAGCTTGGCCGGCAACACCGGCCACGGTCCTCACGGCGTCCTGGTGAGACTCCTTCCACGCGGTCGCAGTTGTCGGGCCCCAAGTCTGGCAGACGTGGGCCTGGGGTGGGCAGGGAGGAGGGGGCTGGGGGGGCCGCAGGACACGGCTCAGCAGCTCACCCGGCCCAGGCCAGCCTCCTCATCCTCCCAGACCCCGCGGGCCCGAGCCCGCTGTCCCAGAGTGGGGGCCACTGGGCAGGTCCATGTCGTTAAAACAAGGAGGCTGGGGAGGGGCCAGGACCCCACAGCGGAGAGCGGAGAGGGATGGTGCATTGTGGGGAGCAGAGCTGGGCTGAACCGGTCCGCTTAGCCTGCAGGCCCGGTAGGGCTCCCCCAGGTGCAGGGAGGCAGGGGCCTGACCTCACCGTCCCCTGCCCTCCTGGGCCTGTCACCGCCCTTCTGGCCCAAGATGCTCCTGGGCATCCAGCCGCCTACAGACGTGTGTCACGGTGCCGGCTCGCAGTCCGCCAAGGGCCGGAGCTCTGGGGAGGGTCCACTGGGGCTCCCCAAGGCGGGGGACCCTGCCGCCCCTGGCGCTGACCTGCAGGGGCGCCCTGGGCCAGGCACGGTGACACTGCTCGACTAGCTTGGCATCCCTGCCCAGCTCCCAGTGGGGCTGAGCGCCAACCCCCAACGCAGGCCTGGGCGGGGAGCGAGGCGTCTGGTCCGCAACCCGCCCGTGGGTCCTTCCCCCCGCCGGGCCTCCTGCTGCCGGCTGTGCCTGTCCCCAACCTCTGCGTGCGCCCTTGGGTTTCCCCACGGGGGAGGACTCCGCGTGGGGGCTCCCAGGGCCTGCAGGGAACACAGAACTCTTTGTCTCTGACTGCTCTCTCCTCCCCTGCCCCATGGAGCCGCCCTCTCGCCAAGTACAGGAGTCTGGAGGGTGGACACCAGAGCTGGTGGGCAGCACTCTACGCCCCACGGGAGACGGGCCTCTCCCTGTCGGCACAGTTGTGTGCCCAGCCCAGGGAATCCCGGTTGGGGGAGCGGTGTTCAGCAGCTGGGGCTCAGGCAGGAGCTCTGCCCCGCTCTGGGTCCGTCCTCCAGGTGCCCAGGCCCTGCCTGGACCCGAGGGCCTGGCCCTGGGATCTCCTCCAAGTCCCCACAAACAGACGGACTCCCGCTTCTCCGGTCTCCTGGGGAACCCTGTCTGGGGAGCACCCAGGAGAGGTCAGAGTGAGTCTGGTCCCTCCCTTTTGGGCAGGCAGGGCCGCCCCTTCTCCCCACCCCAGCGCCCGGGCTGGTGCCCAGTGGCCCACAAGGCCCATGGTGCAGAAAGGCTGAGGCTGAGGGCGTGGCCCTTTTTACATGCCAGAAACCCCGCCTCCTCCGCGCACTGGCTCTGGGGGGACCTCCACTCCCATCACCCCGTCCGCCCACGGCTCAAGAGGCAGGAGCCAGGGTGGCCGGTGGGTCACCTGGTGCAGCAGGCCTGGGGCATGGGCCCCACAGCCACAGAGCCCCAGGGGATGCCAGAGCCGGGGCCCCAGGTCTGGGCCCTCGTGGATGGTGGGTGGCGAGGGGCGCTGGCTCAGCCCCTCCAGCGCAAGCCTGCCAGCAGGGGCTGGAACGGGGAGGCCGCATCCACGCTGCTGCCCAGGCCCACCCAGGCCAGCGCCGGGAGCTTGGCGGTGTCCTCGAGGGCTTCAGCGAGCTCGCGGGCGGTGGCCCGTGTCAGCCGGTTGCCGTTGGGCAGGAGCTGAGCTAGGCAGGGCTGGCTCAGAGGCCGGGCGGCAGTGGGCACATCGCTGGGCCCTGTGAAGCTCAGGGCCAGCCCAGGTAGCGTGTGATGTGCCGTCTGTCCAGACCGACAGCAGGCCGGAGGCTGCGGGAGAGTCACGGGTGGGGAGGGACTGCGCAAGGGCCCCGCCGACACCACCACCCTGGCCACAGGCGGCAACCTTCGGTCAGGGCGGCCCAGGCCCCTGCGCACGGCCACTTCCTGGGCGAGTGGCCACAGGCAATGCTGGCAGCAGCTCCGAGCCTCAGCTTCCCCTCTTGGTTAAGAGGCGGCCTGGCTGTGAGGATTCGATGCACCTGCGTTCATCAACAGGTTCTGAAAACCCGCTGTTTGCGGCCCCGCCATGCCTGTTACGATGGTTGTCTCTGATTTTTATGCCAACCCAGTGGGGTGGCAATGCTTATCCTGTGGTGCTGGGGGTGGTGGTGACCTGACTACTCCGCGGTCACATACCACTAAGGGGCAGCCAGGTCTCCAAATTGGGGTGCCCAGACCTCCGAGCCCACCCGTGCCTCCTCGGTCACTGACCGTTTGGAAGGACAGATGCTCCTGTGAGGGTGACTGGTCCCCCCAGGCTTGGGGGCCAGAGAGGGAACAGACCCAGGCTAAGCAAGAGGGCCGTGTGGGGGATGTGGGCTGGGACCTGCCCTGTGGGAGACTCCCTGCGTCGTAAGCTGGAACTCTGGAGACGGAGGAGGGCCCCCCGCCCCCCGCAGAACCCCTGTGGTTCTGTCCTGTCATTTGAACCTGGGGCTGGCTGCCTGGGGCCAAGAGTGGTGGGAGCACCTCCAGGGCCCCTGTCTGCCAAGACAGGGCACAGCCCCCCAGGCCCCAGACCGAGCGGGCCCTGAAGGCCTGAGCGCAAGGGCAGCAGGCTGGGAGGCAAGGAGGCGCCCCAGGGCCCGGGTGCCCGCGGCCTGTTGCTAGGCCGAGTCGTGCGCACGAGGCCAGGGCAGCCCGACTGAGGGGCCCTATGGCAGCGTGGGCCGCTGGGCTGGCCGCGGAGCCCTGCTCAGGCAGGGGCTTCCCAGAGGGCAGTGTGGCCCTGGGCACAACACGGCCGCCCCAGCCTCAGTTTCCTATCCGGTGACAGGACCCGGACGCCGCCTGCCTCCCAGGCTGCCATGGGGACTCAGCTGACCGCCGCTGAGGTCATGTTGGTCTGGGGGACCAGGCCCTGGGCCAGGCAGGGCACAGAGGGCAGGGCGGACGGCTGCTCCCACGGAGAGCAGCTGGGCTAGGGGGCTGCCTGCAGCAAGGGGGGCACCTCAGGCTGGGGGGCCGCGTACCCGCCCGCTCTCCAGCCCTGGGCCTCCCTCTGGGGCGGGACCTATGGAGCCACCTGGCATGAGGGGCAAGGCCGTAGACAAGCTGCCGGCAGGTCCTGCCCGAGGACGCCGAGCTCGGGTGCTGTGGGGGCAGCGCTGTCAGGGAGGCCGGCCTCGGGGGCCGAGCGCGGACATGCGCACAGACGTCCGTCCGACCACGGGCCGCCCGCTGGCCGACACCCCCGCCCCCCGCCGCAGCCTGGCTCGCAGCCAGGAGAGGCTGCCCGCTGGGAGCTGGACAGGCTGGTCCGAGGCCCGCGGGGCCCGGCGGGAGGAGGCCTAGACAATGGGCCCTTGTTCCTGGTCCTCAGGCCCCGGGCCAGAGCCTCGGGTGACCCGCCGGCACCCCGCGCACCCTCGGCGCCCCCCGGGACCAGGCCCCTCCAGGGAGCCCTGCTGCCCCCACGCCACCCCGGGAAACAGGAGCCAGCCAGGTCAGCACGCCCTCCCCCGTCTCCCCGTCCAGCGGGCCGGCGCCCGTGGACTGGGTCTGGGCCGCCAGGGGAGGGTGGCTGTTTGACGGCGCCCCCCGCCCCCATCCTGGCCCCCTCTCTCTCTCTCTCTCTCTCTCGCTTCTAAGCCGGCCCTTGCAGAGGCCCAGCTGGGCAGGATGTGGGGCGGCCTGCTTTCTGCAGAGCCGGCACCAAGCCCTCTCCGCCACCCAGCACATTCTTTCATCCAGGCTGTGAGCAGCGTGCGTGCACGGTGGCAGCAAGCCCGGGGTCCCCGCAACGGCTCCAGGCCAGCCTCGGGGCACCTGAGGCAACCGCTGCACCTGGACGCGGTGGCTCAGAGCTGCGGGGAGGGGGACGCCCGCCTCACGCCCGGGCTCACTGTGACCGGGGGCTGCGGCAGCCGCAGGCTGTGTCAGGAGCAAGGCTCCTTCCAGCCTCACGGTGGGACGTCCAATGGGCCCGCGGGGTGGACTGCAGGTGGCAGGGGCCAGCCCAGCAGGAGGAGAGATCTGCTCCCGTCACGCACTGCTCGGGGAGGCGGCGGGCTCCAGTCCACAGGGGGATCGTGTGCACTGGCTCTCTCCCGGCTCTGGGACTCAGTGGATCTGTCAGGGTGTTCTGGATCCCAAAGGTTCCCCACGTGACCCCCTGCCTGGGTCCTGGGGCTTGGCCCATGGCTCAGGAAACGGTCCAGACGACAGGTGACACCCTGGGGCTGGGGCAGCAGGGTTCCCACGGGCTGCAGCTGCAGGCCAGCCTCACATACGACGCTGGCACAGAGTCCCAGAGAGGGAAGCTGACCCTCCTTCTGAGGCCACGCACGCAGCAGGCCAGGGGGGCCCCCCCCGAGGGCAGCTCCAGGACCCCATCCACCACGCCCCCCGGCCCAGGGCACAGGACTTACCACCTCGGGGCATTGCAGGTCCCAGGCCAGGGGCCCAAGCAGGCCTTGGGCAGGCTGAGGAAGGCCACATTCCTGCAGAGCATGTCAGCCCTGCAGGCGCTGAAGAGGGGAGGGAGCCAGGGCCGCGGCCTCCCTGCCCTGGACGCCCTCCCAACTGCTGCCCCTGCCCCAGGCGTGCAGGACCCCCTTCCCCAGCCTCCCACCCAGCAGCGATGGGCCAACTGTCCAGGGCAGGTGGACTCTACGTGGACAAAGAGTCAGTTCGTTGGGGGACTCAGGGAGGTGATTTGTGGGTCTGGGAACCCTTAGACCGGTTCCCTGGAGGTGGAAACGTTCTGAGACCCCCACGGTTCTTCTGGGATTGGGCTTGTCTTTGGGGGGCTCCTCTGATGACCCCCTCAGTGCCCCTGCCCCCCAGCATTCCCCTCGGGCCTTCCACCTCTATCCACCTAGGCACAAGTTCTCCTGCACTATGGCTGCAGTCCAGACCCTTGCTGTCAGGGTGGCACTCGGCTCAGACCAGGCGGTCCCTGCTCCTGTGCCCTCACTCAACAAGGAACGCCGCCAGCCCCATCTTCTCAGGCCCTCTGCAGAGTGCAGGGACCACCCCGCCTGCGCCCTCAGCCCCCTGCCCAGCCCGCCCACCACTCGAGCAGCCTCAGGCCTCAACCCCTGACAGCCTCCTCCCGGGGGTCCCGGCCTCCCGCCCCTCCCAGCCGGAGCCAGCTCCACAGCACCCCTGGGCTTGACCCCGTCGGTGGAGATCAAACGTCCTCATGGTCGTGTGGTGGCAGAGACAGCCTGCAAGCCTCCATGCCCACCAGCCCCCCCCCACCCCCCGTCCAGCCTCCCAGCCTCACACACATCCTCCCATCAGGTTCCCGGCCTGCCCTGTCCTTCCCACCCCCCGCCGCCTGGCCTCCTACTCCGGTTATCCCCCTGCGCCCAACGTGCTGTCTTTTAGGGGGTCCATTTACAGGACGCAACAGGCACAACCAGAATGGGCCTCCAGACCTCAGGCATCTCTGCTCACCCCAAGCCAGAGAGTAACATGCTCTGTGCATAAAGCCCAGGAGGGCACGGGAAGCCAGGCCCCAGTGCCTGAGGCCCGTAACTGCAGAGGCCATCTTGGCTGTGGGACAGGGCAGGCCCCAACCTCTGGGACACCAGGGGGCAGCCCACTGGGCCGCCCCCCAGCTAAAATGCCCAGCCAGTGCCTTGGGCTTCTTGCCAGAGAGATCTGGGGCCCTGGCTGATTCACGCTGCTCTGCTGGCACTGCACACACGGCTCAAGTGGCAGATGCCAGCTAGGGAGGGTCCAGAAGAAGCCCGGGCTGACCCAGACAGAGCCCCGGGGACCCCAGCCCGCCTTCTGCAGGTGCGGACAGCTCCCCCGAAAGGGCCAGCCCAGCCTTGCAGCCTGCGGAGCCCAGAGGGACGGGCTGTGGCCTCGGCTGGCCCCTGATATGCTCTGTGGCCCTAGGCTTGCTGCTCTTCTCTGAGCCTCCGTCTTCCGGAGCATGTCCACCGACAGACGGGGCCCAGGCCGGGGTGGGCGGTGGCGGCGGCCGCAGGGCACCAGGACTCGGCAGAGAGGGCCGGGCTTGCTCGGTGGTGACTCCTGGGGAACCCGGGGCTGGGGGTCTGGCGTCTGTGGAGCCAGGACCCCGCCCGCCCTGACCCAGTGCTGTGAGGTACAGCGGGCGCCAGGTGTGTGTCCTCAGTGGCCCGGGGCGCTGCCCGTGAGGAGGCCGGGCTCTGGCCAAGCTGCCACGGGGAGGCTGCCGCGCCTGCTGACCAGCCAGGCAGCTGCTTGGGCCCCCCCAGGTCCTGTCTGCAGGATCCAGGGCCGGGCCTCCCATCTCCCCATCGCCCTTGGGACAAGACCACTGGCCCCCAGCCGCCCTCCTTTCTTGGCAGGGTCTGAAGGCGGACGCCTAGCTCCAGGCTAGGAGCCACAGCCGACCTCAAACCCCAGAGATGTTGCAGACTGTCCAGGGGCCGCTCCCCAGCTGTAGCCCACTGCCCTCCGTCCCTGCTTCGCCCTGCGGCCCAAACGAGACCCCCATCGTCCCCTCCCCTGGGAGCCGCCCGGCGCACGCCCCCCGCTCCGCTCTGCCTCCCGGACGCTCCCCGGCCTCCAGCCCCCGCCGGCCCGCTCCTTCTCTCGCCTGGCGCAGGAGGCGCCGCAGCTGCCGGGCACTCTCGGGCCGCCGGGCACTCTCGGGCCGCCGCTTGCGGAACGTGGACTGGATCTCACGGAGCCCGCGCTCCTAAGGCGCGGGCCGCACCCCGCCGGCGCCCCGGGGCGAGCCCGCGTCGGGCCCAGCCCACCGGCCCAGCCCCCACGACCGCCGCGCAGCGGGCACAGAGAGGGTGGGAGGCCCGGTGGCCCGGCCCCGCCCCAGGCCCGCTCCTGCCGGGGATGCGCCGCCATCCGAGGCTGCGCGCCCTGGCCGGGCCGGCAGAGAGGAGGACCCCCGCTGGGGTTCCTGCAGATCCCACACTCGGTTTGGGGGTGTCGCTGGAGGAGGCCGTCGGCCCGCGCGCGTCCTGGCTCGAGCTGTGTCACCAGGGGCTGGAGTCACCAGAGGGGAGGCGGCGCTCGTTGCCTCCAGAGCCTCGGGCACCCCGGGCTGACCGTGGATCGGTCGCTTTAGCGATGAAAGGAGGGAGACCAGACTGGGGGGGTCAGGGCGGGGTTGGGGGGCGGCTGAAGGCGGTGCCAGTACCGGTTCTCAGAACCTCCCCCAGCCCTCCACTGCAGCGCAGTTGTAGCACCTGACTTTTTCACCCTTTGTGGACTCTCCTGCCTTGACAAATATTTACCCTCCCTCCCTCCTTGGCTGGCAGCAGAGCTGGGCAAGCCAGCGTCCTCTGCCAGCCACCTGGGGGATGAATAGGGTGGGGGTGCTGGTTAACCATCTAACCCCAGCTCTGGGCAGGCTGGCAGCACCTGCCTGTCTTCAGCCTTCCTCCCAGGCAGAAGTGGGGGAAGCGTCTGTGTGTGTCCGGGGGGGTGGGGGGGTGCCTTGCTACTCCAGGGGCCGGGTGTGAGCTCTTGGGGCCCACTCACTGGAGGGGTCTTCATTGGGGGCCTGCTCCCCTTTATAGATCCTGCCCCCCAGCCCCTTCGCATCCCAGCGCAGGGGAATTTGGCTCCAGAGCCCCGACTCCCACAGACAGACGGTGTGTGTCCAGCCTGGGCGGGGTGCCCGGGGATCGTGTTGTGGGAGGATGGGCCAACGGTGAGGGAAGGCAGACTTCGGCTCCTTCTTCAGGGTTAAGCACCGCTTCGCCCCCCGCAGGAGTAGGTCTGAGCCAGTGCTGGGCTCCATGGTCCCGGGGGCTGAGCCCCAGAGACAAGGCAGGGGCCGGCCCCCCAAGCCTCCATTCCACCACCCGCGTTGGGCTTGTTCCTGTCCTGGCCCCTTCTTTCCTGCCGTCGGACGGCTGAACCCAGACACCCTCCACCCCGCTCTGTAGCCGGCTTTGTCCCCGGGCCACCTTGGCACCACAGGTTTCCTCCTTGGCAAACCTGCAGGACGGCCGGCCTGCCCTCCTCTGGGGCCAAGTCGATGGCACACTGAGGTGACGTGGTGGGGGCCGGGGCCAGAGCCTTCAGCAGTGGCCCCGGGGGCCTCGCAGACCCCTTCCCAGAGCTGGAGGCCTGGTAAGCCACACACTCCACACTGCGCCCCATCCCAGGACTGGATCCAGAGCTGGGATGCCTCCCAGGTCCTGACCGTATCCTTCCAGAGGCTGAGCCAGGCCTGGACCCCGTCCCCGCCGAGTGAGAAGGCCGCGGAGGGGTGTGGGGTCGGCTGGGCAGGGTGGGCAGGGGAGGGCCGGGCCTGGATGTTGTGAAGGGGCAGCCAGACAGCGGTGGGATGGGGGGATCATGCCCAGAGCTCAGAGTCCCGTGGGACGTGGAGAGCTGCTCCCCAGCCTGAGGCTCATCCCCGCCCCACCCTCTGTGTCCTTGGCTGAGAGGTTCCTGGAGGGCGTTTTCAAGGAAAGGGGGAGGGTGGCATCTGGGCTCAGATCGCGGGACGGGCCTCCCATGGGGGGGCAGCCAAGTTGACTGTCCCGATCTGTGTTGAACAGAGGCCCCAGAGACAGAGCTATGCCCTCAGGGGTGGGGGCACCGTCCTCCATGGACCGGCTCCCAAATGTGCTTAACTAAAGCCTGCTGGCCCCTATCCATGGAGTTGCCCTGGGCAGCTGAGCTGTGTTTGGGGAGACCCCGCGGGATGGGGTTGGGGCTGTGCTGTTGCCCTCTGAGCCCCCAGGGCTGAGATCGAGGTTCAGAAACTTGTATCCAGTCTCTCTGGCTCCCCAGCTGGTGCTAGTAGAGACTCGGGCTCGATTCCTGGGTCGGGAAGCTCCCCTGGAGAAGTAAATGGCACCCCACCCCATCTTCTTGCCTGGGAAATCCCATGGACAGAGGAGCCTGGAGGGCTCCAGTCCACGGGGTCACAGGGAGTCAGACAGGACTGAGCACAGCACCCAATCTCTCTGGGAGTTTGAGGAGCTGGACAGTCAGGCGGGTGGGTGAGGATGCTGAGGACTTCCTGGGCCCCGAGTGGGACCTGCCAGGAGACCAGGAGACCGTCAGCTGGTGGCCCAGCTGCTATGACAGGGAACCAGGGTCCGGATGACCCAGCAGGTGTGGGGGGCTGGGGCCGGCCTTGCACTGGACGTGTCCCACCTCCGGGCCTCTTCTCTACCACCCAGTGTGTATATCCAAGCCCAGGAGGAGGAAGGCCAGCCCGGCTACCTCAGCAAGCAGCCAGGCGCCACCGAGCCTCCTGGCAGCCACTGCAAAGAGGGCTGAGGGAGCACTCACTGGGAGGGAGGAAGCAGGAAGCAGACGGACACTCCACGGAGACCGTTTCCCCTGGAGCTGGCTCCAAGGGGCGGGTTGTGAGCTTCCTGCAGGTCAGGGGTGGCCTCGGGCCCCGGCTCCAGACCCCTGGACCTGCCCCTTTGGGGGTACAGAAACATGGGCAAAGCATGTTGTGCTATGAGTTTTCTGTGGCTTTCAAAGTAAGTGAACCACAAACTTGGTGATACTTTCAAACGACAGGAGTGTACCCTGTCCCAGTTCTGGAGGCCAGAAGTCGGAAACGAACCGAAGCGCTGGCAGGGCTGTGCCCTCCAAGGTGCTTCAGAAGCCTCTTTCTCTGCCTGTCACCAGCTTCTGGTGGTGGCCCGCGTCCCCGCCTACCTTGCCTTGTAGTGGCTTCCCGCCAGTTTCTGCCTCCCTGGTCCCAAGGGCTCCTTCCCCGCGTCTGTGTGTCTCCCGGCGTTTTAGCAAGGCGTCTTTGGCTGTGCCGGTCTACGGTGCTGTGCGTGGGCATTCTCTAGGTGCAGAGAGCAGGGGCTACCCTCGAGCTGTGGTGCACAGGCTTCTCGTTGCGGTGACTGCTTTTATTGCAGAGCACAGGCTCGGCTGCTTCCTGGCGTGCGGGACCCTCCCGGGTCGGGACTGGAACCCCTGTCTCCTTGCTGGCGTGTGCGTGCCTAGTCGCTCAGTTGTGTCAGACTCTGCAACCCGTGGACTGTAATCTGCCAGGCTCCTCAGTCCATGGGATTCTTCTGCGAAGAACACTGAGGTGGGTGGCCATGCCCTCCTCCAGGGGATCTTCCCGGCCCAGGGGTCGAACCCGCGTCTTCTGTGTCTCGTGCATCGGCACCAGGGAAGCCTCGGGACTCCCTTCGTACGGGGACACTGCTTACTGACAGGAGCCCGCCCCCACCCAGGATGACCTCATCCTTACTGGTGACTTCTGCAAAGACCTCCTTTCCAGACAGGGTCCCATTCAGAGCCCTCGGGTGGATGAGGATCTAGGGGAGGTTGTTCAACCCACTGTAGCAGCTTCTGCAAAACCGTTTCCTCCTCTGGAAAATGGGGAAAATTAGATGCCTGCCTGGCAAAGGCAAAGGCAAAGGCTTAGATGCAGCAAGGAAGGCGTCCAGCACACACTCACGGGTCGGCGTTGAGCACCTGTGGCTCTAACCAGGCTTCCGTGGCCCGGTGCCCAAGCCTCCCAGCCACCTGACGGCCATCACGTCCATTTAGCCATGATTACCGGGCCCCGTGGGCGCCCCCGAGACAAAGATGCAGGAGGTCAACGGGAGAGCAGAGGTGGGGGGCTGTGATGGGGGTCCTGGGGCCCTGCGGGAGCCGGGGCGACCCCCAACCAGGACGCAAGGGAGGGCTTCCGAGAGGAGGCGGCAGTGCTGAGGTCGGGCCTGAGGGAAGAAGAGTCCAGGCAGCGGGTGAACCGCTCGCAGGAGAGTCCGGCCCAGCCACGGGCGCTGACCTGGAGGGCAGCATGCACCTCTGAAGGGTGTCCTAGTTGGGGAGGGACATGACCTGAGCGCTGGGGCTGCAGGGGGGAAGAGAGGGGCGCCTGGGGATCCCATGGGGTTCCCACCACTTGAGAAGGGGAGGCCGCGGGGGCCAGGGTGGCTGGGGTCAGGGGTGGCCGGGGCAGCGGAGCGGGGTGGGCTTGGGGCCGCTGGACGAGGCGGTGGAGACGCCTGGGCCCTCTCCCCAGGCCTTGGCTCTGCCTGCCGTGGAGGTCTGGGGAGGGTCGCCACTTAGCTCAGGTACGGGCTTGTTGGTTGAAGCATCAGCCGACAGGGTGTTTCAGCAGGATGCAGCTAGAGACAGGAACTGTGTCCAGGCAGGGCTGAGACGTGAAGGCGGTGAAAGAGAGGCTGAGAAAGGGGCCGGGGGGAGGGCTTCCAGAAGCCCAGGCAGGCCGAGCCGGGAGTGTAGAGCATGAGAGCGTCGGTGAGACCGCACGTCCGTGTAGCCCCGTGCAGGGTCATAGCCGTGGGCAGGGGCTTGAGCATCGCACCCGCCCCCACCTGGAGACGTACCCGGGTGGGGGCTGGGGGCTGGGGGCTGGGGTGTGGATGAGACACCGCCTTCCTCCCCCGCCCCCTGGAGCTCCCAGACTCGCAGATAATTACGAGGTGATCCGATAAATGCTACCTGTGCAGGGAGCCGTGGGCAGGCAGGGGGCGGCGGCGGCAGGCCCCGGGTGCAGCCGGTCTCAGCGCGTCTGTCCAGCATCTGTTTGAGGGATCCGTGCTCTCCAGACAGAAAACGGAGGGCTGGGAAGGAGAGGAGACTCTGGGCCGCCAGGCCTGGGGTTGAACGTGAACCTAGGCCCTGCACGTGGGGCCCGTGCCCTTGGTCGCCCTGCCAAACCGCCTCTGAGGTTGGGAACTGGGCTCGGTCTGCCAGGTGCCACGCGGGCTCTGCAGCCCACAGCCGATCGCCCTGGAGGCCCTCGCACCTGGCCGAGCGCCAGCCTCTGTCCTCACACCGAAGGCGGGTGCGGAGGTGGGAAGCCCCTGCAAGGCCGCTGGCGGGTATCTGGGGGCAGCAGGGCCCTGCCCCTGTCTGCAGTTGGCCAGAGCTCACCTCCCGCCGCCAGCGGGCCAAGCCTGGGATCTCCTCCCATCCCTTCGGTGTGGCCTTCATGGCTCTGAGAGACAGTGGCCGGATAGCCATAGGGTGGGGGGCCTCGGACAGCGGGCAGGGTGTTAGGCTACGCCCACCTGACGCAGGTGCAGAAGGCACTCCAGGAAGGCAAACATTCCAGGAGGGCTTGATGTTGGGAAGAACGTGCCAGCGACCCGCCGTCTCTCTGTCCTGAAAGGTAGTGAGTTCCCTGTCAGGGCAGGTATGCAAGCCAAACTTTCTGGGGTGATGGAGATGGAAGTTCAGAGGCCAAACATTTGGGGCTGTGTGACCCTCAAGCTGGTGAAGATGGGCTTTTGTTCAGCCAGCTGACCAAGCATCTCCTTCGTGCAGACCCCCGGGCACACAAAATGTCGCTGATGACATATCAGGCCTCCTGGCTCCCACAGGGTCTGGAGGGCGGGTCAGCTGCCACTTGCGTCTGGACCTCCCTGCCTGGCTCTCTCACTGTGATGGCGTTACGGGATGTTGTTTCTCCATTTTTGTTTTCCTTCTGGCCATGTCACCTGGCCTGCGGGACCTCAGTTCCCTGGCCAGGGGTTGAACCCCAACCATGAAAGCCTGGGGTCCTGACCACTGGGCCTCCAGGAACTCCTAGGAGGTTGTGTCTCTACCAGCTGGGACCCACCTGGGGCACAGGCTCACCCGGCACTTCTGGGGGTTCAGGCCCAGCCGCTTCCCAGGGCCTGACAGCAGGGCGTGGGGGTGGGGGCGGCGCCCCGGGGGTAAGAAAGTGTTTTCAGGGCCCTTCTCTGTTGCCTGCGTTGCTGTCCTGCCAGGTAGCTTTGGGCAAGTTCTTTTTCCTCTTGGGCTGCGGTTTCCTGGGCCAGGAGCACCCTGCTCGCCTGCCCTCCCAGGGCATTGTTGTCCCAGGAGCAGACTGTAGCCTGTTGGGAGCAGGAGCAGCCTTGGAGGCCACTGTGGGCCCGTTTCTCATACGGGGGATGGGTCGGGTGCCTGCCTGCCCGCTCACCCCGCCCCTGCTCCCCAGGTCCGGGGCCTGAGTCTCCGGTCTGGCCAGGCCCTGCAGGCTCTCTGGGATCATTAGCAGATGAAAGACTCCGGGAGGGTGGGGCGGGGTCCTGAGGCTGCCTTGGCAGCTGCCCCTGGCTGGAGGCCAGCCTGACCCAGGCAAGCTCCTCCAGGAGCAAGGACACAGAACGCCCAGCTCAGTCAGCCCCGCCAGCGCCCCTGTCTGCCCTGCCCTCCGCCTGGCTCCCAGGGTGGCTGCGGGACTAATGGTTGCCCACCAGGGTCTTGTGTGAAGCTGAAACTCGCTCAGCTGTGGTCTGTACAGTCCGTGGGCTTCTCCAGGCCAGAACACTGGAGTGGGTCGCCTTTCCCTTCTCCAGGGGATCTTCCCAACCCTGGGATCGAACCCAGGTCTCCCACAGTGCAGGCGGATTCTTTCTTTACCAGCTGAGCTATCAGGGAAGCCCGTAATGAGTGAGCCAGGGTTAATGGGTTACCCAGCCCAGTGACACATTCACCAGCCTCCCCGGGCTCTCAAAGTCCAGACGCACTGGCCTGGCCTTCGAGGTCTGAGCTCAGCACCTTCCTGTTCCAGCTTGGATGCCTCACGGCTCTGGAAGGGTCAGGAAGGTCAAAGGTCTTTCTTGTGTTCTCTCTGCTCCAGAGATGTCCCCCCAGGACCTGGCCTCTGGGCTCCAGTGGCCCCTCCGCCGGGCTGGCCTCCCCAGTCCAATCCCAGTGGTGCTAGACAACCCCCCCAGCGACGGCGTGGGGCCCTCCCTCGGGGTCCTGGGCTCCCCATCCATGGCTGACTGTGCTACCCCGTGCTGGGTCCCGCTGGGGGCTCCTGGAGAGAAGAAACGGCGTGAGTCAGCGGGGAGAGCCAGTGAACGATCGACTGATGGGTGCATGCGTGCAGGCTGCAGGCGGCGTGTGGACCCCAGAGGCTCTGCAGGCTTGGACCTGCCCGCCTTGTGGGGGCAAGCACCCCACCCCATCTTGTTGGGCAGGGCGTGAGCAGACCGCCCCGTTGTCCGTTAACCCGCCTGCTCGTGACCCCAGAAAGTTGGGGGTCTGAGGAAAGGTTCCCCCGGTCATGCGACTCCCTTCTGTCCTCGTGACCAGGGTCCTTCGAGTGACAGCCTGTGGATGCCTGCGGCCTTGGGGCTGGGGGAGAGGGCGTCCCGTGGCCAAAAGTGGGGGCTGCCCCCCGGATATTCTGAGGGGCCAGGAGAGACCCATTGCCTGACCTGCCCCTGCCCGAAGCCCGGCCTCATTCAGCTCCACAGAGGGCCTCAGAACTCAGGTCCTTTTACCCCGGGCTGGGGACCCACGGGGCTGGAAGAGGCTGGCCGCTGTCCCGGTCACACAGGGCCCCCCCGGGGCAGGACCGGGGCCGCGCCTCCCCCCCACCCCCGCCTGGAAGGGCGCCTGTGCCTTTAAAGCCTCCCCCCACTCCGGCCCGCGGGGGGCGGGGGGGAGGGAGGAGCCGGCACGGGACTGAGCTCCGAGCCTAGTGCTGGAGCGGACGGAGGGCCAGCCTTGCAGCCAGGTGAGCCGGGGCAGGGCGGGGGTCCGGCTGTGCCTGGTGCTGCGTGACCCCGAAGCCGCCGCCCACCCTCTCTGAGCTGCCCGGGGTCATGGGAGAGGGCAGACCTGGGACCTCTTTGGGGCATCTGGAGCGCTGGGTCTCAGCCCCAGCTCTGTTCTGCCCTGGCTGTGCTCTTCCTCTCTCAGCCTCAGTTTAGTCACCTGTGTAATGGGAGTGCGCGGCCCTTCGGGGTGATGGGGGCGGGGCTGGTGTGGCCAGATCGCGCAGAGGGGTCGCACGGGGGGCAGAGCCTTAGGCCCTTGGCCTGACCTGGTCTGTTGTCCAGTAAGTGGTCTGAGGCTGCCTGACCAGGCTTCCCGGCTGACCTGGCCACGGGTGTGGGGTGGGTGGGGGAGGCTGGGGGAGTGGGCTTCTCAGATTGAGAGGGAGGGGGCCCATCGTGGAGAAACTGAGGCCCGGAAGGGTGGGGCAGTCTGGGCTCTTGGTGGGGTCGCTGGGGGGTCTGGAGTGGAGGCAGGCGGCGCTGGGGGCTGGGCGCCGTGCCCTCAGACCACATCTGCCCCCCTTGGGCTCTGGGGAGTGGAGAGGCAGGCTGGTGGTGCAGGGGGGCGGGGGTGGTGACTACGCAACCCCAGGGGGCACCCACCCCCTTGTGGTTCTTGCAGGCTCTGACAGCTGTTTGGACAGGCTTCTGGCCGAGAGTGGGGTCATCAGTTCTCGGGGGAAGGAGCTGTTTCTAATTCTCAACCCTGTTCCACCAGGGTGGGCAGTGCGGGGCACGGACCCCAGCTCCGGCCCAGGTGTGGTGCCGAGCTTCCTGCCCAGGGCTGTGCTCTCGGACCCGGGGGACGCGGCTCTTCACTGCCCACCAGGTGGTAAGTGGGGCACTGGGGTGCCTACCTGCCTGTCCACATGCCTGCGGGCCCAAGTCACCCCTGCCTGAGCCTCGGCTTCCGGCCAGCCTGTGAACCGCTCTAGGGCTCTGCCCAGTCTCGCCCCTCTGATTCGCGCGGGAGGATTAGCAGAGAAACCCCAGGCTGTCGGCGCACCTGATCTCTTCATGCTCTCGCTGCGTGTCCCGGAACCTGCTCGCTCAGCCCAGATTCCTCATGGGTGCGTGCGTGTGTGCGCGCACGCGGGTGCATTCATTGGGAGCAGGTGGCGCACGGCAGACTCAGTGTCTCTGGGTGCGTGATACTTGCATACTCCTGGGGGCAGGGAGCTCACCACCTTATGTGCCTAGCACAGGAGCCTCAGGGTCTGGAGGAGACCGCCAGCCCAGACCCCCTGCCCCCAGGCCCCCGCCTGCAGTGGAGGTAGGGGACCAGCTGGGACGGAATGTGACATACTTGACGTGGGAGGACGGGCTTTATCGTTCCGAACGTCTTGCCTCTGTTGACTCGGCCTGTGAGACACCGTCACTCTCGTCCTTCCCGAGACCCTGCAGCTGCTGCTCGGCTTGTCCTGGGCCCCATGGCAGGTCCTCCAACCC